>NW_012106975.1:1391374-1399508 GCF_000951045.1 Mandrillus leucophaeus | reverse complement strand
GGGCTGGTGCAGGTGGAGGGTGGTGCAGGTTGGGGGTGGTGCAGGTGGGTGTTGGTGCATGTGGGGGGGCCGGTGGGGGGTGGTGTAGGTGGATGCTGGTGCAGGTGGAGGCTGATACAGGTGGGCACTGTGACCGTTAGGGGCTGGTGCAGGTGGGGGCTGGTGCAGGTGGACCTGCCAACCGGGACTAGGTGTCAGCCACAGCCAAGCGAGGGGGAAGGGCAAGAGCTGTCCTGGCTGGGAGCTGGGACGCCAATTTGCAGGTGAGTCAGAAACCCCAAGACCAAACGTTTGATTGTGTGCATCACCTTTGTGTCACCTTTCAGTGCTGGACTTTTGTTCCCTGGAGACAGGGCCATGATCCTCTCTTTCCATGTGTCAAATCAGACAATGGACACTGAAACACTGCGCTGGGGCCTGAGGAGGAGGAAGAGGAACAGGTTAAGGAGACACCCACCTCTCTCTACCCAGGACGACTCAGGGGTGTGCCTCCTAGCAGCTGTGAAAACACTAAAGGATTTGCAAGGTTCCCGCTTATGTGGGTTTCAGACTCATTTCCACAGCTCTATCTATGAGTAAGAGAATCTATTTAGCAACATGATATCACTGGATGACAAGAGTGACAGCTGCAGAGGTGCCAGAAGTTGTCCCATCTCTGTCTCATTGTGCTCTGGCCTTCTCTGGCCTCTCCTTTCTAACCCACCAACCCTGTCCAGCTGGGATGTAGGCCTGGTTCATAAGTGCCCTCCGCTATACTCCACCTTTGCCTCAGGTCTCTCATCCCTTTGCCTTCTGCCCGCCACCCACCCGGATTGGAAGCCTACCATGGGGGTTGTCTCTTGGCTGCTGAGCTCTCAGCAGGGCCCCTGTGGTCAGCAAATGCGTGATGTGGGAGTGTAGATGACACACCTTGGTTGGCTTTTTCCATGAGAAAGTGGCATTGGGTATTTCTAAAATGACCCTAGCTTTCTATAGTTTTAAGTTTTCTAACCACAAAAATGTTATGAGTTTCTCACCATGGCAGATCAAATAGAAATATGATTCATGCTTCACAATTTAGGTAGCCAATATCATAGATATTTGGTAGTTCTATTATGTATCTGACAGGTACATATATTTTTTTCCTCTAAGAGATTGTTCCGTGTACTACTTAAATACAATAAAGTCTGTTTATTACAGACCAAGAGCAAACCGTTTACTACATGGAAAAATGCTGAAGTAATTTCTATTAATTCAAGAATACAATAAAGTATGTTTATTACAGACCAAGAGCAAACAGTTTACTACATGGAAAAATGCTGAAGTCATTTCTATTAATTCAAGAACAAGACAGAGTGCCTGCTGTCATCACTATTGACTACACAGCATTGGTGGGTTTAACTAATAACAATAAGGCGAAAATGAATTGATTGGAATAAGCATTGGAAATAAAGACAGAAATGTCTTTATTTGAAGATGATTGCGAGTATACCTAGGCAACCTAGAGAGCTTAATAAAATATTAAAATTATTAAGGGAATTTAGTAAGGTAGATAGGTAGATAAATATATAAATATAAAGCTTTGATCTATGGTAGCAATAAACATTTGAGAAGGGAAATGAAAAAAATAGCCCATTCATAATAACAGCAGGCACTATACAGTTCCTAAGGATGCATTTAACAAGAAAAGGTAAACTATTTACAGAAGTAAAATGATAAAATTGTATTGAGGGATATTTTTAAAAACCCTCAGCAAATGGATATATACAAGCCATGTTTCTGGTGGAAAGATTTAACATAAAAAAAATGCCAGATCTTAAAAAACTAATATATTAAATTTAAGACATTACTATATAAATTTAATGCAATTGCAGTTAGAATTTTACTTCTAAGAACTGGATAAAGTAATTTTAGATTCTATGTAGATAAAATAATTGTAAAGTAAATGTAAAGTAACTGTACATTTCAAATGTTCAGAGAAAAGTGGTGAAGAAAATGCAAATGCATGGGGATCAGTTCTAGCAGACAATAAAACTCAGACTCAAGCAACCAATACCAAAACAGTATGTTGCTGGCACTGGATCTGGCCAATGCATTAAGGAAACAGATCTGAGAGCCCAGAAATAGATGAGTAGAGAAATCTAAAATATGGTGGTGGCATTTTCAGTCAGAGAGAAAGGGTGGTTCCATCAATTGTTCAGGTACAAGTGTTTATCCAACTTTAAGAAAAACAAAAAGAGATTCTACTTTAACCATATATAGAAACAAATTCTAGGTGAATTAAATATTTACGTGTCAAAATAAGATATTAGGATAGAATTTAGGGGCCTATTTCTATAATCATAGAGGGAGGGAGTACTTTCTTTCTTTATTTTATTTTCTTTTTTTTTTTCTCTTTTTCAGATAGAGTTTCACTCTTGCTGCCCAGGCTAGAGTGTAATAGCACGATTTTGGCTCACAGCAACCTCTGCCTCCCAGGTTCAAGCGATTCTTGTGCCTCAGGCTCCCGAGTAGCTGGGATTACAGGCATCCGCCACCATGCCTGGCTAATTTTGTATTTTTAGTACAGGCAGGGTTTCTCCATGTTGGTCAGGCTGGTCTTGAACTCCCGACCTCTAGTGATCCGCCTGCCTCGGCCTCCCAAAGTGCTGGGATTACAGGTGTGAGCCACCGCACCCGGCCAGAGGGAGCACTTTCTAAACAAGCTAGAAATCCCAGAAGTCATCAGCAAAGGGGGAGATATATGTTGACTACATGAAAATTAAACATTTTATAAGAGAAGAAATCCATGAGCAAAATCAAAGAGCAAACAACAGACTAGGAAATATATTTCCACCACACAATCGATCTCTTAAAGCATTGAAAAACTGAATTAATTATACTTTTAAAAGATAAATTTAAAATGTAGTAAGAAAATGATAAAGGACTATGAGCTGCTAATTTGCCGAAGAGGCAATCCAAGCACCCAGAAAACACATGAAAGGAGACTCAGAGAACACAAATTCAACAAATGAGGCAATAGGGCCACCTAAGGTTTTAGGGTGACCAACTTGTCCTTGTTTGCCCAGGAGTCTCCTGGTTTTGAAACTCCTTGGTCCTGGGCAAACTGAGATTGCTGCCCTTAAGAGAAGAAGGAAAAGCCTGAATCAGGAATTTGAACTTCAAATGGACTAAGAATGTACTCAATGAGATTGAGTTAACGCCAAAAGACTTAAACCCCAGAGAGGGACTAAGTGGCCTTCAGTGAGCAGCTTTGTGTTTTCTTACCATTAAGGGATTAGGGGCTCCAGGACAAGGTGGCAGCAATTATAGGCAGTAAAGAAAGTTACTGACATGGCTGGAAAGTTTGTGTACAAAGGTGGTTTAGGGTCACATGGGGGCTGAAACCCAGCTCATGCTCTGCTTGTAGAGCTGTGTCCTGCTGTGGGGCTGAGCCCATCTGGACCAAGGGGTGCCCTTGACTCTGCACACAGGTGTGCATGGGTTAGAGGGACCCTGGTGATGGCCGTCCCGCCATCTGGGCTGCGTAAAGCCCAGGCCCAAAGCATGGTGACACTCAGAGGACACACTCCTGCATGGTCCAAGGCAGTGTTTCAGGGAAGAATCTGTCTGTGTGGAGACTGGTGGGCTGGAGGGCTTGGAGGTGTCTGTGAGGTTGTCCTGCAGGCCCTGACCTCTCCAGAGATTGTACTGAGGGAGTGCCAGTCCTCCTGGTTGTCTGACTGGCTGTGCCCCCACTGCCCCCCTCTCAGCCTACAGCCTCTTGCTCTTCACTCAGCCAGCTCCACAGAGACGTTTTTACATTCTGAGCTCAGCAGCTCTTCTTCCCCATGGCCAGGCCCCGGCCCCTCCTCCCTGTAGCCTCCCTTGCCTGGGCTCTGAGAACCTGCCCTGACTGCAGAATGGGGACTTTGTGACTCTAGATGAGGGCTCAGGGGCTGAGTTTCAGGTCTCAGAATGTGCTTTCTAAGGTGGCCACCTTGAGACCTCCCATTCCATAAGCTCTTCTTACAATGTGTTGTTGACTTTCCTCCCATTGAGACGTGGGGGTCTAGGTTCCCTGCCTTTGAATCTGAGAGGGACTGTGTCATACGACTATGACAAAAGTGACTGTCTTCATCTGTTTTCTGTTGTTATAACAGAATAACACAGACTAGGTGATTTTTTTTTTTTTTTTTTTTTTTGAGACAGGGTCTTGCTCTGTTGCCCAGCCTGGAGTTCAGTGGTTTGATCTCGACTCACTGCAACCTCCACCTCCTGGGTTCAAGTGATCCTCCCACTTTAGCCTCTGGAGTCGCTGGGACTACTACGTGCACAGCACCACACCCAGCTAATTTGTGTATTTTTTGTAGAGATGGGGTTTCACCATGTTGTCCAGGCTGTTCTTGAACTCCTGGGCTCAAGAGATCCACCCACCACAGCATCTCAAAGTGCTAGGATTACAGACATGAGCCACCACTGCGCCTACCCCAGACTGGGTGATTTATAAAGAAAATAAGGGTGTTTTTTTGGTTCACAGAGGCTGGAAAACCCAAGAGCATGGCACTGGCATCTGGTGAGGGCTTTCTTGCTGCAGCATCTCATGGTGGAAGAACAAGTGAACATGCCAGACAGAGAGAGAATGGAGGCTAAACTTAGGCTTTTTATCAGGAATCCACTCCCAAGATAACTAACCTGCTCCCACAATAATGGCCTGAATGCATTCCTGAATGGTGTCCCTGTGATTTACTCACCTCTTAAAGGCTCCCTATCTTAATACTGTTACAATATCAATTAAATCTCAACAGAGCTTAGCAGAGGTCAAACATTCAAACTCGAACAGTGACATTATGTGAGGCTCATTCCTAAAAGGCAATACACCTTCTGCTTGGTTCTCTTGGGACACCTGGTCTTGGAATGCAGCCACCATGCTGTGAGGAAGCCCAAGCCTCCTGGAGAGGCCATGTATGGCTCTTCTGACTGAACTGACAACCAGATTGGTTATGGAAACTTCTGAGTTGGCTCCAGCCCCAGTTAACCTCGATTGTGTAAGAACCACCTAGCTGAACCCATTCAACCGCCAGAACTGTGAGAGGTGAATATAAGAATATTGCTCATGTTTTAAGCCACTGTGTTTTGGGATGATTTGTAAACAGCAATAGATAACTGGTGCCACAATTCTGGCAGCAGAGCACTAAGACCAAAACCCTGTTATAAGCTTCTGCTCTGATAATTCAACCCCTACCACTTGCCTGGGTGATCAGTCATTTGTTCAATTTGCACTGGGTGAGCATTCACCTCATGCCAGGCTCTGTGTCACACTGAGGGCCCAGTGAGGGGTGAACAAACAGACTTGGTGCTGGCATTCAGAGAAGTGACATCTGTTACTGGGGAGACCCTCATTCTCCTTATCACATGGGGTGAAGGGGATCTGGTCCCACCTGGCTTCTTCCCTCTTCCTTTCCCTGCAGCCAGTTTGGGCCTGGCAGTGTCCTAGCACCTGTCACTCCAGTGACTGAATTCTGGACATTATTATTGGCTTCCTGTGAGAACTGAAGAAAGGGCCCTTGAGGGATAAGATCAGATGAACGGGCTTGAACCAAAAGGGAGACAAAGCCTCCCCAAACTGAGAGGCAGGATGGAGTACAGGGAGATGTCCAGAAAGCAGGAACCTAATCTAGGATAGGGAGATTTTAAAGACAGGAGGAGGGTCTGTGCTGGTGGTTGGCATTGTTGGGGCGCCAAGGGGGTCAACTCAGGGTGGTGTCTCTCATGTGGCCTTTGGTTCTTTCTCCAGAGAAGCTCATAGGTGAGGAGGCTGGGTCATGTTTCAGGGTTGTTAAAAATACAGCAGTAACTCACTGAGTGCCACCTTCTATGGGATTGGCCTGGGGAGCTGTAAGGTATAAAGGGAAACCTCTTCCCCGGGTGCAAGGACCTGCTCCTGGCAGTTGATGGAGGAGCTGTGGGAGTGGTGATTGGCTGCTGTGAGGAGGCCTAGGAAGTGAGCTGCCACCTCACCACCCCAGGGGCCGGGGTGGGCTTGCAAGGATGGGAGGGTCTCAGGTTCATTGCTGGGGCTTGGAGTCTATGAGGCATGGAGGGATGTAGTAGTCAGGTACAGCTGCCATAATAAAGCACCAGAAACAGGGTGGCTTACACAACAGAAATGTATTGTCTCATAGTTCTGCAGACCAGAAGTCCAAGGTCAAGGTCAGCAGGGTTGTTCCCCCTGAGGGTTAGAAGGGAGAATCTGCTCTAGGCCTCTCCCCTGGTTTCTGGTGGTTGCCAGCAATCTTTGCCATTTCTTGGTTTGTAAAAGCATCACCTGATTTCTGCCTTGGTCTTCAGGTGATGTTCTCCCTGTCTGCATGTTTGTGTCTAAATTTCCCCTTTTTATAAGGACATCAGTCATATTGGATTAGGGCTCACCTTTCTCCAGTATTACTGCATCTTGTCTCTTCCCCAAGTGAAGTCACATTCTGAGGTACTGGTTAGGACTCCAGTGTATGGCTTTTGGAGGGACACAATCCACCCCATAACAGGAGATGATAATGTCAACCAGGCACCTAGTTCTATACTTGACTTCTTTATCTCAGGTAATGCTCTCAACAACTCTGTGATAAAAATACTATATATTTTTTTCTAATTCTTTATTATAAAATTTTAAAAACATACAGCAAAGCTGAAAGAATTTTACAGCAAGCACCCTTCCCAAATGCCCACTAGCTACATTCTGCTATTGACATTTTACCGTATTTGCTTTGTCACATAATCTATCCATCTATTCATCCTCAGTCCACCCATTAATCCACCTTATTTTCTGGTGCATTTCAGAGGAAATTGCAAACATCAATATGTTTTTCCCTAAATTCAGCAGTCAGTCATTAACTAGAGTTCAATATTTTCCTTACAGATTTTTCTTTTGGGGTACAATGAAATGCTCAAATCTTAAGTGTACATTTATTGACTTTTAAGAAAAGCAAACAGCTGTGTAATCTAAATGCCTAACAAGATATAGAACATTACCATCACCACGGAAATTTGTGTCCTTTCTCAATCTCTGCCTCCACCCCGCAGAGGCACCACCACTCCGATTTTTCCACTGTAGCTTAGTTTTGCCTGTTCTAGAACTTCATAAAAAATGGAATCAGATGCAATACACTTGTTCATTTAAGGCTTCTTCCACTGAGCATCATGTTGTCAAGCTTCATCCATGTTGAATGAATGTCGCATCGGGTATCTGTAATTCATTCCTTCCTATTGCTGAGCAGTATCTCATTATATGGATATGCCACACTTCTCCTAATGAGCCTCTGGGCTGTTTTCAGCTCTCAGCTACTAGGAATAATAATGTATTTGCATCTCCATTCTAGGGATAAGGAAGTGATGCTCAGGAAGTTTAAGTGGCTTGTTGAAGGTCATAGGTCATGAGGGGCAGAACCAAGATTTGAACTCAGTCAGATCTGTCAGATGCCAGAGCCTAAAGCGTTTTCTTTTGAATTCCTCTGTGATATGTTTGATTTCCCTGGTGTGGGGTGGCTTGGGAAGTAACGGAGACCATGGGATATGTATTTTACCTTCAGCTGACTGATTTGCATTATAGTCAGGCAGTCTGCAGAGTGGCTTTGAGTCCCTGCTTCACCATTTACCAGCCGTGTGACTCTGGGCACGTGACTAAACTTGCTTCTGTCTCTGCTTCCTAATCTGTAAAACGGGGAGATAACAGCATTCATAGGGTTGTTGTGAGGATTAAATAATGAATTAATATATGAAAGCCCAGTGACTGTGCCAGGCATATGGTAAGCGCCATATGAATGTGAGATATTTGACAATTATCTCTTGAGCACTATCTCCAGGCCACATCCACGTGGTAAGTATACAAGGATGATTAAGGTATTGTATCGGGCCCCCCCTTGTCCACACCTCCCAACCCCTAGATAGATCCTTCTTTTCCTGTGGCCATTGGTGAGGCCATCAGGTTCCAGCAGGTGTACCTGTCACCATCTTGCCTTGTCATGCCCTCCTCTCTATGAGGAACTGCCATATCCTTCTCCACCGCGGCTGCACCACTTCACATCCCAGCAACAGTGCACAGGGGTTCCTGTCTCCACATGCTTGCCAACATGTCTCCCTCCCTCCCTCCCTTCCTTCCTCCCTCCCTCCCTTCCTCCCT
>NW_012106975.1:1372365-1391064 GCF_000951045.1 Mandrillus leucophaeus | reverse complement strand
CTCTCCTCTCCTCTCCTCTCCTCTCCTCTCCTCTCCATCTGCTGAACAGTATCTCATTGTATGGACGTGCCACACTTCTCCTGATGAGGCTCTGGCTGTTTTCAGCTCTCGGCTGTCATTCTTTCTTAATATTAAATTTTTAGCTATGGAAAACAGTATGGCTATTTCTCAAAAAATTAAAAATAAAGTTGCCATATGATCCAGTAATACCTCTTCTGGGTGTATATCCAAAAGAATTGAAAGCAGCGTCTTGATATACTTGTACACCATGTTTATAGCAGCATTATTCACAATGGCCAAAAGCTGGAAGCAACCCAAGTGTCCATTGATGGATGAATAAATAAGCAAAATGTGGTCTATTCATATAAAGGAATATTATTTGACCGTAAAAGGCAAGGACATTATGACACAAACTACAACTTACGTCAAGCTACAACTTGCTGGATGAAACCTGAGGACAGTACGCTAAGTGAAATTAGCTAGACACAAAAAGACAAGCACCATATGCTTCCATTTCTTTGAGGTACGTGGAATAGTCAAAGTCATAGGGACAGGAAGTAGAATATGGTGGTTACTAGGGACTAGGGGTAGCAGGTAATGGGGAAATATGGTTTCATGGGTATAGAGTTTCACTTTTACCAGATGAACAGTTCTGGAAATGGATGGTGGTGATGGTTGTACAACAATGTGAGAGTACCTAATGCTGATGAAACATACACTTAAAAATGGTTAAGATAGTATTATGTTACAAAATACATATCAAAATTTTAAAAAAGTTAATACTTTTAGAAAATTTTAAAATTGGAAAAAAATTGTCTGTGTGAATTGTTTCCTTGTCTACTATTGAAGTCAAAATAAAAAAAAAGTAGACATGAACCAAAATAAAAATAGAGAGATGAATCTCTAAATACAGCATTTTATTTGGGAAGAAAGAGTTGAAATTCATGGCATACACACAGACAGAGTGGTCTTCCGAAGACGGTACGCCTGAAGAACCAAGAGAAGGTTGGGGGTTTTATAAAAAAGGGAAACGTGACATGTGTTCTTGGGAGCAAGTTCACTGGTATTAGCAAAGCCCTGGGAACTGCAGGCTCTGACTGGTGAGCCATGAAGGTGGGCAAAAGCCGTGAACGTAGTCCCTGAGTTGCAGCAAGTTAGCTCAGCAGTTATGTATACAACTGGCCTCAGGTTACAACCAGCAGCTTCAGCAGCCAGACTTGCAGAGGTGTACATTCTTGGAGCAATGTTATGTGTCCTGAGTGCTTTCCCCCACTGGTTGTTTCTCCTCCTCCTCCTCCTCCTCCTCTTCCTCCTCCTCCTCCTCTTCCTCCTCCTCCTCCCTCTGCCTCTTCCTCTGCCTCTTCCTCTTCTTCTTCTTCTTCTTTTCTTTTTTTTGACAGAGTCTTGCTGTCACGCAGGCTGGAGTGCAATGGTGCGATCTTGGCTCACTGTAGCCTCTACTTCCAGGTTCAAGTGATTCTCCTGCCTCAGCCTCTCAAGTAGCTGGGACTATAGCATGTGCCAGCACACCTGGCTAATTTTTGTATTTTTAGTAGAGATGGGGTTTCACCATGTTGACCAGGCTGGTCTTGAACTCCTGGCCTCAAGTGATTTGCCTGCCTTAGCCTCCCAAAGAGCTTGGATTACAGGTGTGAACCACGGTGCCCAGCCTCCCCTCCACCCCGCATTTCTTGACTGTTTTAGTTGAGTATGACAAGAATGACCCACTTCCTGTGATCAGCTTTCACACTGCTGACACCCAGTTGCTGATCTAAATGACGCTCTCACTGTGCAAAAGGTTAGGCAGCAGCCGGGAGATATTTCTGGGCAAGAGAGTACATCATATAGCCCACTTCACCTGTGGGTCTGGATGGCCCTGCAGGAGGAGGAATGTGTGTGTCTTCCCAGGCCCTTCCTGGTAGTCGGTGAGAAGAGGACCCGCCTAGACAGGAAAGTGTAGCCCTGCCTTTCCAGGATAGGCAGGAGGTCCAGGCCACCTTGCTTTACTCCTTGTTTTCACCTGCTTGCTGTGTACTCCCTGGCTCAACACTCAACAGCCCATCCTTTTTATGTCTGTCAGGGGAGAAGCAGAAAGGCTCAGCTACGTGGGCCTAAGTCATGCAGGCTCCAGAGATCCTGGATGACTGGTGCAGACTCCTCACTCAAGGCAGAGTGGGAAGGTAACCCCTTTCTGGAGAGGACAGACAGATCTTGGAATTGTTTGATGTGGTTATGTGATATCTGACTCAGTCCCCAGTGAGTCCCCAGAAAGAAATTGAGTCTGGGGACTCAGGAAATTGTCACCATCTATGACAATTTCCACAAGTGTCTTGTTATTTGTAATAGATCCCTGGAAGCACACAATTACTCATTCATTCAAAGAGCATAAATGGGACCCCACAAGTATAGATCTGGTGGAAACTGACCTGGTGTTGCCTTCCACAGCTTCCAGTCCAGAGGGGGAAATCAACATGGGACAAGCAGTGACACACAGCAGGGAGGGCTCCAGGGACAGAGGGCAGGAGAGACATTTAGTGATGCATAAATTGAGACCTGAAAATTAAACAAAGTTGGCTAGGCAAACGGGGAAGTGGGGCAAAAGGATTCCAGGCATAGGGACAGCATGTGCAATGCCTAGGGGTCTCCAGGGCAGGGAGCATTTGAGGAGCCCAGAGAGAGATGTAGAGTTTGGGCGGAATGTGGAGTGTGAGGGAGGAGGGGTGAGAGCTGGGCCTGGCTGGGGAGGGCCTGTTGTGTGAAGTTCGGTGAGTTCCTTGGGTGACAGGAAGGCCCTACAGGGTCTGAGGTAAGGCTGCTATGCAACTGGCTTGGACATTCCATCCAGTGCGGGGACGC
Source organism: Mandrillus leucophaeus (assembly GCF_000951045.1). Classification (NCBI taxonomy): domain Eukaryota; kingdom Metazoa; phylum Chordata; class Mammalia; order Primates; family Cercopithecidae; genus Mandrillus; species Mandrillus leucophaeus. The sequence goes on along the minus strand of NW_012106975.1, from coordinate 1,388,208 downwards.
AGCCACAGCTGGTTGGCATTCGGCAGGTTGGCAGCCTGGGTTCTCAGTATCACCTAACGGGCAGCTGTCCAGCCTTGCTGCCTCCCTGTGCTGGCTCGCTCCCCTGTCCAGCCAGTCTGGGGAGGAGGAGGCTGTTTGAATTGCTTCATCATCCAGGGGCCTCTGAGCCCAGAGCCAGATGGTGACCTCAGCACCTGCTGTATGGAAGCATGTGGAATTCCAAGGGATTCTGACTTAGCTGACATCTGATTGCTTTGAGCAAGTCCACCTGGAGCAGCATCTCTGTGACCTGGTGTGGCAAAGCGCTCCCCAGGACAGTGTTCCTTTATGCTTTTGACTAAGACCCAGGGCTGATGAGAACGTGAGGTCAGTATAATTATGCTGGAATCACTCCGTAGCCCACCATCCTCCCCGACGTATACACCCAAGGTCTGGTCCACCTCAGAAGGTGGGCATGGCTGCCATGCTCTAAGGACTAAGAGGTTCTGCTTCTGTAAACAGCAGATGGTCGTTTGATGGGACTTGCAGACATGGCTTAGAGAGGGGAGTGCTGGGGCCAGGAGCTCATCTGTCTACTCCAGTGGTTCCCAGATGTCACTCATTTACCATGCTCACATCTTTGAATATGCTATTTTGCTGATTTTTTTCTTTACTTGATTCACTTAAAATTGTTTGAGATGATGGATATGTTAATAACTCTGATCTGATCACTATATATTATATGGATCAAAACATCATCATGTACCCCATAAAATGTGTACAATTATGTGTCAGTTTTAAAAATGTTAAATTAAATGTACTAATTCAAAAAATATATTGTATTATTATATGCAATGAAAAATATTTTCACTTTTCATCAATGGAAGTAAAAAAATAAAGCCTAAATATTAGGGTTGCCCACACACCTCATAACATTATCTCATGTTCCACCAGCAGGAAGCCCACTTTGGGCTTTTGTTTGGATCCAAGAGCACTTGGGTGAAGTCCCTGACACTACATGGGGGAATCAGAGCCACACCCACATTCCCATACACAGCAGGGCTGATGCTGCCCTGAAGCTGCAGGAGTCCATGGTTGTGGCCTGGGGTGGTGGGCCCTAAAGAGGGCAGCCAACCAGCAGGTGAACTGGTCTGGGAAGACATCCAGGGAGCGGGGCTCCAGCGGCACCTAAGGACAATGCGGTTATGCAGAGCTGAGAATACGCCTTGCTGAGGTGGGAACTGAGGGGCCTGGTGCCAGGGGGACTGGTGGGCATCTGGAGAAGCTGGCAAAAGGGCCACAAGGAACAAGGGACCTGGGAACCCTGGGATCTGACCTTGGTCCCAGGGGATGGAAAGTCTAGGATGGGTTTGAGTTTGGTGTGTTTGCCTCTTGGAAGGATGATTCTGATGAGGGGATGGGGATCAGGGGAGATGATCACTCTAGTGCAGATCCAGCTGAGGGCCGACAGGGTGAAGATGGGGGTCACAGGACCCACCATGAGTAAGTGGTCCAACAGGGAGGGATGCTAGGGCTGTGAGAGGCCACTCATGAAAGCAGAGATGAGAAGGGCAGGGTGGAGGGGAGCCCTTTATGCGGGCAGTGCCTGCAGGAAAAAGTTACACTGCAATTTCAGAAACTTCGTAGAAATGACCTCTCCCGTACCAGATACAATGACAAGCTGTGGCTCCTCCTCTGTGGCCTTCTGCACTACAGGATGCTCCTCTACCTATCTCTGCCTCTGCCAGGCGACTGCCTGGTTCCTCTCCACCCTCTGAGCACTCTCTCCCGGCCGTGGACTGGATGCTCTTCCTCAGAGTTCAGCCCCGCTGTCTGCTCCTCTCAATCCCCACACTATGGCTGGGTCCTCCCGCCCTTCATCAGACCGAGATTTGCTCACCAGTGACATGCTCTAAGGGCTAAGTGACTCCAGTTTTCCATGCAGCAGATGGTCTATGCAGCAGATGGTCTACTTATAGGCCATGGAGATGGAGAGGGTGGGAGATGGAGAGTGTGGGGGATGGAGAGAGTGGGGGATGGAGAGGGCGGGGGGATGGAGAGTGTGGGAGATGGAGAGTGTGGGGGAATGGAGAGGGCGGGGGATGGAGAGGGTGGGAGATGGAGAGGGTCCCATGTCCATCTCCAGCCTGTCTTGCTCTTGTGCTTCACACCCATGGCCTCTTCTTATTCTCATTGCTAAGCCTTTCAGGTTCTTCAAACTCAAAATGCAAAGTGGCCACCCCAAGACTTGCTGCTCCCAATCACTGTGACTGGTGCCCACCACCCACTGCTCCAGCCGTGCACTGGGAAAAACTCTTGGCCTGCTCCTCCGTGCCCCAAGGCATCAAGCAAAACAGCCCATCAGCGCTGCCTGAAGATTATCTTTTCAGTCCAGTCCCTTTCCCACGTGCCTTGCCCAGCCACGCTGCCTCTCAGCACAGACCCCTCGAGGCTCCCCTTCCCCAGTCTTGCTTCATGCCACACTGTGCATTGGGGAAGCTCCCAAAACCCTCCCATGGTTCCATGCTGCCCTAGAGATGAAGCCCACCCTCCTCAACATGGCCACAAGGCCCCCGGCAGCCAGCAGAAGGCTTGGGGACCCTGTTGGAGCCTCCCGGGGCAAACCGTTTGTCCCCTACCATCATGCTTGGTGTATGGCTGCATTTGCCCTGTGCTTGTCTCCTCTGCTCTCGAAGTGATCTAAGGGCTGTCCTTGTCACTCTTGTTCACTCCGAATCCCTGGATCTCTCACAATGCCTGGCACACCAAAAATATTGTCAAATAAATACATGATCAAGGAGAGCTAACACAGGAGCCCTCTGCATCACCTCCCGTGCCCTGGTGCCAGGTGGGCATGACATGCCTTCCTCTAGGCGCCTTGGGAACCCAGCCTGAGTTCAGCTTTATGAGGAAGATAGGACAGCCCAGACTTGCCAATTCACAGGAACTTTTGCCACTTTTAGCCGATTTGATGCTGACAGAGATGGTTCTAGAATCAGGAAAAGTTGAATTCAAGTACAGCAGGGTGGGCTTGACCAAGTCACAGGACCTCCAGTGACATTATTGGATCAGTGGATTTTGCAAGATAGTGAATGTCAGGGAGTCCCACAGTGGCACCATGAGGAGCCAACCCACAGTTAATTCCTCCTCTCACTTTCTCTTTCTCAGCTCCTTGCAGACATAGTATCTTGTTCACACTGTTAAAATACTGCACTTTCGGCTGGGTGCAGTGGCTCATGCTCGTAATCCCAGCACTGTGGGAGGCTGAGGCAGGTGGATCACTTGAGGTCAGGAGATTGAGACCAGCCTGGCCAACATGGTGAAAGCCTATCTCTACTAAAAATACAAAAATTAAATAATAAATTAAAAATAAATAAAATGCTGCACTTTCAAAATGGTTTGCTTTGACCATTTTACCAATGAGGAAACTAGCTTACATGGGAGGGCTGGAGGCAAACCTTTTTTTTTGCCAACATCCAAGTGGGATGCCTCCTCCCAGAGTAACCCTGGATTTTCCCACGGCCATGGGAGGACCCAGTGTGATGGGCACCGGGCTGGTCCTACACTATGCCTGGCCACCCCAGCTCAGCCGACACGTGACTCTCCATGCTCATCCTTCATGTTTCCTCATCATCACCCAGAGCTCCCAGACCTAACAGCTTGCTGCTAGTGGCACACAGGTGTTCAGAGGCTCAGAAATTATACTTTGAGCTACTTCGGCCATGTTATGTTCCTTGTGCTCATATGGACCACACACTGAAGGAAGTAGAAGCAGAGAATATCAGTCAGAGGGACCCTAGGAGCCATCAGTGTTCACTCCTCTTCTCTCCTGATGGGGAAACTGAGGCCCAGATAGCTGAACGAGGGTGGGAGTCCTTTTCCTGACTCCCCCTCTCTTGCTCTTCCTGCACCCGGGCTGCCTTCCCGGCTCCTTTATGAAGCACCAGACTGCCCTGCCCTGTGGGGTTGGGGAGAAGGAAAATCAATAGAGACAATAATGGGCCAGGCTCTTTCTGACCTCTGAGGAGTCCAGCAGGAGAGGGCTGTGTCTCTCCCTCCAGCCAAATCAGCATTCAGAGGGAACGTGGCAGGGAATCAGCCTCGCAGCCATGCCACCTGAGTCACGAAGCGTGGTGCTGCCTTGGTGATCATACTTGAGGGCAGGGATTGACCAGCATGTTGAGCAGGTGTGCAGGTGGCGAGGTGGGGGCAGGGTACCTGTCTGTCCGCTGTGAGACTGCCAGGCTGCAGGCCGCCCTGGGGTGGTGGGGGCTCTTTCTCCTGCCAGGTTCCACCTCTTCGCCATATACCACCTCCCCTTGCTTTTTCCCTCCTCCTCCAGCTTTGCCCTCTCCCCTCCCTCTCTGATCCCTCACTCTCCTTTCCTACCGCTCCCAGCCTGGGCTGTCCAGGTCATATGGAATTGCATTTAGGAGCCGCTGTCCTTTGGGGATTCCTCTGATGCTCTTCATCGAGCTTCTGCTCCTTTCTCCTGGGTGCAGGTTGTGCACTGGCCTTTGCCTCCTCTGTTGTCTGAATGAGGAGCTCCAGGTGCGGCAGGCTGTACTCCATTCCCCAGCACCATGGGGGGCTCTCCGAATCCCTGGGCAGAGGCAGGGATGGGGAGGGGAGGGTGACAGGGAGCCTTCAGGGGTTGAAGCTAACGGAAGGAGTAGGAGTGGGGCAATGTGGTGATTTGGGAGGGAAGTGGGCCAGATGGGACCGTGGCCAGGCCCTGGCCAGCAGGCAGGTGTAAAGAATGGAGGCGCTGGGTAATGTAGCTCCTGGGCAGAGTGGGCACTCTGTGCTTGTGCGTGGGGGGAGGAGTGGGAGGCAGACTCCCACAGGTGGTCAGAAGCCAGGCTCCTGGCTCAGGGCTCTGTCCATTTCCACCAGTTCTGGGCTCCCCAGGGCTGGCTCCATGGTGCAGATCCGCCTGGCCCTTCATCTTTGGAACTGTCCTATAGCGCCTTATCAGCCCCCTGCCTGGGAGAGGGAGGGGAGAGCTTGGTCAGTTTGTTCATGCTGCTGTTGGCATTTCCGGAGCAAGCTGTGCAGGTGTCTGTGTCCCCTGGAGTCAGTTCACTGACTCCGCTGTCTCTGCTGAGGGAGAGTAGAGAGCCACCCGGTGCAACCTCAGCACTAACTGTGGCCCCGTGCCCAGTTCAGTCTGGCTCTGGATGCTTTTTTTCTGGGGTATGTCTCACCACACTGAGCACACAGCAGGCCTGGCAGGCAGCTGCTGCTCCCAGTGAGCTGGTGCAAGGCGCCTTCTGAGGGCAGAGTGAGCTCATGCCCTGAAACATCTGCAGAGAGGGAGTTAGGGGTCCTCACTCTAGGGGCTGTTTCAGCTGGAAGTTATCCAGTCTCATCAAACTTGCTCATCCGGTGGGCCTGGGAGAGTGAGGGAGGTGAGGATGGGGGTCGGGGAGAGGAGTGAGAGAGGACTTAGGACCAGAGAGGGAGAAACCTGCATTTCGTGACAGACCCAGGCCCGGAAACCAGGCCTCCTGGCCTCACCACAGAATGCCCTTTGTCTAGTAAATAAACAAACTAGGTAAATACTGGCAACAGCTAACTGAGCACCTGGTGCCCTTGAGGCCATCGTGGGGGCCCAGAGGAGCCCAGGCTGAAAGGGGAGAGTGCGGCCGGCACTAGCAAAGGCCAGAGGGACAGGTCAGGCCATGGAGAAAATGCAGCATGTCGATTTTATTACCCTCTCCCTTCCTTTTTTTTTTAAAAAAAAATGTATTATTCAGGCCCATGGCATATTTACAGACGTACCCCGGAGTTGTTAGGAGAGTTGAAGGAGATAATGGAATGAAAATGCTGTGAAAACGTGATAGACTCTACAAATGTTAGTCCTTATTATCACCTTATTATCAGGCTTATTATCCTCACACCTGGGTATTATCGAGGCTGATAAAATGACAGCACTGGAAGGGATCCCACAGGTCACCCAGACCATCCGCTGCCTCTCAGCCAGGGTTGGGTGGGGTGAGAACGGCGTCTTGGAGGGAGGTCCTCTTTAAGAAAAAGAATGAAAACTACAAGCAACATGAATACAGAAATGAAGATTTATTCAGAATGAGAAATCACAACAAATTATACATTTCAAAAAGCTGAAAGTTGATATATAGACATCACAAAAACCCAGAAAAGAATAAAAATATATTTTATAAACAATTATTGATCCTCTGCTGGCACTCATCTATAATATTTTTACCTTGCATGTTTTGGCTGTATGTTCTCTGATTTCTTCACAGGACAATAATTTTGTGTTATCATTTTCTATAGGGAGAAGAAAAGGTAATTCCGTCTTTCCTATAAACATGGTTGGTCCAAGTTTGGTTTTTCATCCTCAGTAGTTTGAAAACGTGCATCTTTCAGCTTCTTTGCTTGGCGTTGGTAATGTCACACCTCAGCCATTCTCTGTCCAGCTGTGTGAGCTCCTGATCAGCCTCCCAGGCCTTTGTCCCTCAATTCCCCCTCAGCTGCAGCAGCTCAGTCACAGCCTTGCCCACATGGGCACCTGCCCCTCGCCTGCCTCTGCTGCTCCAGTCCTGGGGTAGGGGATAGAGTGACCTCTGAGTGGGAGGCTGAGCAGGGTCTTATTGGCTCTTTCTTCCTGGAGTTGAAGTGTGCGGAGCTTTGGTGAGTGAGGCCCCCCAGAAACACGTGGGAGCCCTGCCATTGAAGGTGGGGTGCACCTGTAGTCCAGGACCCCGCTGGGGAGTAGTGTGTGACCTTTGCTGGGACAATATGCCCTGCTGGGGTCACTGTGGCCTCCCAGCCAGCTCTCAAATATACTGTTTTGAGGCACAGAAAGGCCAGTTTTGGGTGTAGGGCCATGAGGTGCGGGCTGTGGTGGCCTCATGGTCAATCCCCCTCTGGTCCTGGGTTAGCATTTCCCAGACGGGCCTGGGATGCCCTGTAAGAAGAGGCTCCCTGGTTGTCTTAGTTCAGGCTACAAAGTACCTTAGACTGCGTGGCTTATAAACAACAGTCATTGATTTCTCACAGCTTTGGCGGCTGGAAGTCTGAGCTGGAATGCCAACACCATTGAGTTCTGGTGAGGGCCCTCTTCTGGGCTGCAGACAGCCAACTTCTTCTATCCTTGCATGGTGGAAAGAGGGCAACAGGCTCTCTGGTCTCTTCTTAAAAGGTTGGTAATCCCATTCACAAGGGCTCCACCCTCATGACCTAATCACCTCTCAGAGGCCTCACCGCCTAATGCCCTCATTTTGGGGATTAAATCTCAACATATAAATTGGGTAGTGCGGGGCGCGATACACATTCAGTCCATAACATGTGGGAGACTCTATATTACCATTACCATGTTAAATACTCTGAGAAGCCCTTCAGTAAAGAAACCTGATTGGGTGAACGAAACTTTCCCCCCAAAGTTTCCCACAGAACCCTTCTTTCATCCAACATGTATTAACATCTCGCATTTAAGAAAACATCGTCACATAGAGACTTCCTGAGAGAGAAGTAAGGGTAATGAAGGTCCTAGACCCCACAGGAGACCCCACAACTGGTTTCCTCCTCGGGATATAAGACACTTTTGTGGCACATCTTTCTCAGTGATGTTACATTCAACTCGGGCTAGAAGGAGCCTGACACTCACTGGACACAGGCTTGAATTGGATTTAATTTAACATAACCAGGCCGGGCATGGTGGTTCACGCCTGTAATCTCAGCACTTTAGGAGGCCAAGGTGGAAGGATTGCTTGAGCTCAAGAGTTCAAGACCAGCCTGGGCAATACAGTGAGACCCCATGTCAATTAGAAGAAAAAAAAAAGAAGAAGAAGAAGGCCAGGCACGGTGGCTCATGCCTGTAATCCCAGCACTTTGGGAGGCTGAGGTGGGCGGATCATGAGGTCAAGAGATGGAGACCATCCTGGCCAGCATGGTGAAACTCTGTCTCTACTTGGGCGTGTTGGTACATGCCTGTAGTTCCAGCTACTCAGGAGGCTAAGGCAGGAGAACTGCTTAAACCCAGGAGGTGGTAGTTGTAGTGAGCCGAGATCACACCACTGCACTCCAGCCTGGTGACAGAGCGAGACTCTGTCAAAAAAAAAAAAAAAAAAAAAAAAAAACGAAAATAATTTAACATAACTTTTCAAGTTAGTTAAAGAAAACCTAGTTAGGCCCATACTAGGAGTGGAGGGAGCTTGGGTAAACTGGGGCAAGAGGGGCATCCAAGCATGGAGGACAGGGATACTGTTCAGAGTTTAGAAAAATTGAAGACAGAAAATCAGAACTTGGGCTGGGTGAGGTGGTTCACACTTGTAATCTCAGCACTTTGGGAGACTGAGGTGGGCATATCACTTGAGGCCAAGAGTTCAAGACCAGCCTGGCCAACATGGCAAAACCTCATCTCTACTAAAAAATACAAAATTAGCTGGGCACAGTGGTGCATACTTGTAATCCCCACTGCTTGGGAGGGTGAGGTGGGAGAATTGCTTGAACTCAGGTGGCCGAGGTTGCAACAAGCCGAGGTTGCAACGAGCCGAGATTGCACCACTGCATTCCAGTCTGGGTGACAGAAGGAGACTCTGTCTCAAAAAAAAAAAAAAAAAAAAAAAAAACCAGAAATCACTGCCTAAAAACTAAACTGCTTCAAGCACAGGGCAGTCCATACAGCCTCAGACTTACCACTGAGAATCCGGATGAGCCATGCTTTGAGTGGCTGAGCTCCAGTCATAAAGACTAGACCTTCCCAGAGGAAAGATGTGCAGGTATAGGAGACACACACAGGTTAACCTGTAGCTTTGGGGGTAAAAGGCCCTCTAGGGATTTATATGTGGATAACAGGAGAGGAGAAAGGAAGGATTGGTGCAGAATTCATGAAAAGCCGCTTGACCTGGTGTGAGAAATGGATGATGTGATGGACATCAAGCAGACACCACAGGTCGTTATTTTAGCTCTCTGGAATCTTGTAGAAAGTATTATTCAACTCCTGACTTCCCTTAAGAATAACAATTACCCATGGTACATTTGCACATTTGGAAAGATCTGAACAAAAAGGGCCTAATAAATGGCAGGTAGATAAAGTTGGTACATAGGGAACTGGTTAAACAAGTTCTAAAAAGCCTCCTGCTTCCAGCAGAGATAGCCATAGTTCATATAAGTGGCCATCAGAAAGGAAACACTATAGAAGCTGTAGGGAGCAGGCTTGCAGAGAAAGCTGCTAAGCAAGGCTCTATGAAGGAAGAAGTTAAACTGTTTAGCCTAAACCCAGGTATCCCTAAGGTGGCATTAAAACCTCAATTTTCTAAGGAGGAGGAGGAGGAAAAACTGGGCAAAATAGGGGTCACTCAAACTAAAGATAGGAGGTGGATGCTCCCTGATGGGAGAGAAATAATAAGCAAACCCATAAGAGAATCAATGTCTATACTGCATAAGGGAGTCACTGGGGTCCCCAGACCATGTGTGATGTAATACTCAAGAATTAGGGGTGTATAGGGATTTATACCCTTGCTAAACAAGTGTGTGGGGGTTGTGTAAACTGCCAGAGAATGAACAAAAAGGTAGTTAAAAAACAGACTACCGGAAGAAGACCTGCTGGGTTAAGGCCATTTCAAAGCATTCCCATATTTAGGCAGGACTACTAACCTTCCTATTGTGGAAATAAGAACCAATTTTTAAGAAATTATGTACTGGCCATATCCTCCACCCTGTCATCCCTTAGGTTAAAAGAACTTCTAACTCAAACCCTGCCTCTTAAGTTCACAACTCACCACTTCCAGCCTGGCATCTCGGTGCTAATTAAGACTTGGAAAGAAGACCAGCTCCACCCAAGCTGGGAAGGCTCTGTCAAGTGCTCCTGATCACTAAGACAGCCACAGGAACAGCTGAATGGGGGTAAACACTGATAAAAGAACTCCCGGAAGGAAGGGGAAAGGGTAGATGGGAAGTGTATAAATCAGCTAAGGAATGCTTAAAGCTAACTCTAAGGAAAACCTAGAAGGAAGCTATAAGCCGGCGCCATCACTGGGGGCGAAAATGTTTAGGATTAGTCCTAACACAAGGGGTAAAAGGAGACCTAAAAATTAAATAGGGCCCAGTACTAGGAATGAAAAATAGGGAATATCCAATCAAACTAATAGTCAACATGATTAGAACCTCCACCCCTAAGACCAGACAATAAAGTTCAATGCCTACCAAGTCTTACATTGAGGGAATTTAGGAAACCAAAGGCAGCTGTCAAAAGCAAACAAATATCTATGTCCTGAAACAGGTCGCTATTAGGGAAAGCCCTGTGCTAGCTGGAGTGAGGTCTGATGGACCACCCAGTGTCAAGGCTGGGTAAGTCATTCTTCCAAAAACAAACTCTTAAAAAATAAAGTACATTTGTATAAGGGCCCTACACCACCTAACTGTAGAAAATTAAAATGCAATCCTATATTAATTACCATAAACAACCCAGCTACTCTAGACCAGGAACTTTGGAGGTATGGATTAGGAATAAATATCTCAGGAAGGGATCCCATGAGACAGCTAGCTTTTAGGGTAGGCACCAACTCCACTCCGAGCCCACTCAGGATTACTATAACCCCCTATCACACTACTTCCTTTAATTCACCAAACAATAACCCTAAAAACGTAAAAATAATTAAGGTGATTAACTTAAGGCAAACTTTAGAAATTAAGACTGGATATGGGATGTAAATGCCTGGGTCGAATGGGTCAAATTTTCGGTACTAGCTCTTAATAAAGGTGACTGTTATGCATGCTCTGCTGGGCAGCTTCAGGCACAGGTAGTTCCGTTTCCACTAGGAAAGGATACCAGTCCCAAAGGAATACGTTGTATGTTCGCTCTATACCAGGACAGGGATGCATGGGGTAATAAGATCTGCAAAAGTCTATCACTGCTCTTTCCTGCATTGCGGAGGTCAGTTCCTAAAGCAATCCCCTCGTTCTCCATAGGAAATATAAACCACTCCTCTTGTCTCTCTAGGCAGGGTGTAGAGTTCAACTCTCAACTTGTACCCACATCCTAAACGTTACTGGTAAGTCAAACAAAGGCAACTACTTGGCTCTTCATATACCCCCGCTAATGTCTGGTGGTATTGTGGGAAAAGGAACCTCTGCGACCTGTTACTGTCCAATTGAACCTAGACTTGTGCCTTAGTTTAACTGGTCATTCCATTCACCTTGGCATTCCATGAAACTCCCAAAAATCCACATGGCCACCAAAGTTGGAGAGATCTAACAAATTCCTTTAATGCCAACATTTATATTAACTCAATAAGAGCCACTAAAGGAGTACCTAATGAATTTCAGGACCAAAGGACACAAAAATAAATGTGGAAATGGGACCAGTAGAGGTAAAAAGAAAAAGAGGAGGGAATTGAAGGAAATAATGTATACAGCCGTCCATTTCCAAAACAAAGTGCCTTAAATGGGCTAAGGATAGCAAACTACAAAAGAAACTGAATATACTAGATCCCTGCTTGAATAGCCAATGCCTGCTTGTCAGCCTCCCCTTCCCCCTACCACCCCACTTAGTTAGGTTCCGTCACCGGAACCAAAATAGTTTGGTCTAAAATAAAAGTTTACTAGTCTGCAAAATAGCTCACTTTGTCTGTTCTTGTCAGTCTGCCCAGCTACTTAGGTCATTAATCAAATACTTGAAGAGCCCCTGAGCTAACTAGGATTGCAATGCATTGTGGGCTGCAACAAAATGTAGCAAGACAACCCTAAAGAAAACACCTAAAGCCCCTGCCTAACAATCAATAGGTGACGTCTGTCCGGGAAAATTGCAACCCTATAGTACTCAGCCTATGAAGAATGGCGGGGAAGGACCTGCAAGCTAGGGGATAAGTTGCTTGTTAAAACTGTGCTGGGTGTGCCTGTGTGCCAAACACACAATCTTGCAAAGCTGTCATTAAAAGTCTCACTTTGCTGTTCTCTGGGTCTCTAAGTCCATTCTTTGGGTTTGAACAGTTAAGTTTGTTTCTCATAGTTTGAATGCTTATTTTTGTACTAAATGTTGTACTAGGTATCTCATGTTTGCTGCCTTATATAATTCTCACAACAAACCTACAAAGCAGTGGTATTCTTTCCATTTCACAGATGAACAAACTGAGGTTTGCAGAGGTTAAGTAACTAATGCAAGCCAAATGGGTAGTGGATGATGGAATGGGCTGTGAATTCAGGTTTTCTTGTATCACCTGACCACAGGCTAAATGACAAGGGCTACTCTGGGGCCAATGACAGCTCATAAGACCCAGAACCCATGCATGCCTGTCAGGGCAGAGAAATTGAGTCTGTTTGGAAGCCAACTTAAGCCTTAGGAATACAACCTTTAGAGCAAATGGTTTTAACCCAGGTCAGCAGATGGAATTCATGGGGTCTATGAACTTGGATGAGAAACACTTCCGCGTCATTTTCACTAACCTTTCACTGAATTTAGCACCTCCCTCACCTATCACATAGGCAATAAGTCAGTGTTGGCCAGACCTGTAACTTTGCCATTGAAAGAAACTACAGATATCTGCATTTCACATTACAGTGTTTACCAGTATCTCAAAATACTGTTTATGCAATTTGTCATGACTTTGCATTTATAATGGTTATTAGACCTGCCGTAGACTTTGTTATTTGTTACTCATAATATACATATATATATAATTATGTTATGTATTAGTTTTCAAAAGTGTTTTGATAACTGTGGTTTAACATAATTCATTGGTCTTATTTTATGCACTTAAAAATATTCTTCTGGGAAAGCCTCCATACGCCCCACCAGATTGTCAGAGGACTCCAGCTACAGAACGGTTTCGATGCCCTGACTCAGCAAGAGTGGCTGAGCCAAATCTTGACTGTATCATTTACCAGCTGGAGGACATCAAGTTCTGTAGCCTTGTGGGATGTCTCTCCTAAATCATGGTTCCTCAGCCTTGGCCCTGTTCATGTTAGGGCTGCATAGTTCTTTGCTGGGGATGGTATGGGGGTGGTTGGGGCTAGCCTGTGCACTGTGGGATGTGTGATATTCCTGGCCTTGACCCACAAGATACAATAGCACCCCATCCCCCAGTTGTGACAACCCAAAATGTCTCCCCCAGACGTTGTCACATGCCCCTGTGGGCAAGACGGCCCAGTTGAGAACTGCTGTGCTAGATGTGCAATGTGATATTAGAGGATTCTTGGGAGTTCACTGTGATCATGCCTCCATGCCTGCGTGATCAATGAGGTGCTCTATCCTGTTTTTGTTAGGACAGCAGATTTCAGTAAGGTCAGGGTCAAGAGGGACTGGTCTCTCAGCCTGGGAGTCCACAAGAAAGTCCCTCTGGAGTTTTGGCAGCCTGCACCATGGTGATTCCAACTGGGAGTCCAGGGGAGCCCAGTCCTGGCGAGCTGACGATGGGATGGAGAAGAACAATGACTCATGGGTGCCTATGGGTGCCCCAGATCTGAAAGACAGAGAGCAGGGGCTAACCCCAGATAGGCAGGCGTGTAGAAGATGCCTTCTCCAACCTCAGGGGACTCTTGGTTCTTTCAGAGTCAGAAGAACGAGGATAGTAGGGCCGCAGGCTGCCCTAAAGGATGGTGCAGTGCTGCAGGAGATGAAGAGAAAGGGGCATGTTTAAATTCCTTTGGAGTACTGAAGGGGAAGTAACAGAATGGTGAGAGCAGCTCCTGGTTTTGAGTGCTGACACCATGCCAGGTGCCATTCTAAGCAGTCTATGTCATCATGGTACTTAATTCTTACAGCTAACTAGGAGGTAGATGCTGTCAATGTCCTCATTTGGCAAGGCTCTGAGGCTTAAATGTCCACTGTCTTGCCTGACTTTGCTTCTGTAAACGACAGAACTGAAATTTAAGCCCAGGTGTGTCTAATTTCAGTGCCCATGAGTTAAACCAGTAGGTAGCACTGCCCAAGTGCCATTCCAGATACCCAGAAAACCCAAAGCTGATATTACTAAACAAAGGTTAAGGGCCCGGGAGAAACTACAGAGGTCAGAGCACTCCTACGAGACCGGAGGGGCTCATCTGGGACAGTGTTTGATAAAAATGGAGGAGAAGGTGGGCCTTCTGTGGACCTCCTGTGACCTATGGACTTGTGAATTCCTTGTCTTGTGAATTCCGTGCTGATGTTAGACAAGCACCTGGATCAATTACTAAACCTATGTCTTGTCAGCCCTTAGATGCCAAATGCATGCTTGATAAGAATAATTGTAATTTTTTGACTGTTTAATAATAGCCATTCTGACTGGTGTGAGATTGTTCTGTATTTTTATTCTAAACAAATATTCTTTTTATAACAACCACAAAAGAATCACTGTAAGATCGTAAGTTAACAAAGAACAAATCATGCCAGACCAACTTTGTTCTTCTTTATGGCTCTGCTCTCCTGATGGCTTGGGTGGGAGGTGGGGGTGGAGGGGAATCTGCAGATGGCTTTCCATAGAGCATCTGCTCCCAGCTCTCGTGAAATTCGTGAGGATAGATTTGGAAACATGAGCTAGACAATACCAGGGCAGGCTGCTTTCTGGTGGGTTAAAGACCTGTGCTCCAAGGGAACTGATTAGCCAATATGGGCTTAGAGGAATTCTCAGTGGCAAACTGGAGATGATTCAACAATCAGAATGAAAAATGTCACCGTGACATACTTGTGGAGAAAAGCAAACGGCACGAAGCAAGTAGGTTTTCACTATATCTGAGATACCAGGGAGGGGAGCCAGTATTACAAAATTGTCTGGATTTAATGATGATGATAATAGCTAACACCTTTAAGTATGTACTCTGTGCCAGGTGTGGTTCTAAGCACTTTACACAAATTAGTTCCTTTAGCACCTCCCAACAACCCTACAAAGAAGGTTATATTATTTTCCACATTTTACAGTTGAGGAAACTGAAGCAGAGAATGATTTCATAGCTACCAGATGCCTGAGATTTAGAGTCCCATTCAGTTCTGAGATTGTATTGGAAGGTGGGGAAAGAGTGGCTTGGATGTGCACAAAAAGAAGATAGTCATGGTGTGCCAAGGGGCTCAGCTGTCCCTTTCTCTGGGAGATTTTCTCTACCTTCCAGGTGGAGTTAACGGCCTCTCCTGTGTACTCGCAAGGCACCCCGTACATGGTGCTGTCCCTGCCCCTCCCCGAGGTCTATAATTTCCTATGTGCATGTCTGCCTCCCCTTTAGATTCATTTCATCCACATGGGACCCTCAGCTTTGAGCAGAGTGGCAATGCTGGGGTTTCCATAAGTGTTGGTAAGGGGATTGAAATGAATGTAAAGATTGTAGAGTATGAAGAAAAGATAGAAGGCCCTGGAGTCAGGGGGCATGCATGTGCGACAAAATCTCAACCAAACGCCACAGGAGATGGGAGGATAGAAGGAAGAAGTTGTCATCCCCTGGAACATGGTATTGAGGGAACCTGTGGGATGGTCTTTCCCCAAGTCCTCGATGGCCTTGAGGGGAGAGACCATGGTATAGACCCACTGGCCTCTCATAAGCTTCTCCAGCCGCACAAGCCAAGAAGCCTATGAAGTCTATGGAGTTTCAAGTTCTGCACACTGGGTCACTCTCCTTTTCCTTTTAAAGTAAAGAGATCAAGAAGACAGGGAGGAAATGTAAACATATATTGGAAAGTATGTGGTATATTGACTAAAGTCAATAGTTTACATTAGGTTTGGCTCTTGACTTTAGTTAATATTATATACCACATATTGGTTCGTCAATTGTAACAGTTGTACCACACTAATGCAAGATGTTAAATTTATTTTTATTTATTTTTTATTTTTTCATTTTTTTTATTATACTTTAAGTTCTAGGGTACATGTGCATAACGTGCAGGTTTGTTACATATGTATACTTGTGCCATGTTGGTGTGCTGCACCCATCAATTCG
>NW_012106975.1:1216254-1365395 GCF_000951045.1 Mandrillus leucophaeus | reverse complement strand
ATTTTCCAGGTGTTGTGTGTCTCAGTTCCCCTGGCTAGGAAAAGGGATTCCCTTCCCCCTTGTGCTTCCCAGGTGAGGTGATGCCTCACCCTGCTTCAGCTCTCGCTGGTCAGGCTGCGACAGCTGACCAGCACCAATTGTCCGGCGCTCCGCAGTGAGATGAACCCAGTACCTCAGATGATAATGCAGAAATCACCTGTCTTCTGTGTCGCTCGCGCTGGGAGCTGGAGACTGGAGCTGTTCCTATTAGGCCATCTTGCTCCGCCCCCCAAGATGTTAAATTTAACAAAGGTGCGTGTGTGTGTGAGACAGAGAGAGAAAGTGAAAGAGACAGATGAGGTGTATGGGATCTCTATTTTTTTGAGCAATTGTTCCATAAACCTAAAATTGTTCTAAAAAGTAAAATATATTAATACAGAGATCTCTGTGATCGCACCTAGAGCATACCTGGGAAATGCTGCTGATGCACTCATGGGAATCAGAGAACTATACAGAGAAGGGCGCCCTCCTCAGTCTTTGAGGTAGACAGATGTAGAAACAGGCTCAGCCAACATCAAATGTAAGGTGCTCACTTTCTTCCACTTCCCTCCAATAAGTGTGCCGTAGGTGAACATGCTTCATAGAATGGGAAATGGTACACAATTACTAAAAACTTGTGGGCTAAATCAATCTAAGAGATTTATGTGGGCTTTTAGTTGCTTCAAGTCATTATACTCAAGTGGACTCCAGGAGGGGTAGCCTTGGCATCTGCTCCTTCTGGCCAAGGACCAAATGGATTGGAGTCCCGAGCACAGCCACAGGAGGCCAGAATGGCTGTAACTGGTGTCTCTTGTCCTGATCAGAGGGTGAGGGCGGCTTCAGAGTTTCGAGAGTGTGGACCCCATCCTAAGGGGGCACTGGGACAGGGCTGCTCCTGAGCTGGGAGAAGGCAGTTGCTGAGGGGTGGAGGAGAAGGAGTGAGCAGCTGCTAAGAGAGCTGGCAGGAGTGGAGCTGGGTGATGTTTGACTCTGGATTACAAAAATTTTTTAAGCAAGCAAAGAGAATTTCCACTCTGCCAGAGCTGGGAGACTTTTGAGACCATCTCTTCCATCCTCTCACTCCATAGCTGAGAAAACAGGGCCTGGAGGGATCCCCCAGGGACCCAGTGGCAGTCCCATGCTAGGCTGGGCTGTCCCTGACTCCTAGGCTCATGCTTTGCAGACTGAATGGGCCTGCAAAACAGCTCTCAAGCCTGAGCACTTCTCCCATCTCACCCAAGTAACTCCTCTGCCCTGAGCCTTTTAACGGCTTCTCATTCTGAGAGGAACCACTTACCTCCCCTCCCATGGTATCTCAGGCTTTGACAGGCTGTCCTTCTCATCTCTCCAGTCCCATCTCTCTCCCCTTCTACCTACCTCCCCGCCTCCACCCAGCCTCCTCTCCATCCCCAACCCCGAGGCCCTGGAAGCACTGAACACCCCTATGTTTCCCACCCACCCAGCTGTCCTTTGTCTCTGGGACAGGATGTGTGCTCTTCCACCCCCAGTTCATCTCCCACTCTGCCTGCTACCAGCAGGGCTGCCATTTCCAGGACAGCCTTCCCTGAGAGTCCAGGTCTAGGTCAAGTGTCCTGTAGTCCCTCGATTGTAGCTGTCGGCCTACCAGCCCTTATTTCCCACTGGGCCAGAGAGCACAGATAGAGCCTGGCGCAGAGGAGGTGCTTCATAAATATTTATTGACTGAAACAGGGTCTATAAATACTTCTTATAGGCTACAAGCAGAAAGTGTTAGTCTCAGTTCCCTCAGTCTCCCTCTCATCCCCTTCGCCCACCTCTCTATGCATCTGCTGGGGTTTAGGTTCCTTTTCCCCATGGCCCTAGAGAACCAGTGGGACAGGGCACCAGGGGCAGCCGCAGTGGCTCTGAACACGTGGATAGGATGAGGCTCTAAGTACGGCAGGTTCATGGCTCCTATTCAGGTAGCTGGACTACTTCCTTGGCCATTTAAAACAAGGCATGACTGGTTTTTATCCCTGTGTGGAGATGGTACAAAGGCTGCTACAGCAGCTGAGCACGGCTGGTGGATGCACACACACTCTGCATTAAGTTTTATGCTTTCAACACCACCCATGCTCAGTGTCTGCCCTCCCTGACAAGTGACTGCTGCTCTCCGGGGCTCTGCTCTGCCTGCTAGACCAGTCGTCTTTACTGTGGTCTTTCCCCTTTATTGCCTTGGGAATGTATGGGCATTAACTTTTATGCTTTAAATATAAAATAGACGATAAAATTAGGGAAGCAGGTTAGTGTTAATCTACAGGGTTGCCTGTGGAAATAATCTGAGTCCTTCAGGGTCCTTGAGGGAATTTCTGAGGTTGTCCTCCCCTCCCTGAGCAAAACTTTCTGTAGCATGCAGAGAAGGGCTGTGGTTGGAAGGAGGTCAAATGCCCCATGAACCAAGGAGTGAAAACTTCCCTTTGCATGGCAAACTCAGCACATAGAAGCCAGGGATGGGCTCTGGGAAGAGGAACCCAGAGGAATGGGGGTAGCACATGTCAGTCTGTCTGCTTTGGGCAGACCCAAATAAGCTTCACCTGCAAACACATTTGAGGGGGAAGGAACCAAGGCAGGCCACAGGTGACTGGTACGCATATGGAGTTCATCGCCCACATAAACGCTCCCACCCTCTCACACAGGGCAGCGGCTGTCATTTATCAAATGCCCGCTTTGCACTGGGTGTTTGACTTACATTAGCTGTCATCTTTGCCACAGCCCAGTGAGGAAGGCAGAAGTAAACTTTCTCTAATTTCTACATGAAGACATTGAGATACACAGCCAGCTGGTAGCAGAGGTAAGTTTTGAAGCCAGGCATTGAGCCCGTTCTAAAGCCCACGCTCTGTCATGATTTTGCACTGCCTCTGCAGGAATTCCTAGAGATTAGGACCATATTAGGGGAGAGGGATGGGGTCTGCCTGCCGGGCATAGAGAGAACAAAGAAGTGGAAGAGGCACCTGGAGCTGGCAGGGCTGTAGCCCACCAGCCTTTGCATTTGACAGTCCTAGGCCTGCTGTGCGGCCAGGGGCAAACACTTCTGCAGGGACAGGACAGGCAGCTTTGGCTGTGCGCCAGCTGCTGGGTAGGCTGTAATTAGGTGGGAAAGGCTCTAAATGTTCCACACGGGCAAATCACAACCTTGCGATTAAAAAAAGCTACATGGAAGTGGAGTGTGAAGGCACCTGTGACTTCTGCTGTGCTTGTCATGGGGAGCAAGTCAGCCAGAAAACTGCTTCTCTGCAGTTCCTTGGATCCAACACTGAGCTGAACCTCTCAGGCTGACTTGATGGCACACCCTTGGCTTTGCCACTGCACCCACCTGAACGCACTGCTGAGGGGCAGCCTTCTTGCCCTCTCCCAAAGTAGAAAGCACCGTGCTGGGCATGGTTCTCTCACAACACACTGATAAGGCACAATACACAATACAGCCCCACCTGTTCCAAACCTCCTCATTCCTGAGCGCTGTGAGAGAGGCTGGCTCTGTTCAGTCGTATCCAGGAGGCCTCGGGGGATTTTTAAAAGAAAAGAAAATTGGGATCATGACATGTTTGGAATATCACGAGGATTTTTTCCTGCCATGTAAGTGCACTATAATGAGAAAAAACAACCACTGTAAACAATATTTGTGGGTGAGACTCTGATGTGACCCTAAAGTAGATGGATCTAGGGCAGAGGCCCAGTGACTTGGTTAGACACTGTCTGATGCTGCAAGTAAGCAGGCTCTGCCCTATCAACCTCTGTTTTAGGACAATGTGGACACTAATAACTTGATGTATGTGGCACCAGTGTGCTGTAGTTTGGATGTTGGTCCTCTCTGAGTCTCATGTTGAAATGTGATCCCCAATGTTGGAAATGGGGCCTAATGGGAGGTGTTTGGGTCACATGGTGGATCCCTCATAAATGGGCCTGCTGCCAGTCTTGCAATGAGTGAGTTCTTGCTCTGTTAGTTTCCATGAGAGCTGTTTTTTTTTTTTTTTTTTTTTGAGAAGGAGTTTCGCTCTTGTTGCCCAGGCTGGAGTGCAATGGCACAATCTCAGCTCGCTGCAACTTCCGCCTCCTAGGTTCAAGCGATTCTCCTGCTTCAGCCTCCTGAGTAGCTGGGATTACAGGCATGCATCACCACGCCCTACTAATTTTGTATTTTTAGTAGAGACGGGGTTTCTCCATGTTGGTCAGGCTGGTCTCAAACTCCCAACATCAGGTGATCCGCTGGTGTTGGCCTCCCAAAGTGTTGGGATTACAGGCATGAGCCATTGTGCCTGGCCAAGAGCTGGTTGTTAAAAAGAACCTGGCACCTCCCTCCCTCTCTCTTGCCTCCTCTCGCCATGTAATCTGTGCACATGCAGGCTCCCCTTCACCTTCCGCCAGGAGTGGAAGCAGCCTGAGGCCCTCACCAGATGCAGATGCCAGTACCATGCTTCCTATACAGCCTACAGAAACTTGAGACAAATAAACCTCTTTTCTTTATAAATTACCCAGCCTCAGATGTTTCTTTATAGTAACACAAATGGACAAAGATAGAAAACTGGTGCCGAGGAGTAGGGCATCACTATAAAGATATCTGAAAATGTAGAAGCGGCTTTGGAACTTCACCCAGTTATGGGTGAAGGCTGGAAGAGTTTGGAGGGCTCAGAAGAAGAGAAAAAGATGAGAAAGTTTGAAATTTCTTAAGGATTGGTTAAGTTGTTGTGACCAAAATGCTATTATAAATATAGGCAGTAAAGGCCATACTGACAAGGTTTCAGATGGAAATGAGGAACTTATTGGGAACTGGAGCAAAGGCCAGCATTGTCATAAATTGGCAAATAACTTGGCTGCCTTGTGTCTATGCCCTAGGGCTTTGTGGAAGGCTGAATTTGAGTGATGACCTGGCTGGGCGTGGTGGCTCACACCTGTAATCTCAGCACTTTGGGAGGTTGAGGTGGGCAGATCATGAGGTCAGGAGTTCCAGACCAGCCTGGTCAACATGGTGAAACTCTGTCTCTACCAAAAATACAAATTAGCCAGGCATGGTGGTGCACACACCTGTAATACCAGCTACTTAAGAGGCTGAGAATCACTGAGAATCACTTGAATCCAGGAGATGGAGGTTACAGTGGTCCGAGATCACACAGTGAGCCTGGGCAATAGAGTAAGATTCTGTCTGGGGGAAAAAAAAGAGTGATGACCGAGGGTATCTGGCAGAAGAAATTCCTAAGCAGCAAAGCATTCAACAAGTGATATGGCTGCTTTTAACAGTTTATGGTCAGGTATGAGAGCAAAGGAATGACCTAAAGTTGAAATTTGTAGTTAAAAGAGAAGCAGAGCATTAAAACTTGAAAAGTTTGCAGCCTGGCTATGGTAGAAAAGGAAAGAAGATTTTCAGGAAAATAATCCAAGGCTAGAGAGATTAGCAAGGAGAAAGGGAGCTGGGGGCTAACAGTCAAAACAATTGGAAAAAAGGCCCCAAATGCATTCAGAAATCTTCAAGGCTGCCCTTCCCATCACAGGCCCAGGGGCGTAGGAGGACAGAATGGTTTCAGGGGACAGGGCCCTGATGTTGCTGCCTTTCACCACCTTGGGTTGCTTCTCCCTGCATCTCTGCATTCTGGCTCTAGCCAGGGCTCAAAAGGTCCCTGGTACTGCTTGGTTCTACTATAGAGATAGAAGCAGTAAGCCTTGGCAGCCTCCATGTGGTGCTAAATCTGCAACTGCACAGAATGCAAGAGGGGTGGAGACTTGGCACCTTCCTCCTAGCTTTCAGAGGGTTTTGGAAAGCGTGGGTGCCCAGGAAGAAACCCTCCTCAGGGGCAGAACCCCTGCAGGGAGACTCTGCTAGAGCAGTGCCTAGTGGAGCTGTGGAATGAGGCTGCCATGGATACCTCAGAATTACAGAGCCACCAGCAGCATGCAACCTCAGGCTGGAAAAGCTGCAGGCACTAGACTCCAATCTGCAAAAATGGCCACATGGGCTGTGCCCAGCAAAGCCATGGGGTCAGTGCTACCTGAAGCCTTGAGAGCTCACCCCTCATCTAGGATGCTGGACATGGAGTCAAGGGAGATTATTTCGGACCTTTAAGATTTAGTGTCTGCCTTGCTGAGTTTTGAACTTCTGTGAGTCCTCTTACCTCTTTGTTTTGGCTGATTTCTCCCTTTTGGAATGGGGATGTTTACCCAATGTCTGTCCCACTATTGTATCTTGGAAGTAAACAACTTGATTTTGATTTTATAGGCTCACAGTATAAGGAAGTTCCCTTG
Organism: Mandrillus leucophaeus; assembly: GCF_000951045.1. NCBI lineage: Eukaryota > Metazoa > Chordata > Mammalia > Primates > Cercopithecidae > Mandrillus > Mandrillus leucophaeus. The sequence continues at coordinate 1,359,128 of NW_012106975.1, read as the reverse complement.
AGTCTCAGATGAGATTATGGACTTCTGAGTTGATGCTGGAACAAGTTAAGACTTGGGGGACGAATGACTGTATTTTGCACTGAGAAAATCACATGAGATTTGGAAGCCTTGGGGGTAGAATTCTATAGTTTGGTTTGTTTGATCCCTCCAAATCTCATGTTGAAATTTGATCCCTAGTGTTGAAAGTGAGGCCTAATGGGAGGTGTTTGGGTCATGGGAAGGATCCCTCATGAATGGCTTGGTGCCAGCCTTGCAGTAATGAGTGAATTCTTGCTCTATTAGTTCCCACAAGAGCTGGCTGTTAAAAAAAAGCCTGGCCCCCTCCCCTTTCTCTGGCCTCCTCCTGCCATGTGATCTCTGTACATGCCAACTCTCTCCTTCCTTTCTGCCATGAGTGGAAGCACCCTGAAGCCTTCATGAGAAGCAGATGCTGGTGCCATGCTTCCTATACAGCCTGCAGAGCTGTGAGCCAAATACACTTTTTTTCTTTATGCATTACCCAGCCTCAGATATTCTTTATAGCAACACAAGTGGACTAAGACACTCTAGTACCTGTCTCCCCAAGTGCTGTGGGCTGGAGAGGCATCCCTGTACTTGGTCTGCCAGTCAGGCAGCTTGATGTTGCTGCTGTCTACTTTGTAGGGGAGACTATCAGAGATAGCCCCTCATGCTGCTTCTGAATCGCCTGGTAGAAAATGAGGCACTTGCCCAGTGGTCTCTGAGACAACCTCTATTTAGGTGGTGAGCACTGTCTGTGTGTTATCTCCTTTCATCTCTTGTTCTTAATCTTACACTGAATCCCATCATCCATGATCACTGTCACCACCCTGCCCCTGCCCACCCGACTCTACTGCACTATTAAAGTCACACTTCAAACTGTCATTTTCTTTTTAATTTTTAATCAGTCTGTGTCAAGAAGAAACAGGACTTGATCAAGCTTCCAGCCCTCACCGCTCTATCAGCATAGCAATTTTATGGATCAGAGTTTTGTTTACATTTGTCTAAAACCAAGAGAACGAAAGGAATCAACTCCACAGATCAGCATGTATTTGAAGAGACATTTCAGGATACTTTGGGAAATTTTTTAATCAATCAGTTTCTTAGGAACAACACCCAGTGGGCACCATGAGACCCTCAAAGTAGGAATGCAGGAATGATAGACAGGTGAGGTGGCTGAGCTATCTGGGCTGGGAGGCCAGCCTTCTGGAATCTTAGGACAAATAAAAGGGGGAAAAATCCAACCTCACACTTCTTTTGAAGGTGAGATATGTTTACAGAAACAATTTCTGTTTTGGAAAATAAATGTATGGTTGAATTTGGGGCTGGGGGGAACAATGACAATTGTCAACTAGAGAGAGGCTCATGATTCTGAGATAAATGTTAGGTCTTTTCAAAATGCTGAAACAAAACATTACCTTGGTTACTGTCTCCATCATGAGATGTATTTAAATACATTCTGACCATGTGTAAAATCCCCCAGATTTACCCAATGCCATGGATCCATGTGCCACTCATGAATACAAACACTGATGATATGTTACCAGAAGACAGCACAGAGTTCACGAGCTCTACTTCATGAAAAAATTTCCAGAAAGCAGAGTCTGCCCGTCTTTTTCCTTTCCTTTCTCAATGGAACTGCCACATCCTGCTTTCATCTTGCTTCGAGTAGAGTTGTCTGGATGAAGGAAGATTCTCCAAATGTCACACAAGGACCTTTCCTTTGGGAGCCGGCCCCTTGCTGAGGGTGCAGGAGGCTCTGCTGTTCCTCCAGCAGCTCAACACAAACTTTCTGCAGAGGCTGGCCCATCCAAATTTGGAGTCCAGAGCCAGTTGGAAGCAGGTTTTAGAAGCAAATTTACATAATGTGACATGCTTTCAGAGGGGGCGGGGAGGACTTGTCAGCCAATGGGATGCATGATGATTTGGTGGGATGTGCGTGGAATTGTCTCATGTTCCACAGCACGATACACATTTAACACCTCCATCCAAGACCGTGCGAGGGCTTCTCCGCTGCCCCTGGTTCCCCATGGGTCTTGGCGAATCCTCAAATCTCATTTAAAAGCACTGCCATTGCAGTTTGTCAGCCTCACTGTGGAGCCTGAGATGCACAATGTGAACTGCGGTCCCCATGTAGGTAAGTTAGACATTTTGCCCCCAAGCTCTATCCTTCTGTGATCTCACTCCAAGATACAAGGTCCTTTCCCCAAAGGAGCAGGAAAGTTATCTGGATCCTGCCCCATATTAGGGATCTTCTTCCATTAGAGGAATCTCTGTAAAAGAAGAGACGGTTATTAGCTTAACAGAACCAGAAAACACCATGACAATCTGGAATTATATGCCTCATTAAAATATCTACAGTTTCTCAAATCAGTGAGGATAAGAAAATGTTAAGTTTCACATACCAGTTAATAACCAAAGAAATCAACCTCCTATACAACATCTTTCTGTAACAATTGTTTTTTGCCAGAAAACAATTATGATCTTATTTCCAGTTCATAAAAAATAAAATGTTAGATTTTAACCATAGGCCCTAATGGTCCTACAAGCCAGAAAGTTGCAAATTCATTTACAGAAAGGCAGTGTGGTTTACAGAAAAGGAACACTGTGGTGGCCCAGGAGACCTCTGTTTCCATGTTGTTACTGCCATTTACTCTCAATATAAGCCAAATTAGTGCTCTCATTTGCAAAGTGGCACTGGGGCTCCCCTTCTGTAGGAAACAGAGACCTAATCAATCTGACACATTTTCCCTATTTTACCACGAATCTACCCTTCCTTATGACAGGTACACATACATCTTTTACTTCACATCTGGTAAAAATAACTTCTATGTACACAGAACTCTGGGGCTAGAACACACTGCTGGGCCCTACTGCGTGCCTCTGGATCCTTCTTCCTGGCATGCATGTACCATCCTGTCCCTAAACCCCACTTCCAGAAGTCCTACCTAATTAAGGAATAAAGAAGAAAAACATTCCGGATCATAAGGACACTACATAAACAAAGCACCGGCCACTGTTGCCTTTCTACTCTGAATGGCTCACTGCCTTTTGGTGCCTCTTGAAATTTCCATTAATGGGCTCATTACTTGCAAGATGATGATCATTCCTTACAATAATTGGCCTTGCCCAAGGCCTCTACATGTAGAGAGAGCATGAAGCAATTTAAGCTGAGTGAGAGGTAAACAGATTGATTCGACTCTGTGCTGGGGGGTAGAGCGTGTGGAGCAAGGAGCTGGCTTGAAGATGCTGGTGCGGAGGTGTTTGCAGGTGTGGCTTGGGCCTCGGGGCAAGCACTTACCATCTGCAATGTCGATGCCTGGGCTGGTGGATGCCACCTCCTCCACCGTGCTGGCAATTGTGTCAGGGTTGTCTGAAGCAGGATGGGTACTCTCTTGGCACCTGGGAGGTGAATACAGACTCTGGAGCAGCTCGGAAGAGCCTGAGACGTTGTCACAGGCTTCTGACTCCCCTGGGCCTGTGTCCGTGTCCCCTGAGCCGGGGTATGCCGGGGGGCTCTGGTCGTCCACGGGTAAGGGGCAGCCCTGGCCTACAGAGGCCAGGTACCCGGGGCCTAAGGCACTCAAGCCGCCACTCACAGCCTCGTCATAGGACGGGAGCATGACAGGCACGCCGTCTACTACCACAAAGTCAGGGTCACTGCTGGAACTCCGGGGAGGCCCCCTGTGTAAAGGAAAGAAGTGCCAACATGTCAGAGCCATGCCACCCCGGGGATGAGGCCACCCACGCTCCTTCCTGCACTCGGGGTCCTCAGGGCCCACGGTGGGCAGCAGAGCCTGGTATGGAGGATAATATGGAAGCACCAGCCTCCTTTCAGGGGCTCCTCTGGAAGACGATGCTGCCATCCCGGCTGCCGACGCTCTGGAGAGAGGAGGTCTTCTTCTTGTCACTCTCTCATGTCCTCCTATCTCCTCATGCTTTTCCCTTGCTCCTTTGACCTGTGGGCTTTGGCCTTCTGGCCATAAGCTCATGGGGCAGGGGACAACATAACCCTTTCTAACAGAGCATGCCAGCGCTCCTCCGCAGTGTCCTGTAGGATGGGATTGAAAGTGGGATAGCACTGTTAAAAGTATAGAAAATAGGCCAGGTGTGGTGACTCACACCGGCAATCCCAGAATTTTGGGAGGTTTTGCTTGAGCCCAGGAGTTTGAGACCAGCCTGGGCAACATAGTCAAACCCTGTTTATACAAAAAATAAAAATGTTAGCCACATGTGGTGGCATGTGCCTGTAGCCCCAGCTATTCAGGAGGCTGAGGCAGGAGGATCCCTGGCGCCAAGGAGTTTGAGGCTGCAGTAAGCCATGATCACACCACTGCACTCCAGCCTGGGTAACAGAACGAGACCTTATCTCTTAAAAAACAAACAAACAAACAAACAAACAAAAAACTGTAACTGTGGACTCTGAGTGCCCAGAGGGACTAGCTGGCCCTATGCTCATCATGTTTCTTTGTTGTTTTCTGCTATAGTATAAAAATCACTACATCTTAGTCTAGATAGAAACAAACAAACAAACAAAAAACTCAGGAAAGAAGGAAAAAAAAGGAAAGCTGTAAGCACCATGTCACTACCTGTTCGAGCTGCACAGGCTCACCTCCACCTCCTTCCTCCCACCACTCATCTAAGCAAGGCCTGGGCTGCTGCTGTGAGGGCTCCAGGAGCCGCAGCAAATTGAGTCTGCGTGTCTGCAGGGCTCCCTCGCGTGGGCGCGCACGCAGCTCCTGGCCTGCTCCCTTTGCTTCTCAGTACTCTGCACATTCAACACTGTCCGATTGGAGCCTGGGGCATCTGACGTCACAGCCTGGGTTCCGTGTGACCCCCACACTCTGCTCCTGGCATCAAGAGGAACCCAGGGTGGCTAAGAAGTAGCCAATGGAACTTGGTTTCTTTTTTTTTTTTTTTGAGATGCAGTCTTGCTCTGTCACCCAGGCCGGAGTGCAATGGCACGATCTCAGCTCATTGAAACCTCCGCCTCCCGGGCTCATGCGATTCTCCTGCCTCAGCCTCCTGAGTAGCTGGGATTACAGGCATGCGCCACCACCCCCAGCTAATTTTTGTATTTTTAGGAGAGACAAGGTTTCACCATGTTGGCTAGGCTGGTCTCGAACTCCTGACTTCAGGTGATCCACCTGCCTCGGACTCCTGGAGTGCTGGGATTATAGACATGAGCCACCGTGCCCGGCTGGAACTTGGTTTCTTATTGTCTCTGCTGGGAATTGGTGCTGAGGGAGGAGGCCAAAGGTAAAATATCAGGAAGAGAAGACCCAGCTGGGTGGGCAGACCCTGAATCTCTGAGTGCTGGCGGCAGGGGCTCTAAACCCAAAAAAATGAAATGTCTGGGGGTGGAGGGGAAGCAAAGGCTGTGTGTCTCTCTAATGCTCAAGTCCACTGACTTTTTGAAACATCTTGCAAAGGCTTGGAGATTATGGTGGTGGACTCCTTGTCCCGAAGCTCTTAAAAGCTGCCCAGAGAGGGCAGGAGACCACCAAGATCGTGCTCTTCAGCGGGTAGAAGGCAGGAGGCGGGAGGAAAGGAGGAGCTTGCTCCGAGCCAGACTGCTCTCCCTCCACAGCCACCACTAGTTACTGCGTCCTTGACAATGATGCTCCCTTCCTCTCTGGCCACTTCGCTGTCTTGTGCTGGCCTCCTTCTCACTTGGGACTCCCTGCCTCCTCACTGTCCCTGGCACCTCCATGTTGTCTAGGCCCGGATGAAGAGACGCCTCTCTTCTCCATTCCTCACCCTAACATTCCACACCCAGGCTACAGCTCCCACGATCTGGCAGCTTCCCCTCCACATGTCCCCACCATGCAACTTAGCCCTCATACACCCCTCATCAACATCCCTGCAGGCTCTACTCTTGTGGAACCTGGAGAAAAAAAGTCCATTCTTGGTTTGCCCTTGAGATTCTGGTCATGTATTTGGATTCATGTCATGTATTTGAAGCCAACCTTCCCCAAACAACTCAAGAATAATATAAGATGAAAGACTCAAGGGCTGAAGAACATCGTGTGAAAGGGTTTTGAGAACATTTTTAAAAAACCTTAATACCTAGTGGATATCCTGGAAACTTTTCTTCCAAGAATATGGAGAAAAATAGCTCTGAGGGCCCTTTTAAAGTACTCGAATGCACTATCAATCACAGCCCTGTGGGTTGGCTTTCTCTTTGTAATCCTTAGGCCTTCTTGAGGTACTATAATTGCTCAATGATAGGATACGGTCCCTTGATGAATATATAATAACGTGGAAGACAGAGAGTGGATAGCAGGTTGGAGAGGAAGGAAGGTTTCAGCATCGTAGCAAGAGCTTGCTGTGGCACCAGGATGGCACTAACACACCTCTGGGCCTGGGGAGGGATGCAGGTGACACCCACATCTAGCACACATTTGTGGCTAGGGAGAGAGGGATGTGCCTGTCAGGTTGTGACCATGGCGGGTGTCTGCTGCCAGGCAGGGAAGAATTGCTATGTGAGGAAGGCCGCCCTGTGGGGTGTGAGGTTAAGGGCGAAGGCGGGCAGGTGCTGTCTCCAGCAGCTCTGCCCGCTTCCTTCACTCCTCTCACAGCTGGAAGGTGTGAGAGGCACACTGCATTTTCCTGGAGGGAAGAGAGAAGTGGTTAATTCCAGGAGCCTTCTCCTCCACGAGCAATAGTCCCTTTTTCAGGTACATATGACTCTAGGGACTAGGTTGTCCCTGTGGGCAAAAAAACAAATGCCCTTTTCTGAAGCATTAGGTTCTAAAATGAGAAGACTCTGACATGGCCACAGAAGGCAAGGAAAAGACAGCTTGTATCAGTGGCCCCTGGCTAGTGTTCTGCGGTGTTTTGCTATCCTTACCTCCTCTTCTTAATGCTCATAAACTTATCCTTTTGCTTTCTAAACTACTTCTCCCTCCAGGAACGATGACTGGCCTGCAGTAGTGCTGGGTGGCTCTTCTTTGTTCCTAAGGGTGCTGGTGCAGTTCTCGTTGGTGATGACGACTTGAGGCTGAAGATACCAACCCAAGCTGATTGGTGCAGCTGAGAAGGATGGAGAAGTGCCTTCCACAGGTCCCACTTCAGGGGTTCAGATCAGACTTCATGGAAGACTCTCACTAGCCCTTTCCTGATTCTCCCTGGAATCAGGAAAGTCTTTTTTCCTTCCTGAGGCTTCTCAATGCCTAATACCTTTGTTCACACACCTCTGACCTGTGTCCCAGTCAGCTGTGTGCGCGTCTTACCCTCCCTATGAACTGAGCTGCGTGGTGCCTCACTCCAGGGCCACATGCAGGGTGACCATGGTGGGAATGGTGCCCCTGGGTGGAGCAGTCCACAGCCCGCAGTCCTCACCCTGTGATCCCATCGCTTGCCCCCCATGATGCCCACCTGCGAAGGGTCTACTGCAAGAAGGAGGGGGAGAGCTAGGAAAGAAAGAGGAAAATGAGGTCTGTCTCTACCTTGGTGCTCAAAACATCCCAGAACATGGTTTTTGCTCTCCCCTGTTTCCCTTAGGAGCTCCAGCTTTTCACTCATCACATTCTCTCTGCTGCTAAGGGTGGCTGCATTGAGTCAGACCTTGAGCCATAGCTGCCAAGACATGAAACTGACCTGGGGGGAAAGTGGGCCTTGAACTTGGTCTGGAACATCCTGGCCAGGATGACGAGCAGCAGCACCAGCAGCACACTGGTTGCTGTGAACGCCACAATCTTCCACGTGGTCAGGAGGGTCTCGTGGGTGCTGGGCCATGTTTGCTCTGCGTGAGGGAGAACAAAGCTGTATGTGAGGCTCCCAGACCATGAGAGGTGCCAAGGTTCCCCGTGGGCTCATTTGCTGGATTTATTTGGCACAAGAGATGTACGCAAGGTGCCTCTGATCCCCAGGGCTCCCCGGAGATACCATGTGTCCCTGCAGCTCATGGAAATTGCATCAAGATCCACCCAACACTAAAAACCTGTCTCCGGCATGGGCTCTGCCAGGTTGCAGACCTGCATGCTCACATTCTAGTCCCAGGCGCAGGCCTGGCCCAGGCTCAAATAACGCATCTGCCTCTTGAGAACAAAGGTGGGCATCCCTCTTGCCTGGAGAAGTTGCTCCGAAATGGACCAAGGGCTAGGGGAGTGGGAAGCTGGGCCCTTTGTGAGTGTTCTGGGATATGCTGTGGGGTTGGGTAAAGCAAGAAACAGAGGGTAAAGGGGACCCCTGTTCCACAGCTCTGATGCCCTATCAACTGCCTGCCAGGTCAGGGGCAGCAGAAGCAGACCCTTCCAGAAGAGATTCTTATCCTTTGGGCACAGTCCACCCTGTCTGTCTCCTAGACACCTCCCTGCCTTGTCATGCCCACCCTCTTAGACACTCTCTCTGCACTTCTCCCCTCGCTGGCTCACAGGATCATGTGTGCACCTCCAGAGACCCGGCATTAACAAGCGCTTCCTTGTGTCCAGGGGAGATGCATGCAGTCATCAACACTGCTCAGGGCAGCATCCCCAGCCTGGAAAGGGCTGGGGAGAGTGGGAAGGAGACAGTGGGTGTATGCTGGCGCCCCAATCTCTATCCTGTGGTCACTGCCCGGGTGCACTGAGGCCAGTGGGGAAGGTGGTTTGCAAGTAAGTCATTTGCTTTTAACCATGAAGCCCTGAAGCTTGCAAATGGCCTATAGTTTTATAAGTGAGATCAGGTGTTACCCACAGTATCATTTGTATTCTGATATGCATCCTTGAATGGAAGAGAAAGGTAAAGTTATGCATCGCTTCGGTCCAGGGCAATGCATGTAATTCTGGTCACACCCATAGGCCTGTGTCCTTACCAGTGGAAAGGGATAAGGCTGGGAGAAAAAAGAGTGCAGAGGCTGGAGGTCCTTCCATGGAGACTAGGGGTCTAGGGACCCTGTGCAGAGGGTCAGCATTTTAACCTGGGAATGGCAGGTTAATACTCCTGACCCTCTGAACAGGGTCCCTAGACCCCTAGCCTCCATGGAAGGACCTCCAGCAGACAGGTTAATACTCTTGACCCCGACCCTCTGAACAGGACCTATAAGCATCTGGCACAGAGCCCAACAGCAGCCCCATCGACCCGCAATGATATGTTTCAATATTCTGTTCCTGACACTGGGCGTGGGAGGAGAGATACAGCTTGGTACATAACCACCGCCCACTATGTGCAGATGGTCCAAGGAGGGTCCATCATCGTCCAGGGCGAGACCTTCAGACTTACCTGATTTGATGCAGTAGACTTGATAGGAAGGAAACCACTCTCCATACTGGCAGGTGATATACTTGTAGTCGCTGGTGAGGCTGTAGCCAGGATCACAGTAAAACTCCACCACGGTTCCATGGTTGTAGCGTTCACAAGGCCGCGGATGGCAGACGAAATCTCCGTGACTCACCATTGGAGGCAGTGGACAAACTTGGGCAGTAGGGGAGAATAAGAGTTTGAGAACCACATGCTCACCTTTGTCTGAAGCCCTTAAGACAAAGAATGGCCTAGGAGAACTCAGTTAAAGATGTGCTTATGGATTAATCACGAGGCTACTGAGTTGCACTAGAGATGATCTCTTTTTTAGTATTTCATGGAAGGTGGAATGGAAGCCTGCTGTAATATTCTGAGCACGTGCTTTTGTGACATGGCATTGTGAAGTACATCATAAAAGAGAGGTTCATTTTACAATGCAAAGAGTATGCCTATTCAATAGAGAGTATTAAGCTACTCTATTAATAATGCATGCTATTATGTGCCAGATAACCTAGTAAATAAAATTAAGATATTTCTGGACAAAATCTTTACTGAAAGGCAAAGTTATCCCAAGCCTGTTTCTGTGACGACAGTAGTAATTTGGGTCTATTAAAATCCAGGGCAGTGTCCCTAACCTGATCCCCTACAGCCCTGCTGAGGCTTGGCCAATGACGAACATGCAGCAGTTCTTCTAGCTCTGCCTGCAGAGCCAGGGCACAGCCTCCATGGTAACCAGAGTTAGGTGCTTTAGGCATGAGGCTTGGTTCTGCCACCACACCACACTGCATGACCTTAAACAGATCCCTTAACCTCTTTGAGCCTTGATTTTTCTCCTCTGTCAAATGGAAGCTTATTCTATTCTAGGATGATGCCTTAGGGTTCTGACTCGAATATTCCATCATGTTAGGGGAAGAAAAAGTTGTTTTTAGTGTCCTATCTTGGTACTGCATTCTAGGTTGCAAGGTAAGAATGGTTCCATCTCTGTCCCAGAAAGACGGCTTCAGTGGGAGTTGGGTGCCTTTTATGCCACAAGGAGCTCTTTCTTGGATGAGGACTGAGAAATAAACAGCGCTGCCGCTTAAACATTCTTAAAAAAACAGTCAAACCACAGATTCTACCAATGCCAGCTTCAAACCCACAATCATGGAAACCAGTAAGAACTTTGGCCAAAAACAAACAAACAAACAAACAAACAAACAAACAAAAAACCAACCAAAACCAAAAAGAGTTAACTTTTGATTCCCTTCCTTGGGGTAACCAAACACCCTGGCCAGTGCAGAACAGGCACTGCCCACCATACAGGCTAGAATAGGTGCCCACTCCACACTGGCCACTGAAACTACTCACTGGCAGCAGTGGGTGCCCACTGAGGCTGGATAACAAGATGGCCCTCCCTGCAGAGCAGGCCACCCTGCTGGGGGTGTCCCGCGGTGTGTGAAGCAGGGTCAGAGGCACGCTACAGGCACTCTCTCTAGTCCTGCAAACAAAACACTGCAGTGTAGATCTTGTTGGTTCTTTCAGAGAAGGGGAAACAGAAACTCAGAGAAGCAACTAGAGTAGTGAGTAGAAGTCCAGACATGCTCTAGACAGACCTAGGTCTGAATTCCGGCTGAACTACTCACCAGCTGAGTGACCCTAAACCAATCCCTGCTCATCTCTGAGCTTCAGGGTCCTCAGCTGTACAAGAGTCTCTGAGGGCTATTTTGAGAAATGCTGGTGAGGGCTTAGTTCAGGGCTGATAAACTGTGATTGTTCAGGGAAAACCAGGACTCGAGTATCTAAAAAGATGGAATTTAACAAGGTGATGGCAAAGTGGAGAAGCCAGCAGGTACACCCTGAGATTAGTAAGAGTAGGAAGACACTACCACTCCTGGGCTGGTGGGATGACGGGGTCTTGTTGCTGGGGTCCCTAGTGGAAGGTGGAACCATGGAGGTCTGTCACGTGGGAACTGGAGCCTGGGGATGCTCAGACCCTGCTGGAGATGCCCCCAGGGTAGGAACAGTGAGGGAGAAGTAGCCTGGTCCTCCACCTGCCCACCGTCCAGGCTCCCTCTGGACAAAGCCAGTGGGCAGCCAGGTGCCAAGCGGATCTGGGAAACGGGTCTGTGGCGGACAGCCTGTCTAGATCTGGTGCAGTGCAGGGAAGGTCCAGGGGAGATCTGAGGCTGGCAGGCCCAGGGTGTGCTCAGTCAATGGTGGTTGTCAGGTGGCTGCTGTGCGGATCCCACAGGTGGACACTGGCAGAGATAGGCTTTGAACTCTAACTCTGAGGCCCAGGAGCTTTCTGTTGCCCTGCCCCAGGGTATCTCCTGGGCTGGCAAATGTAGTCACATAACCACTTGCATTTCCACAAACAGGGGCTCTTTTCAAATTTGCTGCCACCAGGGTGCTCTGGGAGCATCCCCAGGAAATAAAGCAGAAGGAAGCAAAGGGAAGGACAGCTGATGAGGAAGAGGAAGAGAGAAAAAGGCACTGGCCGTGTTGTTGAACTGGTTCTGGGAGATCCAGGGATGTGGCAGTAAGGGCTCTTCTCTCCTCGGAGGCCCTCCTCCATGCTGCTTCTCCTCTACTCAATTATTGGGAGAACACAAGGAAGGGGTCTCCAGTGGCCCCAGGACTGCCTGGGGACCCCCTTCCGTGCACTGCTGAAGGGTTCCCCAGCACTCCTGTACGCTCAGGAGCGGCATCTTCTCTGGGACAGGAGCCCCTTTCTGTGGTCAAGGGTATGGCAAGTGTCCATTGACTGATGAATGGATAAAGAAAATATGGGCAATATACACCACAGAATATTATTCAGCCCTAAAAAAGAAGGAAATCCTGCCATTTAGGACACAATGGATAAACCTGGAGGACATTCTGCTAAGTGAAATGAACCAAGCACAGAAAGACAGATACTGCCCGATTTCACTTATATGTGAAATCTAAAAAAGTTGAATACATAAAAACGGGGAGCAGAACAGTGGTTACCAGGGTTGGGGAGGTGGAGGAAATCAGAAGATGTAGGTCAAAGGGTAAAAGGGTGCAGTTCCATAGGATGAAGTCCAGAGCTCTGATGTATAGTATCCAGACTCCAGTTAATAATACTGTATTATACACTGGAAATTCACTAACAGAGTAGATTTCAGGAAATGGATTATGTTAAGTTACTTGACTGTATTAATCATTTCACTGTGTAGATGTATCTCAAAACATCATGTTGTACACCTTAAATATCTAACATTTTTATGAAACAGAAAAACGTACACAGAGCAGGAAGGCACTTCTCCTCAAAGGCTCTCTAAACAAGCCCCCGAGGGCCACTGTAGGATTAGAAAATTACCAAAACTGTTCTCAAAGCACAGAAAACATCATAAAAGAGCCCACATAAATGTATGCAAGTTTGTTATCAGCAGCATTTTTTTCTCACTGGGCCTAAAGAATGAACGACTGTTCAAATCACTGCATTCACTCCAAGGCAAATGGTCCCATGGTGTGCTCAAGAATTTCTGTACCGTACAGATCAACCATTCGATCAATCATTTAATGAGCAAAGGCAGGCAGCACAGAGTGGCATATAGGGGCGTGGGCTGTGGAGTTACCCAAATTTGTGTTCAAACCTCAGCTCTACCACTGATGAGCTTCAGGGTGTTAGGCAGCTTGTTTGACTTCGTGGGGTCTTAGCTTTCCCGTCTGTCTAATGAGTGAAACAATTCCCAACTCCTCCAGTTGTTGCGAGGATTTGAAGATGTATGAAAACCGCATAACACAAATGCCAGGGACACAGCAGGCACTTAAGAAATAATAGCTATTAGTATCACTGGTCCAAACTTGCTGAGGTTCCCATGCTGCCCTTCCCATACTGGGGCACCACCAGGCTCCTTATGCAATTAGGATACCTGGGATTGCACCAGGGAGGCCCCAAACATTCAGAGAATGTGAACGCATCTATCTCATCACCACATTTTCTCAGAGGCCAGATAAAAACCATCCATTGTAGAGGCTTTAACTCTGAGACTGTCATAATCGGCTGGTAATGGAGATGCATTTTCCCCCCAAGTAGAAACATTTATCTTCACACCTTGTAGTGTTTATAATGATTGCACCTGGCAGACCATTAGCTTTGTTGTAAAGGAAAGCCCCGTGTGGTGTGGTGAGGGTAGAGGGTGGGAGCGTTTCTTTTAACTTGGAAGGAAACAACAACAAAAGTATTATTAATTTTAAACTTTAGGGAGGTTTATTTTAAAATCCCAATATAAAAATACCCATGGCTTAGGGGACTTCCACCTCTCACCCAACACAGCCTCTCACTATGGGGCTCAACTGAGTTCTGCTACCACCTCCTCTCCACACCTTCCCTAACAGACAGTTCCACACAGACAGACAGACGGACGGACACACTCCCACACCCAGAGGCCTCAGACACGTGGCAAACAGCCCCGTGAACAATGGCCACGTGGCTGGCATTTCAAATAACCTGTGTGTTCCTAGAAATTCCAGTGAGTAAAAGTGGACCGGGCTATGGCACTTTTTCCGTTCTTATCTTAGAACTCCTTTAGGCTCAGCCTGTGACTCATATCCCGTCAGTTGCTAGTTCTAAGGAAAATACACCCGGGGAAAACCTGTGGGTGGCATGAAAAAAGATCCTTCTGCAACTCCATTTTTCTTAATGTTTCTTACTTTAGACATTATTAGCAACAGTTAGGGCTTTTGTGAGGCTTGGAGTCTGGACATTCAGTTACAGGCAGAATCCAAGCAAGGCTCTGCAGACACTCAGCCAGAAACGGATGATTCCTGTCCCAGTGTGAAGTCTCTGCTCCTTGTTTCATGACAGAGGGTAACGGCTCTTTTCAGACTAGGTGGAAAATTCCTACCTACACAAATGGCAGCAGAGTCCAGTTTTTACCATATTTAGTCTCTTATGGAGCTTCCCAGAGGTGGACTAGATAGGGGGAGGCAGGACCAAAGGATGAGGTGCTGAGGCATGGGACCTGAAGTCTTCCCTGTGTTGGCCAAGAATGGCCTGAGTTGGGCTGGATGGAGCTGCTATAAGACTGCAATTTACCCAGATAAGCCTTCCCTCCTGGTCCAGCCTCCTCTCAATTTAGTGTCCTTTCCTCACCCTCCCTCTGGCTATTTCCTCCTATGCAGATTTAATTCCAACACAAACACCAGCCACTTTGGGAAGCCTTCCCTGAGCGCACAGGCAGTGATCTTGCAGTTTCCGGGCAGTTTGTGCATTTTATATGCCTAATACTTGTACAGATCCGTAAACTCTTTGAGAACGGGGGCCGTGTCTCTAGAGTTTTTCTAACTCCTGTAGCATCCAGCATGATTCTTGATAAACATTTGCTATTTGAGTGAATGGAAATGTCAAAGTTTTCACAATAAACCAGAGGCGGTTCCCTGTCCGCTTCTCTCCTGTAGTCAATGAGCTGCAATTTTCATGCTGTGTCTGGTCTCATTTTTCAGTGGGGGAAAAAAGGTGAGACGTGATAATAGTTTTTTCATAGCCTCATAGCTTCACCCGACGGACACCACACGCAAGAATCTGTGTACATTTTAGGGATGTCTTAGTGACGTGAAATAGAGCTTTGCCAGTCCCACCTCTGAGATACACACTAAAATAAAGAGGTCAACGTTTCTAACACCTTCAAAACAATGCCAGTTGGTTCTTCCCTTGATGTACTAACAGGTGTGCAGACGATGGTGAAATACGGTATACGATAAAAATGGAATGTTTAATTCAAACGTCCTTTATTGCAGGAGAACAACATTTAGAACAGAGATGTGGTGGTGCTAGTTGAGGAACAGGTAGGTGCTGGGGTGGGAGAGGACTTTAACACAGGGCAAAAATAAAGCATAGCAGCTGCCAACCTGATGTGTGGGAAATAAAGGACAGGGAAAAGATGTTCAGGTCTTCCTCCTGAAAAAAAGAAGTGTAAATATGAAAACATAAGAAGACTATTTCTCTTGATTGATTGAAAAAAAAAAAACCTTACAGCCCTTTTCTTTCTAAAAAAATACAGACTTTATTTTTAAGAGCAGTTTTAGGTTCACAGCAATATTGAGCAGAAGGTACAGGAAGTTCCCATATACTCCCTGCTCCCACTCAAGTACAGCCTTCCCCATTATCCACATCCCCACCAGAGTGGTGCATTTGTTACTGCTGATGAACCCACATTGACACATCATTATCACTTAGAGTCCAGAGTTTACATCAGGGTTCACTCTTGGTGTCATACATTCTATGGGTTTGGATAAATGTGTAGTGACATGTATCCACCATTCAAGTATCATGCAAAGTAGTTTCACTGCCCCCTCCCCAATCCTCTGTGCCCTGCCTGTTCGTTGCCCCACCCACCCCCAAACCCTGGCAATCACTGATCGTTTTGCTGTCATCACAGTTTTGCCTTTTCCAAAATGTCATATAGTTGGAATAGAACAGTACATAGGCTTTTCAGATTGGTATCTTTCACTTAGTAATAGGCATTTAAAGTTCCTTCATATCTTTTCATGGTTTGAATGTTAATTTCTTTTTAGTGCTAAATAATATTCCATTGTCTGGATGTATCATAGTTGATTTATCCATTCACCTACTGAAGGACATCTTGGTTGCTTCTAAGTTTTGGCAATTATGAATAAAGCTGCTATAACGTTTGTGTGCAGGTTTTGCTGTGGACATAAGTTTTCAGTTTCTTTGTGTAAATATCAAGGAGAAAGATTGCCAGATCATACAAGAGTATGTTTCGTTTTGTAAGAAGCCACCAAACTGTCTTCCAAAGTGGTTATATCCCTTTGCATTCCTGCCAGCAACAAATGAGTTCCTGTTGTTCCACATCCTCTTTAGCATTTGGTTTGTACGTGTTCCAGATTTTGGTCACTTTAATAGGTAAGTAGTGATCTCTCTTGTTTAATTTGCATTTCCTGATGACATATGACATGAAGCATCTTTTCATATGCTGTTTGTCATCTGTATATCTTCTACGGTGTTAAGGTCTTTGGAACATTTTTAAATCAGGTTGTTTGTGTTCTTGTTGTAGACTTTTAATAGTTCCTTGTATATTTTGGATAACAGTCCTTTATCAGATGTGCCTTTTGCAAATATTTTCTACAAGTATGTGGCTTGTCTTCTCATTCTGTTAACATTGTCTTTTGCAGAACAGAAGTTGTTAATTTTAACAAAGTCCAACTAATCAATTATTTCTTTCACACATCATGCCATTGGTGTTGTATCTAAAAAGACATCGCCATACACAAGGTCATCTGAATTTTCTCCCATGTTATACTCTAAGAGTTTTACAGTTTTGCATTTTACGTTTAGGTATATGAGCTATTGTGAATTAATTTTATGGAAGAGTGTAAGATCTGTGTTTAGCTTTTTTTTTTTTTTTTTTTGTATATGGATGCCCAATAGTTCCAGCATTATTTGTTGAAAAGTCTATCTTGTTCCATTATATTGCCTTTGATCCTGTGCCAAATATCAGTTGACTATATTTATGTAAGTCTACTTCTGGGCTCTCTATTCTGTTCCATTGATCTATTTGTCGATTATTTCACTAATACCACACTGTCTTGATTACTGTAGCATTATGGTATGTCTTGAGGTCAGGCAATGTCAGTCCTCCCACTTTGTTCTCCTTCAATATTGTGTTGGCTATTCTCAGTTTTTTGCTTCCCCATATAAACTTTAGAATTAGTTTAATAATACCAGAAAATAACTTGCTGGAATTTTGATTAGGAGTACATTGAATCTATAGAGCAAGTTGGGAAGAACGAACATCTGGACAATATTGAGCATTCCTATCCATGAACATGGACTATCTCTCCATTTATTTAGTTCTTTGATTTCTTCCATAAGAGTTTTGTAGATTTCCTCAGATAGATCTTGTACATATTTTGTTAGATTTGTGTCTAAGCATTTCATTTTAGGGGCAGCTAATGTAAATGGTATTATGTTTTTAATTTCAAATTCCACTTGTTCATTGCTAGTATATAGGAATGTGATTAATCTTTGTATACTAACTTTGTATCCTGCAACCTTGCTATAATTGTTTATTAGTTATTGGAGGGTTTTTTGATTAATTATTTTGGATTTCTTACATAGATGATCATGTCACCTGTGAAAAAGATAGTTTTACTTCTTTCTTTCCAATCTGCATACCTTTAATTTCCCTCTCTTGACTTATTGCATTAACTGGAACTTCCAGTATGATGTTGAAAAGGAGTGGTGAGAGAGAACATCCTTGCCTTGTCCCTGATCTTATGGGAAAGCTTCTAGTTTCTCTTCATTAAGTATGGTGTTAGCTGTAGGTTTTTTGTAGATATTTTTTATACAGTTGAGGATGTTGCCCTTTATTTCTAGTTAACTGAGAGTTTTTTTAAAATCATAAATTGGTTTGGGATTTTGTCAAATGCCTTTTCTGTATCTATTGAAATGATTTTTCTTTTTTAGTCAGTTGTTGTGATGAATTGCATTAATTGATTTTTAAATGCTGAACCAGCCTTGCATATCTGGGATAAATTCCACTTGGTCATGGTGTATAATTTTTTAATACTTTATTGGATTGGATTTGCTAACATTTTGTTGAGGATTTTTGCATCTATGTTCATGAAAGATATTGATCTGTAGTTTTTTTTTCTTGTAATGCCTTTGTCTGGTTTTGGTATTAGAGTAATGCTGGCCTCACAGAATGAGTCAGGAAGTACTCCTTCTGCTTCTATCCTCCAAAAGAGATTATAGAGAATTGGTATAATGTCTTCCTTATATGTTTGGTAGAATTCACCAGCAAATACATCTAGGCCTAGTGCTTTCCATTTGGAAAAGTTATTAATTATTGATTCAACTTTTAAAATAGATATAGGCCTATTCAGATAGTCTATTTCTTCTTGTGTGAGTTTTGGCAGATTGTGTCTTTCAAGGACTTGGCCCATTTCATCTAGGTTATCAAATATGTGAGCATACAGTTGTTCACAGCATTCCTTTATTATCCTTCTAATGACCATGAGATCTGTAGTGATGTCCACTCTTTCATTTCTGATATTAGTAATTTATGTTCTTTCTCTTTTTACTTAGTTAGCCTGGTTAGTGGTTTATTGATTTTATTAATCTTTTCAAATAACCAGCTTTTGGTTTTGTTGATTCTCTCTATTGAGTTCCTGTTTTCAACTTCATTGATTCCTGCTCTAATTCTTATTTCTTTTTTCTGCTTACTTTGTATCTAATTTTCTCTTCTTTTACTAGTTTCCTAAGGTAAAAAGTTAGATTATTCATTTTAGATCTTTCTTCTTTTCTAACATACGCATTCAATGCTAGAAATTTTCATTTAGGCACTACTTTCACTACATCCCACAAATGTTGATAAGTTGTGTTTTCATTTCATTTAGTTAAAAATATTTTTAAAATTTCTCTGAGATTTCTTCTTTGACTCATGTTATTCAGAAGTACACCGTTTGCATTTTGAGATTTTCCTATCATCTTTCTGGTGTTGATTTCTGTTTAATTCTACTGTGGTCTACAAGCAGACATTGTATTATTTCCATTCTTTTAAATTTGTTAAGGTATGTTTTATGCTCAGAATGTGGGCTATCTTGGTGAGTGTTCCATATGGACTTAGAAGAATGTGTTTTCTGCTGTTGTTAAATGAAGTAGTCTATGTATGTCAATTATTGTTTGATGATTGATGGTGCTGAAATCAATTATGTCCTTACTGATTTTCTGCCTGCTGGATATGTCCATTTCCAATAAAGGTGTGTTAATCTCTAATAGTGGATTTATCTACTTCTCCCTGCAGGTCTATCAATTTTTGCCTCATGTAGTTGGATGCTCTGTTAAATGCATACACATTAAAGATTGTTAGGTATTCTTGGGGAATTGACCCCTTTGTTTTTATGTAATGCTCTTCTTTATCACTGATAACTTTCCTTGCTATAAAATCTGTTCTGTTTGGAATAAATATACAGTAGTTACTCTTCCTTTCTTCTAATTACTGTTAGCAGGGTACATTTTTTCCATATACTTTCTTTTATTTTATATTAATTTGTCTTCATATTTAAAATGGGTTTCTTGTAAAAAACAGACAGTTGGATCATTTAAAAAAATCGACTCTGACCATCTCTGTCTTTTAATTGGTGCATTTAGACCATTGACATTCAAAGTGGTTATTGATATAGTTGAGTTTTCTGCCATATTTTTTATTTTTTTTTTGTTTGATGCCTTTGTTCTTTGTTGCTATTGTTATCTTCCACTTTTTCTTCCACTTCCAGCATTTCTTTTTGGTTTTAATTGAGCATTTTATCTGATTACATTTTCTCTCCTGTCTTAGCATATCAGTTATACTTCTTTTTAAACTTTTTTTAGTGGTTGCCTTTAACAACCACAGTTTGCAATTAACATTTACAATGAATCCAAGTCCACTTTCAAATATCACAATGCCACTTTGCAGGTAGTATGAGTACCTTATAATTACAAAGTGATCCTAATTTGTCCTCTTTTCCATCCCTTGTATCATTGCTGTCATTCATGTCACTTATATATAAGCATATATATGTGTGTGTGTGGTGTGTGTGTGTGTAATATACCTAAGTATATGTAATCAATTACATTGTTACTATTGTTTTGATATTATTATTTTGAATAAACTGTTATCTACTAGATCAATCAAGAAAAAGAAAAAGTTTTAATTTTACCTTCACTCATTCCTTCTTCAGTGTTCTTCCTTTCTTTACGTAGACCCAACTTTCTGACCTATATTACTTTCTTTATCTCTAAAGAACTTCTTTTAACATTTCTTGCAAGGCCTACTGGCAACAAACTTTCTACACTTTTGTTGGCCTAAAAAAGTCTTCCTTTCTCCTTCGCTTCTGAACGTTCATTTTTGCGGGCTATAGAATTCTAGGTTGGTGGTTTTTTTTCTCTCAACACTTTAAATGTTTCATTCCTCTCTTTTCTTGCTTGCATGGTTTCTGAGAAGTCAGATATAATTCTTACCTTTGTTCCTCTATAAGTAAGGTGTTTTTCCTTTGGCTTCTCAGAATTTTTTAATTTTGAGTTTTCTGTAGTTTGAAAATGATAATTCTGGTTGCAGTTTAGGTTTTTTTTTGCTTTTTTTTTGTTTGTTTGTTTTGCATGTATCCTGTCTGGTTTTCAGAGCTTCCTTGATTTGTGGTTTGGTGTCTGACATCAATTTGAGGAAATCCTCAGTCATTGTTTCACCTATTTCTTCCTTTTCTTTCTCTCTTTCTGGTATCCCCATTACACATATGTTTCACCTTTGGTAGTTGTCCCACTGTCCTTGGATATTCTGTGTTTTTTTTTGTTTGTTTGTTTTTTTCAGTCTTTGTTCTCTTTGCTTTTCAGTTTGGGAGGATTCTACTAACATATCCTCAAGCTCAGAGATTCTTTACTCAGCCATGTCCAGTCTACTAATAAGGCCATCAAAGGCATTCTTTGTTTCCATTACAGTGTTTTTGATATCTAGCATTTCTTTTTGACTCTTTCTTAGGATTTCCATCTTTCTGTTTACATTGCCCATTTTTTCGTACATGCTGAATATTTCCTCCATTAGAGCCCTTAGCATATTAATTATAGTTGTTTTAAATCCACTGTTTGCGAATCCCAACATTCCTGTCATGTCTGCTTCTGATGCTTTCTGTCTCTTCAAATTGTGTTTTCTGCCTTTTAATATCTCTTGTAGTTTCTTCTTGATAACTGGACAAGGTGTACCAGGTAAAGGGGACTGCTGTAAGGAGGCTTTTGGTAATGTGGTGGTGCCACGCAGGGGAAGGAGAAGCACTCTGTAGTCATAAGAGTGGGTCTCAGTCTTTCAGTGAGTCGGAGCCTCTGCACCGTGAGCTTCACAAGTGCTTCTCAGTTTTGTTGTTTCTCTTCACTGCCTTAGGTGGTACAGGATGGCCAGAGGGCGCAGGAGTTGGGTATTCCCTTCCTCCAGGTCAGTTAGGCTCTGATAACACCGCAGCAGTTTTGGCTGCAGTTAGCAAGTTTCTCTGCGGGACAGACCATGTTAAGAACAGACTGCTCCAGCGTAATTCAAAATGGCTCGTTCTCCTCCCCCTGCCAGAAGCACAAGGGGATTTCTGTGTCAGAAAAATGTTTACTGTGAGAACCTGGTAGAGCTCCTGGAGGTAAAACTCACATAGTATGGGGACCCCCCATGACTGGGTCCCCCTAGAGCTTTTACTTCTAGAGTTGGCCACACTGAGGCTGCAACAATTCATCAATTACAGTCAGGTTTCTTACACCTTCCCCAATCACTGTCTAGTTTCCCTTGGTGGTTTTCACCTATGAATCTCTGCTCAGGTAAGCCGTGACTCTCTGTGCTTTTCTGTCTCTCCATACTGAGAGCAGCAGTTTGCCCTGTGACCTTACTTCTCCTATGGATCCCTGAAGAGTTCTTGATTTTTCAGTCTCTTCAGTTTTTTACTCATTGTTAGGGCAGACTGGTGACTTCCGAACTCCTTACATGTAGAACCAGAAACTGAAATTCCCCCCAAAGGCTTTTCAAGGGGTTACTGAAGTTTTTAGACCAGCGATGGTTGTGGACAAGCAGTCCTCTCTGGACGGGGCCTGAGTCAATCTCTGACTTAAGAGCTAAGTGCTTGCCTGGCTGCTCTGTGTCTGAGCAGCAATTGAGAAGTGACTGCCATCCACTATCAAAGAAAGGAATGCCTTTCAGAGTCCTGGAAACTTGTTCCTTAGTCTTCTTGGGGAAGACAATCCTACCACCTCCCTTTTACAGGGGCCTGGGAAGCTAGTAATAATTAGAGTATGTATGTATGTATGTAAGTATGAGACAGGACCTTGCTCTGTCACTCAGGCTGGAACACAGTGGCATGACCAAGGCTCACTGCAGCCTCAACCTCCTGGGCTCAAGTGATCCTCCCAGCTCAGCCTCCCAAGTAGCTGGGATTACAAGCACACATCATTATGCCCAGCTAATTTTTGTATTTTTTGTAGAGACAGGGTTTCACCATGATGCTCAGCCTGGTCTTGAACTCCTAGACTCAAGAGATCCACCCACCTTGGCCTCCCAAAATGCTGGGATTACAGGCACGAGCCACTGAAACCAGCCAAAATTAGACTTCTTTTTTTTTTTTTTTTTTTTGAGATGGAGTCTTGCTCGTCGCCCAGGCTGGAGTGCAGTGGCGCGATCTCAGCTCACTGCAAGTTCCACCTCCTAGGTTCATGCCATTCTCCTGTCTCAGTCTCCTGAGTAGCTGGGACCAGAGGCGCCCGCCACCACGCCTGGCTAGTTTTTTTGTTATTTTTAGCAGAGACGGGGTTTCACCATGTTAGCCAGGATGGTCTCGATCTCCTGACCTCGTGATCCACCCGCCTCGGCCTCCCAAAGTGCTGGGATTACAGGCATGAGCCACCGCGTCCGGCCGACTTCTTTCTTAATATTACGCAGCATCTCAATGAACCCAGAAAAAGTAAACATAAGTGTTTTAGCCTGCAGAGCTTCTCTGGTGGTGTGGTGGCATTTTGGGCCAGGCACTCATTTCTTGTGTGGGACTGTCCAGTGTCCAGCATGCTGTGGGGGTTTAACAACACCTCTGCCTGCCCAGGAAATAATAGCAGCATCTCCAAGCCATTGGAACAACCCCAAATCCTCTACTGCCCCACCCTTGCTATGCTCCCAATGTCCCTGGAATCACCCCTTGGAATTTCTACTTGTTCCTCACTTTCAAACCTGGCCCAGGCCCATCCCTGTCCACCTGGCAGGATGCCTGGTAGTGACTGGGAGGCAGATGAGTCAGGGTTTGAAGCCCAGCTCTGCCACTCATTGGCTGAATAATCACAGGCATGTTAGTTACCTCCTCTCACTCAGTTTCCCCATCTGTCTGATGAAGAAAATAATACCCACTCACTAGAGCTGTTGTGAGGGCTGCATGAGCTAAGAGCCTGAGCCAGTGGCTTGCTAAGGGAGGCTCACATCAGGTACCAATATTGGTTTGTTTTCTGGGAAGGGGATCCATGACCCCGACCCTGCCACACGGTGAAGCCGCTGGAAAGTGTGGGGAAAAGAAAGCATCTTCCAGTTGTCTGAGTCCCCAAATTCCTCACATCCCACTTTTAGCCTAGGCAAAAGTGTCTGACTCTGCTGCTTCTCTGTCTCAATAGAGATGCGACCGAAGGCAGATCCTCTCCTCGTCCCATGGTGTGGTCCAATTAAGTGTGTGAGCTAGAAAAGTGTCCCCCTGGCCAGATGCTCCCCATCATGGGCAGCCTGGTGACAGTGGCCACAGGGAATCCTGCAACGGGCTCCTCCCTGGAGCACAATGGCCAGCTCTGTGACCATTCCCACATGGAGACGCCACAGGATCTTCTCAGCGAGACAGAAGCTGCCTTGCTCCAAGGAGGCCTGCGAGGCACATCAGCCCCACGGGTTTAAGGAAGCAGGGCTGGGCTGCCTGCCTTGCCCTGGATGACCCTGGCTGGCTTCTTCTGGGAGGTGAAATACACCATCCTTTGGAGAGATGGGGCTTCCTGGGGACAGAGTCACCCAGCCTCCCTGTGCACTGGCAGGGGACTCAGAGCCACTTTCTCCCACTGAAGTCACCCTTCTATCTGTCCAGCTCTGATTTTTTTCTGCAGGTGACTCCTGGCCCCTTTTGGTGAGTGCTGTTCACAACACTGAAGGTGGGTGGCTCAGACGGCCTACAGGGCCAGGCGGCAAAGGCCACCTTGTGATTTGGGGGTGTCAGCTGCAGAAGCCCATGCTGTCTCCACTACCAGCATGTGGCTGGAGCATTTTCATTTGCTTACAGGCAAATAAATCTCAAACACTTCTCTCCTGTCTTTAGGTACATCCAGGCCCCCATCCACACTGTCTGAGCTCAGGGAAGGGCAACTAATCCTATTGCCCAAAGCACAATGAAGCTAGAAAGCAAGGCCGATGCACTAAGTAGAAAGAAAGAAAGAATTCCTCCATTGTCTCTTCCTGCTTTGCGTTATCAGCACTATGGCACCTCCTCCAGCATAGATAAGGGAGACTGTTATGCTTGGACAATTTGCATTTTGGACTTTCTGAAATAAGATCCTCTTTATTCGCTTATCTAAGTATAGTAATTATGTTCTTTCACTCATTTTAAAATTCACTTATTTAACAAATATTTTTTGGACAACCACGGATACTACCTCAGTCCCATCCTCAGATGACAAATAACTAAACACACAGATATTTACATGGCTGGATAGGCCTTCTCCTCTATCTGCTGAGAAAAACATTAATAGCACAATCTCACACACACAGGAGTTGGGATGGAGCTCTCGGGCACCACATCTCCCATCAGGGTTTGGAAGGCACCTGGACCAAAAGGAGGTAGATGTTCTTTTATGCACAGTAAGATCCAAAGTATATGCTGCTACCAGCAGATTAGATAACCAGGAGTCAGTAGGTTTAAAAAACTAAAGGCCAGCCCACCTTGCTTCCTCTGCAGTGGAGATGGGCCAGAGAGAACAGCTGCCATGTGCACCCCATGTGGGAGTCTCCAGACACAAGAGGAGGCCAGGAAAAGGGCCCGGGCCTAGGGAAGGTGAGAGGTGAGACTTCAAGAGGCCAGTGCAGCTGGGGAGCAATGGAAAAGAGAAAATAAACAGGAAGAAGGAGAGTCTGTGGGTGGAACAGTCTCTATCAAGAGAGGGCAGGTCATGTGGGGATGTCTCATGGTCTTGGTCCCTCAATGTAGATAATGCAGGGACCCTGCTGAGTCTCCAACCCCACCCTGATGCTACAGATTGGATTCTACCACTGAGAACTGGTGACTAAAATCTGCTTGAGTCTTGGTGTAGACTTGGGTGTTGTTTTCTGACGGAGGGTGGTAGGGAATTGCTCTTTCCCCGCAATCATAGGCAGGTGCCCAAAGTACCTTCAACAGGGAATATGGGTGGTCAGAGAGGTGGAAGAAATTACTTACCAGCTAAGCAACAGACTGATTTCAAGATAAGAAACTGCTCACGTTACATCTAATCACAAATTCTCTGTGCCACACTGGAGACCAATAGGAGGTACAGAAGAGAGACTAACAGCATTAGGTGTGCGTGTAAGACTCTGCTTTAGATGAGCTGTCCAGGAAAGCCCCTAAATAGATGACTTTTAAACTGAAATCTAAAACAGCCCTATTCACAGTGGGGTCCATAGACCACTGGTGCACCCTACTGGTACACCAACTGTTGGCTACAAATCCATGACAAATAAATAGAGAAATCAATTTGACCTTGTCACAACATCCATGTGTTTTCAATTTCTATTTTGATAGATATTTTCAATAACTAAATTACATTTAAATAATGCAATTTGACTACAGTTGAATCTGATAGTTAAAAATGGGACTTGTATTATGTGTTTGTCTTTTCATTTTATCTAGAATCTGTTTTTATTGTGTATTATTGGTCTGTAATGTATTGGAAAACAATAACCAAACCACTGGTCCCTTCACTACAGAGATGAGAGGCCCTCCTCCAATCATAAATGCATACAGGAATGCACGATGCATAAAGACTAGGAAGGACTTGGTCCAGGAAGTGTTGGAGGAGGACGTGCCTGGCAGAGGGGATGGCACATGTAAAGGTGGGCTGGAGGCACTGAAGAGAGGCCTGGATGGTGGCTGAGTTTGCAGGAGACAGAGGGCTGCACAGCATGAGGGAGGGGAGGCAGGCACACACAGTGTGTGTGCAGCTGCATGGCACCACAGCAAGCAGTCGGGATTTTATCATAGTGTGAAGGGACACTGCAAAGAGTGGGGACTAGTATATTTTTTAAAAGCTAGCTGGGTGGAAAACAGGCTGTTGGAGAGCAGGGATAGACAAGGCAAGACTGCCAGGACACAGCTGCCATGCCTGGAGACACGATGGTGGCCCAGACCAGGACAGTGACAGCCAATGTGGTGGGAAGAAGAGTGACTCAAATGTCCTTCCTCTGTTTCTACAATAGGGCTTGGTGATTAGGGGGCTAGGAGAAAAAGAATCAAGGATAACTCCCGATTTCTGACCTGGCTCGATTGTGGTACTATTGACTATGCTAGGTTTCTGTTGGGTTTATTTGTTTCACGGCAAGGGAGTGGTACAGAGCTTGGTTTTGCACTGGTCGTGTTTGAACTTCCAGTGGGAAAGTCATCCAGTTCAGTTAGGCAGCCAGAGAGTCTGGGATAAATGCAGAACTCAGAAATCATGAGCATAGAAATAATCTTTACAGCCATGGGACTGCATGCACTCACATGTGGGAGAGGGCAGACAGAAAGGGGAACGGGACCCAGTCCAAAAGCGGAGACACCCTACAGGGATGAAAGAGATGGCAGAGGAGACTGGGGTGCATCACAGAAGCCGCGAGGGAAGACTGTCTCAAGGAAGAGGGAGCGGATCCTCACAAGCTGAGAAGGATGGAAAACAAAGAGTGGCCATTGGATTTGGCCATAGGGGAGTCAGTAGAGACCCTAAGAAAAGCAGCTTCGATAGAGTGGCAGAGGGGAAGCCATTCTGCAGTGAGCTGGGGAGTAAAAGAGGAGGGCAATCTTAGGTGACTCTTTAGAGAAGTCTGCCACAGGGAAGCGGTAAAGCAGAGGCCAGAGGGCCCAGTGAGAGCCCCGCCCCCACCCCAGAGCTCTTGATCTTGTTAAGACGTTGGCAGGAGTGGTTCAATACAGGGTACAAGGTTGGTAATCCAGGCAGGAGGGCAGTCTTTCAGGAGGAGAAAGATGTGATCTTCCACATGAGTGGAAGGAGGGGCTGGCCTTTGACAGGCGTAGGAGGGGCTGGAGGGAAGCATGAGTGCTGGACACAGGCCCCAGCAGATCGGTGGCCAGGGTGGTGGAGACATGAATAGGCTGCCCTCTCCCCTTTTCGCAATGAAGTGTGAGGCAAGGCCACCACTCAGAAGTGGGAGGGAGGCTGAGTTGAGAACTGTGTATCACTTATCACAGTCCTAAACCCATGTATATGTTTCACTGCATGCAAAATAATAAAATGAGACTTAAAACCAGTCTGTGTGCCTTGTAACTATCCATACAAATAATTCCAGGGCAGGGGTCGGGGGGAGGCAGATGAATGTAGAATATTTTAACCTACTAAATGGATATTTAGAATGTACAATGAATGAATACTAATGTAGTATTGTAGAATATTTTAACCTACTAAATCCTTCTGAGCCACTGAACCCAGGTGCTTTGACTGGGTATTTTCATTCTTACTTCTTCCAAAGGTCCATACAGCCCCCTGGATGTTCTTCATGTAGGAAAGACTTGCCCTGTTAGTCTGTGCATTCACATCTACCCCACACAGCTGGCGGAGAGGCTGCCGGCTGCTCACCATAATCCATGTTCCACGGGCACCCAGCTGGCCCATGTTGCCCACTGTGCCTTGTTTCTCTAAGTTCTAGCCAATGGAATATGAGGAGAAATGATAGCTACTACTTTCAGGCTTGATCCATGAAGCCCTTCCATGCTTCATCCATGAAGCCCTTCCATGCTTCTGCCTGCCTAGAATAGAGATGATCCCTCCTAGGGGACCTCAGAAGCCCACCTTGAAGCCAGCAGAGCTTCCACTGTCTCCTGAATGACTGGATGAAGAGGCACTGGTGGATCAATATTCACTCAATGCCACTACGTGAAAATAAACTTCCATTTTGTGAGCCATCACCCCTTTTTGGTAACCTTCTTACAGCAGCAGTCTACCATATACAGTTGGTATAAGGAAGAAATAACAGATGTGAATCTGCTTTGTGAAACAGCAAAACATGCACGCTCCAGATGTCTGTTGCTATTATTACTGCCACACTCACCTTCTTCTGCCATGTTAGTGCTGCATTTGAAGAGTGTAATAATGACTTAAGCCACTGCTTCCTCAACCCTGGCTACACAGAATTACCTGGGGAACTTTGCCTAATTGGTCTGGAGTGGGTCCTGGGCTTGGATAGGTCTTAAAGCCCCAGGGTGATTCTAACGGGTAGACAAAGTTGAGAAGCACTGCCCCCACAGTTGCAATGGTCAGAGGATGTCCTCCATCCCCTATGTGCTGAGGATGGATGGTGGAGCCAGTATGCAAATTAAATTGTCATGGTATCTGGTCTGGGTCTTCACCTTTCACGGGACTCTTGCTATATGAATTGCAGTCCAGGGACTGTCCATTTTGGGATCAGCTAAGTGCTTATTAGAAATTGGTACTCTCTAGCAACACCTACTGAATCAGAAACTTTGTTTCAGCAAGATTCGCAGGTGATTCACATGCACAGTGCAGTTTGGAAAGTGCTGTTCCAGATCATGAGGAAACTCTGTAGCTGAGCTCAGTAGTAAAGCTGACTCTTAATGCTACAGTCTCAAGTCTCAAGTTGGCCTTGAAGAGCGTGGAGAAGTGGCAGGAAAGCCAGCGATCCTGTATACTGAGTTCAAAGGCATTGTCTCAAGACAGCCCAGCATGTTGTCTATGTGGCTCTGAGAGGTAACAGGAGGACAGGGACTCTGCTCCCACATTGTACAGAACCACCCAACCTCTCTCTTCAGGAGTTCTGCTGAATTCTAATCAACAAAACTGTCACCGCACCAGCCATTCCCAGTCCGATCTAAATCTGGATAATGATTCCAGGAAGTTGCACGGAACCCTCTGTACCAAAGTCCTGGCCGTCTCCAAGGCTACGTCTGAAACTTAGCTTTTAGCTCAGGGAAAATCAATAAACATTATACAGCACATTACATTTTCCACTTTTGTTTTGTTGTACAACACAGAAGGCCAATACATGTGTCTACTGAAGGAAGCCAATGATGATGAGGCTAGGGCTTTGCTTGTTTCCGAGCAGGATGGAGCATGGTGTTTACCCGTTCAGAGATGTGCTGACAGATCAAATTTAAGATCAATAGTACCCAGCAGTGCTGAGGGAGGGGCTCTCACCTGCTTTCCATCTCTGAGTCACTACGTTAGGATGTCCCTGAAGGAATACAAAATGCATGTGATGACAACTGTGAAACTTCAGTGAAAAAAAAAATAGCTTCACATAAGAAATCTGAAGCGTGACTGGTTTCAAAGCCACAAGGAAGCCACAGAGGAGCACACAGGTGAGGGAGCAGGTGTAAACCCGTGATTTCTTCTGGCAGCAGTGGGGAATGGCTGGTGCCAAAATCAAAAGCTGACACATGTTTCTGTGTTCTGATGAGGTTGCTTGCTTTCTTTGCATTAATGGGAGCCCCGATGGCTACACTGAGGTCAGTCTTCACCACCACAAGGTGAAAATAAATCACAAGATGTCTGTGGCGTCAGAGTGTTTTGATGTCTGTGAACCTTTCCAATACATGAACCCCCTACAGTCAGGACTCCTAAAGGTAATTGGGGCAACTGAATTTTTTGTAAGGAAAGGAAATCAGGGGAACAAGATTAAAATGGAGTGTGTGTCCCACCATGTAACCTAGGAAGCCCACAGGTAAGGGAGCATTTAGAGTGGATCATTTCTGACCCTCCCTGCAATCAGCAAACCCTTCTATTATCAGAGATGACACTGAAGTTAAATGTGCTAGTGTATCCACAAACTGGACCAAAGTGCCACACAGACACACATACATTCATGTATTCAATTTTCTGAGCCTCCAGTTTTCCTCCCATAGATTTTTAGGAAAATCCTTAGTGCCTTCTCATTCTTGTCTATTAGCAAGTCCTAATAGATGAGGAAATACATAATTGAGTAGTGAGTTAAGAAGAGTAGGAAGCAATTGGTCATGCTTTGTTCCTAGCTGTGCTTGAGTGTATGTGTGTATGCACTTATGGGTTCTATATTATAGTTAGTTCTATAAGTTCTATATTATCCATAGAAAATAGCCACATTTTCCACTAGCAAAGGTAATTCTAAGGTTTACATGATAGAATTTTATCAGTATTTCTTAGTGTTCTGCAAAAAACGCATGCTATTCTGTGAAATGCACCATGCTTTTCTGACATCTGAACAAATTTAAGAAACACTGGCTTAGAAGACATGGACAGTGAAAAGAAAGGAAGAAAAGGAAAAGTCAACTAGGAGAACAGAATAGGAGAAAGTGTGAGGGTGAGAATGTGAGAAAGGACAGGCTAAGAAGACATAAGAAAATCGGTGGATTAATGAGAGACTCTAGAGAGGCAGCTTCGCACTGCCTCTAGTGCAAAGGTGCAAGAGTGCAAAGGTGCACCTTCCTGGGTTTAAATCCTGGCTCAAACACTTAGTGGCCATGACCTTGGGCATTTTACTTTTTCACCTTATTTTCATTTTCATTCATTTTATTTTCATGTTCTTTCTGAGCTTTGGTTTCCATCATCTGTCAACAGAAATAGTAATATCTACATTGCAGGAAATTTATAAGAATTAGAAGTAATATCTGTAAATCAGCAAGCACAAAGTGCCTGGCACAAAAGTAAATGCTCAATAAAAAGAGACAGCTATTACTAGCTACATTACGGGCCAGTGAGATGAAATGCGAGCAGTAATGACATTTCACAAGAACCTACTGTGAGGCAACATATGCACACTATTTCACTCAATCCTAACAACAATTTTGCAGAGCAGGTGTTACTATTGCCTCATTTGCAAAGATAAGGGAATTGAGGCTGAGAAAGGTGAAGTTATTTGCCCAAGGTCATCTAGTAAACTAATAGCGAGCTGGGACTGGACCTCATGTGCTGCTGACTCCAAAGCTGCCATCTCTCACTGAGTCATGCCATGGGGTTTTAAGTGAGCACAGGAGAAAGGGAGCATAGTGCCTCCCAAGAGCCAAGTGGAAGAGCAATGATTTCATTATCTGCTAAGACATGTATTATGCACAATGGGATTAGAGTTCGGAAAAGCCTGAGGCCTCCAGAGCTAGAGGAAAAGAGAGCTGGAGGAACCCTGACAGATACAGGGAAGCCTCTGTTTGGCTCAGCTGGTATAATAAGTAGGGTGCGGTGTACTGGGCAAGAGGTAAGGTTAGCTCAGAAAAGGGCTGTGGGCAGGCCAAAGGATGCTGGCCAACTGGGGTTTGGGAAGATTCAAAGATAGTCCTTTAAACCTGGGAGCAAGAGCTAGAGGGAAGATGGAAGGGAGTTTGCTTCTTCCAAAGCTAAGGCAGGGAGAGCATTTGCAGAGGATCGAATTGGGTACCCCCCAGATTCTTATGTTGAAATCCTGGTACCTGTGAATGTGGGCTTATTTGGAAATAGGGTAACTGCAGATGTAATTAAATTAAGATGAGGTTACATTATAGTAGGGAGGGCCCTTAATCCAATATGACTGTTAGGTTATTCTGCTAATTGTGTTGCTACTATATAATACCCAAGACTGGATAATTTATAAAGAAAAGAGGTGTAATTGGCTCATGGTTCTGCAGGCTGTAGCAGCATGGCTCCATCATGTGTTTCTGGCACAGGCTTCAGGAAGCTTATAATCATGGCGGAAGGCAAAGAAGAACAGGCGTGTCACATGGCAAGAGTGGGTTCCAGACATGGGGGGAATGCCACATGATTTTAAACAACCAGATTTCATGTGAACTCAGAGCAAGAACTCACTCATCACCAAGGGGATGGCATTAAGCCCTTCATGAGGGATCCACCCCCATGATCCAGTCACCTCTCCCAGGCCACACCTCCAACTCCAGAATCAAATTTCAACATGAGATATGGAGGAAGCAACATCCAAAACATATCAACTTGTGTCCTTATAAGATGAAGAGGCGAGACACACGGCCATGTGAAGACACAGACACCAGGGGAGAACTCCATGGGATGACCGAGGCAGAGGCTGGAGTGAAGCGGCGACAAGCCACTGAATGCCAAGGAATAAGGCAGCAGCAGAAACCAGACTGGGGATCCCTACGCTCCGGGGACAGTAGAGTCCCCCACAGCTAACTCCAAGGGCCACAGAGTCTTTAAAAATGTCAAGTAGAATGGTAGGCAAAGGTCCCTCTCGCATGCTGCTTTAGTCATGGTTGGCTACAGAATTCTTGGCTTCCCAGCTTCCTACAAATGAACTTTTCTTCCCAATTCAAAATAATTTCCATCAGAATAATATACTTACAGTATGAAAATACAGACTGACGTAAGCACAGGTGTTTACTTGTGATAGCTTGAACTAAGGACTAGTTTTAAAATCTGAATTTCAATATAATTGGCTTTTTAAAATTTTTATTTTTTATTTTAACTCCAGTCATGCTTCCCCTTCTTAAGGCCTGGACCAGTGAAATCCCTTCCCAGGAATGCAGAAGACGGGGTTAGAAAATACATTAGGGGCCGGGTGCAGAGGCTCATGCCTGTAATTCCAGCACTTTGGGAGGCCAAGGCGGGTGGATCATCTGAGGTCAGGAATTTGAGACCAGCCTGGCCAACATGGTAAAAAACCCCATCTCTATTAAAAATACAAAATTAGCCAGGTATGGCAGTGCAGCCTGTAGTACCAGCTACTTGGGAGGCTGAGACAGGAGAATCACTTGAACCCGGGAGGCGGTTACAGCGAGCTGAGATCACACCATTGCACTCCAGCCTGGGTGAGACAGAGTGAGGCTCCATTTCCAAAAGAAAAAGAAAATGCATTAGGTTCTCATCCACCAAAGAACAAATCAGCCAGAATGTAAACAAAGTCCCAGACTTTTCTTCAGAAGCCACAAAAGATGTGCCATGGGATGAAGGCACTGTCCTCTCCGCACACTCTAACTTTAGAGGAATGTGGGCACAGTTTAGAGTCAGGCATTATCTTTTTACAGAACCTAAGTCAAAAACAACAAAAACTCCCTTCAGTACAAAAAAGAAAATGATCGTGAACATAGGCGTGATGGTTACCGTTTCTATGAAAAAATGAATGACATGAGACAAAAAGATGGGAATAGAAGACTATCTTACCCACCCATCACTCCAAATGTCTAATTAATTTGGGAGAAAAGGCAGGGAATTACGGCAATGGTTTATGAAGGAAAGTGGAGATGGGGGTGGGAACTGGGGTGGAGAAGGAAGAAAGGAACAACAGAGAGGAATGACTCCAAACAACCTGCCGAACATTGCTGAGTGACTCCCAGCCTGAAAAAGGCCCCTGAAGTGACTGAAGGGATTTATTACCTTCTGTGTCCCACCTGATTGCAAGAGGTTTTATTACTATGAAATATAAGTCATCTTACTTCCCAGAGAGGAAAGAAAGAAATCAATCCTGCCTGGAGCAGGAATGGAGAAGATACTCTAGAGTTTAAGGACAAACACAGAATCTCCCATTTGTACCGGTCATCTATTTTCTGAGCATAATGAAGTCACGCTCGTGGCACAAGCTAGAGGCTCATACCCCTGGTCACAGCTTTGCTGTTGCTTAGCTCTGCACTTCCTTCAGTGACCTGACATTTAAGCATCACAAAATAAAAACCTCAGCTTGCACATCTGTGAGTGTGCAAAAATAGGAGGGGATTACAGGGCAAAGGAGGATTATATTTTGGTGAGAACTGTGAACCCAGTGAAAGAAAGGGACATGTTCCCCATCCCCTGCTCCAAACAGGGAAGCCTTCCAAGCTCATGCAGGTCCCGGAACAGGCTACCTGCCCAGGTGAGAACTAAGGGATGGGGGCTTGGGTGCAGTTGGGCTTGAGCCTGGTGAGATCCCATCTCTGAATGGTGGGGAGAGGGGATTATCTGAGTCCTCCCTTGGGTGTTCTCTTCATTTCTTGACTTTGCGGGAGAAGTAGTTCAAACCAACGAAGCTTTCAGCTTTCTTTCCCCTTTGGTGGGAGAAGAATCACCTCTCTTCTTCCTTTGACCTCAGTCTAGATCTCTGCACTTACATGAGATTAAAAAAAAGAGAGAGAGATAATTTAAGGAGTCCAGGAGAGACAAAGGGTTCATGGTTGTGTTTCCACCAAAGCTAAAAGGAAAGCAAGGTGCTGAGGCAGGAGCCTGCCAAGGGGCTTAAGCTAGTGAACAGCAGATTCGGAGAGAGAGGATGAGGACCATCCATCATGTTGGGAATCAGAAAATGCAAGAGAAAAAGAGCCTAAAAAGTAACAGCAGGAATGCCTGAGAACTTGGATCTACTTGAAGAAAAGGAATAAGGTCTCTTGGTTTTCTTTTTTTTTTTTTTTTTTTTTTTTTTTTTTTTTTTTTTTGAGACAGACTCTCGCTTAGTCGCCCAGGCTGGAGTGCAGTGGCGCGATCTCGGCTCACTGCAAGCTCCGCCTCCCGGGTTCACGCCATTCTCCTGCCTCAGCCTCCCGAGTAGCTGGGACTACAGGCGCCCGCCACCTCGCCCGGCTAGTTTTTTGTATTTTTTAGTAGAGACGGGGTTTCACCGTGTTAGCCAGGATGGTCTCGATCTCCTGACCTCGTGATCCGCCCGCCTCGGCCTCCCAAAGTGCTGGGATTACAGGCGTGAGCCACCGCGCCCGGTTTTCTTAAGACAAAAAGATCAGTGTTTCCGGATTTGATATAGAAAAAAAAAAAAAAAAAGAATAATGAAGCTTCTTATGCCATGGCACAATCTATCTTGAGTACAGGAGAGATGTGTGACCAAGAAGAGGAAGAAGCTACGGTGGCAATTGCTTATTGTAAAAGAAGAAGAGAAAATTAAGCACAGTGATCCTTGAGAATGCTGTATGGCATGCAAGCAGCTATTTTCTGGTAATCACTCTGCTGTAATATACGAACAGTACATGGGAATGATATTAGAATAATTTACTATTGCTGGTGAACAATAAATTAACAGGATTGCTTGCTATTTTGCATTTCCCTCTAATAAAACAACCACCAGGGTCACAGACAAGGTGATGGTAATACAAACAGCACCAGACACAAGGATTTTCACTGCCAGGGAAGAAAATGGCAAAAGGGGATAGTATGTACTAATGTATGTGCCCAGGTTGCAGAATTCATTTTCATTTCACAAAGGGACCTCTGTTTGTTTCAGACAGGGAGAAACACATGAGGGAAAGGGCCTGAGATTTTCTCTTTCCTAGGCCCAGGGAACGCATATTTATCTTCAAAGAGAACTGAAGATTCTTTTGTTTTTGAGAATAAGATCTAAAAATTCCATAAGACTTTGACTGATGTAAGCCAGATTCCTAATTAGGATTATAAATTAGCCATCTACTTACATCCTTGAAGGCTGGGAGTCTAAAGAGATCGGCGGTGGGAGGTTTGTGTGACCCAAGCCAATCATTTCATTGCTCTGGTCTCAAGTTCCTAAGGAGGCAGAACCTGATGTATGATTTTCATATATCATGCCAGCAAACTCTTCCTTCAAATAAATCTTGAGTGAGAACATAATATGTAAATATATAAAACAGAGCCACTGGGGCTGGGGGAGCCTGGATCAAAGTTACCTGGGGCTTCCCAGGGAACTCCCAGGGCCTTAGAGCCTTATATTCCAGAACTCCTGGCCAAGCATTACCTAACCTTATATTAGCTAGAGGAGGTGAGGGAAGGGCAGAGCCTAGGACAAGCAGATAAGTCAGAAGCCCTCCCTCTACTGTCCCATGGAAAGAAGCCCCCCTGTTATATCAAGTAAAAAAGGCATTTGCTGCCCTTTTCTTCCTTTTTTGCCAATTACATTTTATGCTGGGTCCAGCTGCTGGCAGGATCACGGATAAGTCTGCAGGGAGCTTGAGGGCCCAGGAGAGGCTAATCGAGACCACGCCTCTGGCCAGCGGGTTTATTCAGAACCGTGGGAGGCTGAGTGGGTATTCAGTGTCCAGGTGGTCACTGCTATCATCATTTACAGAGAGGTGCACAAGACTTGAACCTCTAACAGCAATGGCCACTTGGCACACTGTACATCCCTGGTTGGCACCAGAGCCTTACCTGGGAAGGAGGGAGGGAGGGAAGGAAGAAAGGAAAATTTCCCCATCGCTCACCATTGTATACAGTGTAGCTTGGGGCAGATCACATGGTATTTCCCTCTCCCTCCTCCAAAACCTTTTACATGATAAAAATTCAGGTTCCTGAGAATACAAATGGAAAAGAAATCATCAATGGGTGGCTGCGCAGATTACTCAGGCGGCCAGGCTGGTCCCTCCCATGGAAGGCAGTGCAGCACAGGAGAAAGCACAGCCCGGGAGGCAGGTCAGGGCTGGTTTAGAATCTGGGCTCTGCAGCCTATTCCCTAAGGCCAGGGGGGTGTGACCAGGCCTGCTTCCTATCTGAAAAGAGAGGACAGTAATACCTGGAGTTGTCTAGAGGCCGACTAAAGATAGCAGGTGAAGCGCCTGCTACCAAGATGACCCTCAACACACATCTCTTCCTTTCCTGCCACTCCCCTCCTGCAGATGGCTCCAGGCTCACAGGCTGACTATATAAATGTGAGTTTCAGGGAAACTCTGTTAGCTAACGTCGCGGGGAGAAGCTCTCCTAGCACCTCTCCCCTTCATTTTCCTGCCTTCCAGAGCCAGCCAGGGACGGGGCAGCCTCTCTGGGAACAGGGTGAGTTCTGGTTAAGAGCAGAATCAAAGAATGTGACCACCAGGCAGGAGCCTCTGCGATCAACCCTTCCAACGCCTTTCCATTCTATCTGAGGAAATGGACAGAGCTAGGATTAGAACCCAGATCAAAACTGCCAGCAGGTAGTCTGGGTCTTAGAAGGGCTAGAAGAGTAGTGTCAGTAGAAGGTGTAGGCTCAGGAGGCACAGGGGCCAGGTTGCTGTGGACAGAGTGACCTTGGGGAAGGAGCAGCAGAGCTGTCTGAACCTCAGTTTCCTCATTTATAGGCTGGCGCCACACTTGCTTCTCGTGACTGTTGTTAGAGGAGAGATCGTCAAATAAACTACCCACAGGGTGCTTGGCATACAGTAGGCATCCAAAAATGTCAAATTAATCAAAAGAAGTTTTAGTTGTAACAGTTGCAATTTGTAGAATATAAAGCATGTGCCGGGGGCTACGAGTGCAGGGAGCAACAAGGCGCTTTCTGCCCTGGAGTCAGCTGTTCACAGGAGGAAGAAATTTGAAATATTATTTCTACCTGTTCAAGGATGTAGATGAGGGGCTGGGTGCAGTGGTTCATGCCTGTAGTCCCAGAACATTGGGAGACCGAGGTGGGAGGATTGCTTGAGGCCAGGAGTTTGAGACCAGCCTGGGCAACAAAGTGAGACCAAGTCTCTACAAAAACATTTTTACAATTAAAAAAAAAAAAAAAAAACCATAGGAAAGGACGGGAGTGAAGATCAAGTGGCATGGGCCTTCCCTACTCAAGGCAGCCTGATGGTGCCAGAGCCCAGGGTGGATGCGGGACCTTGACTGGTTCTCCTAGGCTACCACTGTGGCCAAGCCTGCCACTCTCTGGCACTTTCCATTCATCTATACAAGGATACACTGGGGTATGGCAAGTTGGCTTAGGAGAAAGGGAAATTGGTGATGTCTAAGCTCTATATCCTATGACCAGTAATTCAAAATCAGTGGCATGAAATCCCCAATATGACTTTTCTTCTGTCATTTCCCATGTGCTACTTCAAATCCAATGCAGAATAGTTTCAAGTTCATCAAAGGATGGACCCGAGCCCACGCTTTCTTATTGTGGATCACCAGGCAGGGAGCTGGGAGACCCTGCATCTCCCCCACTTGCTTGGGGACAGGTGGCAGGAGGACGATAGGAACTCCATAGGGAGAACAGAGTGTCCCTGACTCGGGTCTAGGGAAGTGACCAAGGTGACACTGGGCCTCATCACGAACAGTAATTGACGACCTTATTGGGAACGACCTTATTGGGAACGGTGTGGATTCCTCTTTATGTCTGAAGTTTCCATTTGTAAAATGGGAGTGGCCTGTCCCAGGGTGGGCCCTCATCACACCCCCTTTGAGTGTCCCCTGCAGCCTGCCTCCAGGAGCAGGGTAGGCTCTGTCATCCAAGGAGGCCCAGATTCTCTGCTGTGTCTTTCCTCTTCCCTACACAGGATTCACTTTGAAGTTCTGAGGCACTTCTGAGTGAAGGCAGATTCCTGGAGGGAGAAATCACTTCAGGCGCCTCTTATACCAGGCGCCTCTTGTACCTGAACGTGTTTTGACTCAGGAACAAAGTACACTGCAAATGTAGTTTGAGAGCTGGGGAGCCCTCCACATCCAAGCTGGCTTTGAGTTTTGATCCCAAATTGGAACCTTTCAAGTCATTTCACATTTGGCCAAACAAGGTTCTTCAGTTTCTTATTTTTCCTCCTTTTCTTACAAAAGGATACAGAGCTAAAAGGACTCCTGGGCATTTGTAGGTTCTTAGGAAATCACACTGCCGCATTCCCTGTGATTGAATTGGACGCTGTCTGATGAAAACTCCATCTCTGTCTATCTGGGCTCTGAGATGAATGGGGCTGGGGGGAATCACTTGGGGCATTCTGGGTTTGGGGACTGGGCAGACTTGAAAACCCAAACTTTCAGATGTTCGGCTTCCAATGGGGTCAGGTTTACTTGTTCCTGGGAGAAATGCCAGACACGAGGCTGAAAGAGTCTTTTGAAAATGTCAGCATGAGGGAAGCCACCACCCAAGTCATTACAAATGAAACCTTAGGTACTGGCAGATCCTAAAGTGATTTATTCCCCTATTTGGAGAAAAGCAAAGAAGCAAGCAGACCAGACTCCCTGGGGCCTCTGGGACCATGCTCACTGCTTTCTCTGAAAACCCGGCTGCCTTCTGAAAGCAGACCAGGCATCACGTCTCAGAGCCAACCCCACACAGCAAAGAGTGACTCAGCAGCCTGACCCTCCCAGTTCTTTCGAAACCATGGAGACCTTGCTTTAGAACTCCTTCTAGGTGGCCTTCAGTGTAGGTAACAGTCTTCTCTACCACGAGAGGCCCTGGATAACTTACAAATGGAATATTTAGAACCTAGCTCTGCCTGCGTGGAGACCGCAATTTCAGGAATAGCAACACATGCTGTCTGAGCCCCAGGGGGGCAGAGACTTTGCACAACTCGTTTGCCACTGTTTGCACTGGACCTTGCAAAATACTCAGCATGTAGGCATAAAAACGTTTGTCTCTGAGCTGAATGAATCCATACACCTCAGAGGCACTTACGTGAAATGGTATACACCACTGATTTTGGTTTCTTTCTTTTTAAACTCTAATATCCCTAAATGTTTGATTGGTCCTTTCTAAATTTGATTCCATCTTTTTATCTAGAGAGTTGTTGAAGGGAGGACTTCTGGATAAAGGATCCAGGATCCTAAGTCCTCTAATTTAGCACTTAGAGAAACAGGAATCTTTAAGTGGGTGGCAGCTACAATTAAGGACCCCAAATTCTAAGTTTTTGCTTCCATCATCTGT
Organism: Mandrillus leucophaeus; assembly: GCF_000951045.1. NCBI lineage: Eukaryota > Metazoa > Chordata > Mammalia > Primates > Cercopithecidae > Mandrillus > Mandrillus leucophaeus. The sequence continues at coordinate 1,319,721 of NW_012106975.1, read as the reverse complement.
TCTTCTGACCCTTGCAACCTGCCTCAAAGAGGCACAGTGCTGTGATCTCTGCTGTTGAAAGAGCTGCCCCCAGAGATTTCTATAACTGGATACCCAGCACCTCCGTGCTGTTTGCAGGCTGTTTGAAAACCTGAATGTGAAGAGAATGTTCCAGATACTAACGGGTTGTGGGTGGTCCTATCCCCTGTAGAGAAGAGCCCTTTCTTGCAACCGCTCATAACCAGCAGCCCTCACAACCCCAAGCACACAGTGTCCAGGGGATTCTGGGCAGTTAGTGACTCTTCTTCCTAGACTTCCCATGTGTGTCTGTGTCCGTCCCTGCAACTATGTGCTACATGGTTGGTTCACTTACTTATTGTTATGCTCCTCAATATCCTTCCATATTCCCACCCTTCAAACCACTGGGCTGGAGCCTCTCACACATGCTAGGGCAGGCTGCGTCTACACCGATGAGCTCCGCCGTGCTTCAAAATGCACAGTCATTCCCTAGGAGTGAGATGTTCAGACCTTTCTCTTTCCCCAAGGCTCAAGTGGAGACAGAAAAGACAGAAACATGCTATTATTTGCTCTCTGGGGAAAATAAACAAAAATGCCATACATCCCTGGGTAGAAAATTTCATTTTACAATTGTGATGTCACCCCCTGAAACTGCCCTTCTACCCTTTCCAAATGCAGAAGCCCCCGCGTGCCCCTTGGTAAAAGTAGCTGTGTGTGTACGTGGCTGCCATCTGTAATGATGTTATTCTCTAGGAAATGGACTTAGTCATCTTCTCGCTCTAGACTGTAAACTCTTCAAAGTAAGGAATTATGTCCTTTCCTTTCTTTGTAATTCCCCAGTGCCCAATTCGGTGTTGCTCTGAGCCTAGCAGGTGTTCAACGATCACTGGTGACAACACAAACGGAGTTCTTAGCACTTAACAATGAGAAATTCCCCACATTTATTGTCAGAGCCTTTTTGCTTTTTAAAGATTTCTTGCATTCAGTGTGTTGTGTCTGTGCATGCACATGAAAGAGAAAGACGGAGGTGAGGGCCTCAGGGAGGAAGAGAACCCGAGAGTGGAAAGCACTAAGATACACATAGACGAGGCAAAGCGCACAGGCCCACAGCAAGACGGGGCCCACAGGGGCACACAGGGACGGGGCCCACAGGGGCACACAGGGACGCACAAAGCTCCTTCCAGCTCCAATTTTATACAGTCATTGATTTTAAAACATTATGGCCATCACTCTGGTTCAACGCTTTGAAATTTTGTGTGTTTTATCTGACAACACAGCAATAGGGACCCATATATGCTCCAGAATCTTCCCACTATCCATGAGTGCAATAGTGCAGGCCTTAAAACATGCAACCCACACCTTCGTACTGGGCTTCGGAACTCTTGCCACCTTTGGTGAGGCTGCCAAAGCGTTTCCTTCCAAATTATCAACTCCTTCATGAAGCCAGGTATCAACTATGAGATTGTTGACATGTGAGTGTGACAGGTGTCACTCAAACATTGACCCTCACAAAGTGCTCTTCACTCCTCTAGGGAGAGGAGGTGCCGTGTGGCAGACAGCACACACCAACAGTTGGAGGGTCGGGACAAGTCATGGCATTCTCCAAGGGGTCGTCTCCTCATCTGTAAAAGGAGGCCAACAACATCTGCCTGGCTCACTGGCTGCAGGGGGGCTCCATGGCCATGTGGGAGACTAACAGGCACTGTGGGGCAGCAGCAGTAAGAGCCTGCGGCTACCCAGGGGGCACAGAGCCTCCCCCCTGCTGCTGGGATTTCTCAGAGATGATAACTAAACTAGAACGACAAATTCTTTCCTATGCAATAATTATTGTATTTTTTTGCTTTAAGAAAATGCCTATAAAAGTATCAAATTGCTTTCCCCCGTTAGATTGTAATCAGAACATGTTAAATAGACAATGTACCTTGGTGATTAAGAACATGAGCTTTGAAGTGACAAAGATCCATGCTACAGTCCCAGCTCCCCCTCTTTCTAGCTGTGTGACTTTGAGCAAGTTACTGAACCTTTAGAAGGCTGGGTTTACTCAGCGGCTAAAGAGGGTTAGTAGTACCTGCTTCCAAATGGCATTAAGAGGATTAAAGGAGACACTGTGTCACACACTTTGAGCAGTAGCCTGACACCTATGTAGTAAGCTCTCAAAATTAATGGTGGCCGTTCTTATTGTTCAGTATTTTCTCTTGCTGTCTGAGAGTCATCTTACATAGACACAGCTAAGAATATGCAAGTAACCAAAACAGCACGTGAACAACCAAAATTGTGTGACAATGTACATGTCTAAAAGCCTGGACACCGTATCCACAGAGAGTCATGCTAGATTCTCTCTTATTTATTGTGACTTTATATAAAACTCTAAGTGCATTAATAACAATAGACAAGTGATTGACCACATACTATGGGCTGGGCGCTTCATTAAATGGGTAGATTTGTTATCTCACTGACTCTTCCCAGTCCCACAAGGTAAGTGGGATTCATCACCCCCATTTTACAGAGGAAGAAATGGAGGCTGAGAGAGGCTATGTGACTTGCCCCAGGTGAAGTGATTAAGTAGGATGCCAGGATGTGAAGCCAGTCCATCTGAGGTCAGTCTGCACTGGTAATTGATATGCTACGCTCCCTCCATGATGAGCCTGGTGAACCTTTCTCCTGGCTTACAGCAAGTTAGAAAAGAAATTGGGGGTGAGGGACAGCTGCAGTGACAGGTACCCTGAGTGTGACAGGCACACTGACAGCTGATGGATTGATAGTGAAAGAGGAATGGGAAAGGGACAGAAAACTCAAAGAGAAAGACTTCCACAGCAGAACTGTCCACACCATTACTGCAGGGGTCAGAGAGTTCTAATATATTCAAAAGCCCCTTAGACATCATAATTCCACAGCCCAGTGCAATAATTTTCAGTGTCATCAAGAAAAATCAAATTGTGCAAATCGTGTGCTTAGGAAGACAGAAAGATGAGGAATTAAAAGTGTGGGTGATCTATGAAAAGGGTCGATCCCCTTGTGACAGTTCATCTATGTTCAATACCCTATGACAATATTGCATAAATAAAGCGCCATCTTTTAAAAAGATGATACACAGTTAACGTGAGAATGAGAGAAATGCCAACCCCCAGGTACATCTGGATAACGTGCTCACGAATCCTTACCTATTAGTTTAACCCACTGCTTAATTTAACCCAGTTGCTATCAAGTCTTGAAAAAAATAATCCTTTAGTCGCCTCTGTGCCTCTCAGTTTAGAATCACCGCTTTGTACCTTTAGCCAGTGTTGCATTGAAAGCGCTCACCAACAAATGCCATCAGATAATTTAAAGGGATGTCTATTGAAAATGGAGATGTAAACCTTATTAAAAAAACAAAAACCCTAGGGAAAAAGGCACTAAGTGGCCTTCCTGGCACAGACAGCTGTCAGCCAGGGTTTTCCCATCTATCCATAGTGGAGGATGGCAGAGGAAAGGGGACATGTTAGACTAGAAGACTAATTTTCAACCCGAAGCCATTCTCAGCTCCCTGTTTATAACCTTAGATTTTGTTTTATGCCTATCCAATCATATTCTCTAGGCTCCATAAAGACTGCTTTTCAAATCTCAAAATAAAGCTTATCAGAACCTGACTGCTTAGAACACATTTAAACCAAATTTGAAAAGATTTGAAAACAGGCATTTCAAATTGATAAAATCATAATGACGGTACCTTTAAAGGGCCCTCTCTGTCTGGTTATCTGAGCAGGGAGAAGCCTCCAGAACTAGGGAAGAGCCCCTTCCATCAGAGGTCCACGGCCTACCAGCAGCATCCAGATAACAGGAAGGCTATTCCCACTGGAAGCAAAAGGGATGACCTTGTCCCTTGAGGCTAGGGTGACCAGATTTAGGAAACAAAATTCAAGACACTCAGTTACAAATATATTTGAATTTCAGATAAGCAAAGAATAATTTTTATACTAAGTATGTCCCATGTAATATTTGTGACATGCTCATATTAAAACATTATTTGTTTATCTGAAATTCAAATTTACCTGTGTATCCTACATTTTATCTGGCATCTCTAGGCTAGGCTCCAATTCCCTGGGGGATTTGGGATGGGTAGGAAGTGGAGTGAGGGGAGTTCTAATGACCAGTCTCGGAGTATGACAAAACCAATGGGAAGGGCTGGCCTTCTCGCTCCCTGCACTCCTTCCCCCACTCTTCTCCAAAGAGATGCCATGGCTCCAGCCAACCCCACTCCACATCCCTAGAGAGGCCGTCTCTGATCCTTCTGAGCAATAGTCATCCTCCACAACACACGTCCTGCCCTGACTTCCTCCCACACAGAGGTGCACACTTGTAGAGATGCTATAAACTTGTAAGAACTCATTTGCTTCCATATTCCATTGTTTTGCTTTGTTTCCCAAACAAGGCTGCAAATAGGCTTTGAAGGGGCTCCTGATTTGAGGTTTCTTCACTTTTTTTCTTTCCCCATATAGAGCCCTCCTACCCGCTATACTCAGATGCCAAGAAACACATTGGTGTTTGTTCTCTTCAGGCATACTTTCAAGATCTGTGTTAAAGCAAGAGTTGAACCAGCATATCCAATTTGCCTAGCAGAAATGTTTATGGACTTTTCCCCTACAGACACTGCCTTGACTCTGCCAATGGAAGCCCCGTTTTCCTTACTACTTCATACTACTGATTAGTGGTCTTTAGTGAATCACAATCTATAGTCATACAGATTTAACAAAAACAGGGAGGAAAAGAGCTCTTGCTTTCAGGCATCCAAGGGTGTGCTTGCAGCCAAACATTTACAGCTAAGCTATAAAGTGCATGGAAATATGGAAGAAACATCGACACAACAATAAAATGAGGGGTGAGATTAATGACATGATACAATCTGTTTTCATTTGGTGTAGAGAAAATTAATTTTTGAAGACATTTCATTTAACTTTGCAATATTTTGTAATTTAACCTTTGATGCTCACAACTTTTTCTTTTATCTGCTCTCCTCTTTAAGCCTACGGATGAGGGAAGCAAGTTTTATGTCTAATTGTAAGTATGGCTTCATGGCAGCTGATCTCTGCTCTGGACAAAGGTGAGAAAGATATACGCAGAGAAGAAAAGTTATTGCTGATCATAATTCGCAGCTCTTCCTCCTATTGATCTTCTTCCTCACTTTAATAATACAAAATACAACTTCGGAAAGAATAAGATGTGTTACCTTCCAGAGCAAGGCACCGGGGTGGGCTGGACGACCAGATAAGGTTGTGTAAGCACTCAAGATACGCAGATCCATCGAGTTTAAATCCGGGAAAGCAGCGATAGGAGATCACAGTCCCCACTGGGAAGGAGGTCTGGAACTCGGAGATGTTCACATAGCCATTAGTAGCGGCTAGAGGTCTCAGGCAGCCTGTGCAAGGTGAAAGAAAATGGGAAAGATTCCACTCTGTCATCTCTGTACATCGAAAAGTCACACCGAATGCCGGAACTTTTTAGGATTCCCCCACTGTTAAAATGGCACCACCTCTGAAGAATGAAGCACCTTGGTCTCAAATACTCAGGTTCCTTATTCTAATTATCATGTAGATATTTGCTCTGCTATTTGCAAATGGCACCGAGAGGGTCAGAGGAGTAGCTAAGATGGATGGAGGGAAGGTGGTGAGTGTCTGACTGTGGGTTGTACACCCTCAGGCTGCATGTTCCGGCTCTGACTACATTTCAGCATCACCTAAGAAGCTTTTACAAAACACCAGTGCCCGGGCCCCATGCCCAGGCTCTGAGGAGAGCCTGGGGATCATTATCTTTTTTTAGAGCTCCTCAAGTAACCCTGATGTGCCGGCCAGGTTGAGAACCACCGAGGTGCTGTAAGAGGAAAGAGACACAGACACCACGAATGGTTTCAGTGGTGGTGAGAGCGGCTTGGGAAGCTTAGGTTCCAAACTCAATTCCACTAGAGTGGATTTGGGGACAGAAATATGCCTGAGATGGTGGCCTTAAATTTCTGAAAATCCAGTTGTGTTTTATATAAAATAGATGAGGAATCCCACAGTGTAGTAGTTCTCAAACTCAAGAATGATCCAGAGGGCTTGTTAGGTACAGGCTGCTGGGCCCACCTGCAGAGCTTCTGTTTTAGCAGGTCTGGGGCAGAGGGAGCCTGACAACTGCACTACCAACATCCAGGCACTGCTGCTGCGGCTGCCACTGCCAGTCTCGGGACCACACTCAGAACCACTGCTGTCCTGAGTCTATGCATCGAGCACAGCATGCTGTGTGCAATCAGTGTGCAAGTGGGACCTGGATCCCACACTCCTTCTGTGGAACACTAAGCAGGCTGTTTGCCCTGAAGTCTGTGCAGCCCAGTAGAACACTCCTGGTGGCAGAGAATTCTATTGTGTGTGGCATCCCCTGTGATCAGGGCATTTCTTATTGCTTCAGCAATTTCACTGGAGGAAATAATGACACTGCAGAGCTGGTGTTTATCCAGGAGAGAACTAATTGTGTGTGAAGTAAATAATGTATAATGAAAATACCCACTTTCCCTTCCAAGTCACCAGATACAGAATGTATGTGTCCCATGCACAGCAGCAGATGACTGAATCCTTCTCCTAAGCTGACTTTGTTGGACATTGTAAGTATCTTGAAGGGATCTCTCAGCAGATTGCTTTGGTTGAAACCCCAGTATATGGTGTCTGTGCATCAGAGTAGGTGAGGGTGAGGCGGGTGCAGAATTTGAGGCACTCACTGTCAGGGCTGGGCAGTGCTAATCCTGCACTGCTGTGTCCTGGGGCCATGGGGCTCTGCAGACCAAGGAGATCATAGCTTTGAACTGGCCAACATTTGGGATGCACCATACCCTAAAAGGTATGGAGCTCAGCTATCTTTGTAGACAGTCCCATAACCTTAGATTATTATTGTTTTTTTGAGCTGAAAACTGACAATGTTCATAGTAAAAGTGAAGTGTATGTGTGTTTATGCAGTGGGGAGGAAGTTGGGGATCAGGAATAAACAGACTCAATAATTGAGGAAAAAAAGAGAAGCACATTAACGTGAACAAGTGAGCACCTTAGAACCCTCAAGTGTAGTTCAAACAAGTTGGCACAAATGATTGTGCTTGCTCTTCTTCCTAGGAAGGAATTGTAGTTCTAAACTACCCACACAGATAGCTGGTTTCTCTCAAATAAAAACTAACTCTGACTCAGACTGGGGTTATTATTCGTGCAGTTAATCAGAGGAGAAGGAAAGATATGCTCACTCTTGGTTAGAGACAGCCTGTCCTAAATATAATAGTCGAAAACTGGCTTCAACTCAATAGTTCAATGTAATTTCCATTTGCACTTCTAGATAACAGAGAGAGGCCTCCTCAGGCTTTAGCTCCTGGATCTATAGGTGCAAATAAAAGTTAGAGAATGAAATGTCACTCTTAGGACCAATTATATTCCCCCTGGGGGCTCAGAGGGGTGTCAGGCTGTCCAAAGCAACTTCAGTTCCTCATTTCCTACGGTGTGCCAGGCAAGCAGCCAGTGAGCAACACTGGGGCAGTGGCAGCTCCAGCAGGCACTATCTTTCTGTGCAGGACCTATCTTTCTGTGCAGCAAGGCATGGGGTGCACTAGAGGGTAGGGCACAGGCCAGGGCACCCACCACCCTCTGTGGGACAGAGACCTCTGAGGAGGAGGGAGAGGTGGGCAGGGCTTGCATCGTTTGAAGAAGCATACCTCTTCAGGGTAACTGACTGGCTCTGTTGTTGCAGACCTAAAAAAGCTATGTCTTGACTGGGATTTGAGGAAGGGGAGGTGGAGTGGGGGCAACAGTGGCCAGAAAGAGCAATAGGAAAGCCTGGGTCTAAAGCCTCGAAATGACACTTTGAGAGGCACACCAACACAGGGTATTTCTTTTTTTTAATCACTGGGGAAAAAATAACTCCTAAAGGAGCATCCTATATTTAAGTGACAGAAAAGGAAACAGAAAGGATGGAAGAGCAAAAGGTTACATGGAAAACAGGAAGGGAAGAAGTGGCTGCAGTCTGCGGTGGTTTTCCTGGCTATCACTCTGATCGTGTCGGAGGAATGAAACGGATCAGCAGGTAATAAAGTTTGTTTGAATAAGTAGCCCAACTGAACAGCCAGCTGCTTGTTTTGTAGACATCTGAAAATGTAAATAAATCATGTCTCCTTTAAAAATGCAGCACAGAACATGCTCAGCAACACTGGCAGTTCTTGGGAGAGACCAGGGGAGTGTGATGGTCTGGGCTGCTTTCGTCCTTCTGATGCTCAAGCCTCTCTTCCTTCAAGGGGTCATGACTCTGAAGCGCTCATGTAAGGAAACTATTTATTTCCAAGAACAGGGCACCCAAAGCAATATCAGAGTCTGCCAGTTGTGATTTCCAAGCACAAAGTTAACATTCATCTCAGCTTGAGCACGCCGGTGCTTTTGCAGCAAATGAGATTGCTCTCCTTCTCCCTCAAATTATGAATTATGCATTGCCTTCTTGGTTCTTTGGTTGAAGTCACACGTCAAAAAATAAAATCAGAATTATTCTGAACTTGAGGGCTTATTTTCACAAACAGGGCCCTCTATGATGGCCCAGGCAAATCTAAAAAATGCAAGGGAATAAATATTCACCAGGTTGTTTGGATGAAATTTGAATTTGATAATTTTTCTGCTCTTCATGCATTATATATAAATAAAAACACTATTAAGAGGAAACAGCCTCTGTTTAAGATTGGCTTTAACTATATTTTCATGACTATTGACATAAGCATAAATGCTCTGTTATTTCCATTAAATATATAATAGTTCCTCATTGTGTTAGCAGCCCAGTTACAAGTCTCCTGATTCTTAAACTACTTTTGATATTTTGGAGTAAAGGAGACATCCAACATTCCAAGGAACAAGGTGTTTCCTGTTTATCCTTTAAAACTGGGTGTATGGAGCTGAGCAAGCTACAAGGAGTGGTGATGGAGAGTCGAAGAACAGAGCTTTGGCAATTGTAGTAAAGATGCAACTGGATCCATGTGGGTAGATGGCTTTGTTTATTTCCCCCATCATCGCTATCACTTTATTAGATAAACATGTACATAGTCTACAATACAGTCCAAGAGAAGAACAGCCCAGCTGAGAACTGGAGCATCAGTTCTGTACCTTGACAGACGGGCAGATTATTCCACGTTCCATCATCGCGACATAATGAAAACATATTGTATAGATCGGGGTACCGGATCTTGAATCCTTCATGACAAGTGATGATTAGCTTCTCTCCATATCTATACGTCTTGTTATGAATCTCAGCATCTTCAATTTGAGGGATACGGCACTCTGCAATTTTGTAAAAGGTACACATTATTTTTGGAAGTTTAAAACGGTTGTGGTTCACAGCTTCACGAGAAAGCTCTTATTTTCAGACTTGGTCTCAACCTACACAGCAATCTGATAAAAGGTACCTCATTTGTCACTGGGTTCAGGTGCCAATGGCAAGCAGAAGAGCTGGCTTCACGGGAGTAATGAAAAGGTGGCTCAAAAAGAGGGACCCAGGGTGTGGGAATCCAACCACAAAAAGAACTTTACTTCCTGCCTGTGACACTTCAAACCGTACAGCTGATCTTATGAACAAGTTTGGAAATAAGTGAAGAAAGAGAAGTGTTGAGGATTAGCCGGAACTATCTGGTTACATACTTACTGTGTTTGTGAACAGAACAGAACACAGTGTGGCCTGATGGGCTAGTCTCACAGCTGCCCAGCCATGCCACTTCTGTCTATGGGTCCTGGCCCTGAGCCTGATAAGAAAATGTGCTTTGCAAAACAGCACAGGGGTTGAGCTGCAGCTGTGTTTGCCATTAGCATTTCCTGTCCACCTTATCTGTTTTAAAAGAGATAACAAATAGAGCAGTACATGCTATTGCCAATCTCACAAAGGCTCAGAGCAAGCCACTGTACTGCCTCCTAAAAATGGAGTAAAAGCTAAAGGTACATGTACAGGAGGAGAAGAGGCAAGGCTGGGGGCTGGGGGCTGGGGGAGGAGAACGCCAGTGGAGGAACGAGGAGCCCATGCCACGCAGCAAATGATAAAAAGATCAAATAAAATGAACAAGTGATCATTACCCACTTCCGACTGCAGCTACTTCCAGTTTACTGTCCAGGCCACTCCACCCCTTGCTGCCTAGTTGGGATTCCACTTCCACCCTAAACACTGCCTAAGTCATCCCATCTGGTTTAAGGCACATTGATCGCGATGTATCTCTCTCCATCTCTTATGAGCACATCTCTGTTTAATGTTTCTGGTTTTATATGCATACGTGTTTGTGAGCATGACCTACAGATGGGTTATGTTCCAAATGTGTTGATTCTTAACTTTTTAAAACAAGACAAAAACCAAGAACAGCACTTTGTGCATCACAGAAATTTCCTCCAGAAATTTCTCAACTCTTTAAAAGATTGTAGGTCTCTTATCCATTCCCCAAATCCTACGAAATCCACAATATGGCCAGAATAGTACTAACAGGAACCCTCACCTTTAAGTTGCTCTAAGCTTTGAACTGTCAGATCTGAGGCACTGGGCCCTGGGAGCCCTGATGTGAGTGGAAGAGAAGGGAAAAGCTGTGGCTAGTGGGTGAGTGGGTGGCTCTGGTGGCTGGGAACTTTGGTGGCTTGAAAAAGGGCACATCCAGGAGCTACGAGGTGGGGTTGGGGCTGGGTTTACTGGGAGAAATGGGAAGTATGACACAACAGAGTTCAGAAAATAGGATGTCAATGATGGAAAAGACTCAGGCAGACAGGGGCTTCCAAGTTAGGGGAGAGCCTGGCAGCTAGGGATGCAGGGGTGGTGACTGTTCACTGCCTGCATGGGTCATCTGAAGTCAGATGCTTGTAAGTCCAGGTCTGCCCTTATCTCAGCCTTTGTCACCACCATTAGCTTGAGAGCAGGGACTGTGTTGCTCACTTCCTCTGACCCTCCTGCCATGCTTCTGACCTGTGCACACGCCTGGTGAAAGAGTGCTGAAAGGAGCTGTCTGAACCTCTGCCCAAGCTCGCTGTGAGTGCACAGCCCTCTGAAGCCCGGCTAACAGGCTTGGGGCACAGCCCTGCAGCTCAGCCTTCCCTGAGGACACCTGTCATCAGGCCTTCTCTTTGTCCATGATTTCAACAAAGAGAGTCTGGGCTGAAGAACTGTGTTCTGGTTTTGGTTTTACCTTTCATATTTGTGTTTCAGGCCATGAAAAGGGGTTTTCTTTTTCTTTTTGAGACGGAGTCTCACTCTGTCACCCAGGCTGGAGTGCAGTGGCACAATCTTGGCTCACTGCAACCTCCACCTCCCAGGGTTCAAGCGATTATTCTGCCTCAGCCTCCTGAGCAGCTGGGACTACAGGTGCATGCCACCACGCCTGGCTAATTTTGTATTTTTAGTAGAGACGGAGTTTCACCATATTGGCCAGGATGTTCTGGAACTCCTGACCTCATGATCTGCCCTCCTTGCATCCCAAGGTGCTGGGATTACAGGCATGAGCCACCACACCCAGCCTGAAAAGGGGTTTTCTAACTTCATGTTTAACCAACAATTTTCCTGCTAGTGTAGTTGAATTTCCCCTGAATCATCCCCAATCCCAGAATAATCCTAACTGGGGTCACAAAATCACTGACAACTCTTCGCACACTGCTGCTGCCTTATTAATAGAAAATGTGAATTATGTTTTTTCAATGGCACTGTACAGAAATTATTCACAGCAAATAAAAACACATTTATCAAGGCATCCGTCTGTAAAATCTTGGCTGTAAATAGGTACTGCGGCAGTAATTTACACATCTAAACAACTATTTTCATGATTGATTTAAAACTTGTTCAACAATTAGCTGGTACATTCAGGAGGTGGCCAGCTATAGAGAATACAGTCAATGGATAGAAGTGTTCCGTTGGGCATTATGGACACGTGGGCACTGGCTGGCTTGGAGCAGAAGCACCCAAGCCTGGTTTCTAAGAGTGATTTCTCATAGTGTTGTGTATTGTAGAATGCTTTCAACTTCTAGTTAGAGCTAAAGTTTCCCCCAAACATGGCATGGGGACTATTGCAGAATATAAGACACAGGGTTAGAGGGAATTCACAGCCTCCCGAATCCCAGTGATGATGTGCACTGCTGAAAGAAGAGTCACCACAGGGAGTGATGCCAGGCCAATTTACTATGTGGGAGGAGCCACATATCAACTAGGGAGTAAGAGGTAGGGTTCAAATCCCAGCAAGGGGAAGAGACCAGGAGGGGCAGTGCCCTAGGAATGAGTACAAAACAAACACAGATCAGCTGTATCAAAAAACTTAACCTTGACAGAGAAAACATTATCCAGAGCCTTTTTTATTTCTTTACCCACAAAGTCTGGCATCTGATCCTTCCCCTGAAGAAGGGTGAAGTAGGAAGAAGGAGGAATCCAGAAAAAAGTATGTGTCCAGTGAATTCTCTGTGGTAGTGAAAAACCATGGACCTTCTTTCTATAGAAAAAAAGAATCTAGGATCTTTAGTATCTGACAGTAAATTTCTATTATCCATCAATTCTGAAGTCTCAAACAGAAATAACACAATTTTCTATAGTATAAACTAATCTAGTCAATAGAAAGAATTTTGAAGGCAAGTGGCTCATGCCTGTAATCCCAACACTTTGGGAGGCCAAGGCGGGTGGATCACCTGAGGTCAGGAGTTTGAGACCAGCCTGGCCAACATGGTGAAACCCCATCTCTACTAAAAATATAAAACTTAGCTAGGCGTGGTGGCACATGCCTGTAATCCCAGCTACTTGGGAGGCTGAGGCAGGAGAATCACTTGAACCTGGGAGGTGGAGGTTGCAGTGAGCCAAGATCACGCCACTGCACTCTATAAAAATATTTATCAATATCTGGTTCTGTCCTATTGAATCTGGTCAACAATTAGAACTTATGTATATGAGGCATAAATAGGCCTTTCAGGGTGTAACTTGAGGGATATCAAAGCCTTCCATTCTGGAAATCATCTTTCACCAGCCCAACACTGTCATTATTTCTATATCCTGCTTCCCGTAACAATGGGAATTCAATATAGTGAATAAATAAAAGGAGTAAAAGATCCTAAGGCAGCATTGCATATTTATACCCAAGTACAAATTAATTTATCAGATTAGTTAGCAGAGAGCAGTGCCTAAGGGATGGAGCAGAAATAGTAACAGTAAAAGAAATTTTAAAGAAAATGTGCCATACATAGGATTTACTACTCTTTAAAAATTAGTTATACTTGAAAATGAATCCAATTCCTTCAACACACCAAGTTCTGACATTAATACTCCCCCAAAACTGTTCCCAAGAACATGAATACATAATACACACTCAAGAGATTCACAATCCACAGAGTAGATTAAAGGCTTGGAAGATCTTACTGTAAAGAATTCTACTTAATTTTGCTTAAACCAGCATTTGTCAAGCTTGTTTATTCATCCAGCTGTTCATTCATCCATTTTGTGAATTACAGAGCACTCACTCTAGGTTCAGGGTGTCCTGGGTGCTGGGGATAAAGAGTCAAGGGCCTTACTCTTACAGCACTTGCATGGAAGAAGACTGCAAATGGGCAAATTAACAGCTAAAGGTGCTAGAAAGTAGCAGGCAACACTCACTGCCACGATGAACACATAGCAAGTTGACATAATAGGGACTGACTCAGGGACTCTTTTAATTTGGGTAGATAGGAAAGGGGCCCCTAAGGAAATGACATTTATTAAGCTGAGATCTGAATGACAAGAATAATTCAATTATGTGTGGCTCTTGGAGAAGAACATGTTAGGCAGTGGGAACAGCTAGTGCAAAGGCCAGGAAAGAGCTCTGTGTCCTTAAAAACACTAAAGAAGACCTGTGTATTTGGAATACAGTGACCAAGAAGGGGAAGGACAGTCCAGATCATGCAAGACCTTGTAGACTAGGGCAGATAATTATTTTAGTGTGATAGGGAGTTACTGGGGTTTGTTAAGCATGGGCCAAGGCATGATCTGATTTATATCCTCAAAGGGTTTGCCATATGTACAGTAAAGGATTAACTTACCCAAGGAGAGGTTTAGGCATGTGCCCTCAGCTCCTGAGAGGTAACCTTTAGCCTCTGGAATGTCTGGCCTGAGATGAGTGTCTTTGTTTGCCTGGAGGCTCTGGGCCACGCTAGACAGATTACGCCAACAGTATGCCGTATGGCAGGGGCCTTGGCCATGCCATCTGGTCCATGCTAACATGGATTTTAGTCCATGCTAACATGTGATTTAAGCTTTAGGCCGTGGACCACACAGTATCAGCTCAACTTCTGGAGGAACAGGGAACTAAGATCAGCCACGCTGTGGTCAACCATGCCCACGTGACTAAGCCCTGATTAAAACTCTGGACACTGAAGCTTGGTGAGTTTCCCTGGTTGTCAACACTTCGTGTATATTGTCATACACTGTTGCTGGAAAAAAGAGGTGCTATCCATATAGCCCCACTGGAAGAGAACAACTGAAAGCTCATGTTTGGTGACTCCTGGACCCTGCCCTATGCACCTCTTCCCTTGGCTGATTTAATCTATGTCCTTTCATTGTAAAAAGCCTTAGCCACAAGTAGAATTAGTTTTCCTGAGTTCTGTGAGTCTGAGTTCCTGAGTCCTAGTGAATTTTTGAACCTGATGGTGGTCTTGGGGAGCCCAGACTTATAGCTGGTATCAGAAGTGAGGGTGATCTTGGGGACTCTGAACTTAGTACCATAGAATGCTTTTTCCACTTACTATCCACTAACATCCCTCAGGAGCACTGTTCCATATCAGTGCCGTTCCACACTTCTGCTGTTCTAAAGAACTGTCATTCCAGCACAGCTCAGAGAACACTGTCCCAACCACCACAGTGTACTCAGGATCAGGCTGAAGAAGCTGAATGAAACCAACTGAGACAAATGATTTGACCATCAGCAATTAACGAAAGGCAGAGAGAATGAGGGGCAAGAATGGATGCTCTTCAGAGATGACTGGAGAGAGAGAATGCTTCATCGAATAGGAGGCACCACCATGTGGGATAGTTTTGCTTTGGGAGCAGGGCTGGTCCAGGTTGTTTCTTTTATATTTAAGGCATATTGACTCTTTGAAACCTGAAAAGCATTGGAACCAGACACTCAAGACCTTGTGGCTTGCAGCTGAAGGTAGTTAGGCCCTGGTTTAAACCCACTGAGAAAAAGCCCCATTAAAAACACTTGGTCAAAGAAAAGTTATGATAATAAGCATGCTTCTTGTACTTAGTGTCTTTGTCTGGTGCATAGATTGGAATATTTTATTTATTTGTGGTTGACAAAGGCAATTAGTAGATTTGTATTTTATTATTTAAAGCATTCATTTCTATATTTAACACATTGAGGGCAATTATTTGTGGGTTCTTAGCTGTTCACTTAGAGGGACTGAGACTGCTATACATACTTCTAAGCACACGTAGAACATTTACAAAAAATGACCATACCTGGGCAATAAAGAAAGTCTCAAAAAAATTTCAAAAGAACGAAATTATAGAGCTTTTTTTTTTCTGGTCACAATGAAATTAAGATAGAAATGAATAGTTAGAAAATCTCCATATGTTGGAAAACTGAGTAATACCTTTCTAAACAACCTATGAGTCCAAAAATAAATAATAAAAATGGAAAATATGTTGAACTGAGTAACAATACTACATACTGAAATATAGGCTATGCAGATAAAACTATAGCTATATTTCCCTATAAGCATAAATGTACATATTAGAAAAAGATAAATATCTAAAAATCAAGAGTATATTGCAGTTGCTTAGGTCTAGTTTGGAAACCACGTTGTTCAAGTTTTCTAGATTCTTATTTCGTTTTTTAAATTTTTCCTGCTTGTTCCATAAATTTCTAAGAGAGGAGGGGTTAAAGTTCTCACTGTGATTATGGATTTGTCCTTAAAGTTTATTAACTTTTGCTTTATATATTTTGAAGTATATTATTAGATGTATACAAATTTAGAATTATTATTAAGTATCAAAAATCAAGAATCCTGCTAGAAAGTTAGAGAAAGGACAATTAAACTCAAAGAAAACACATGGAAATAAATCACAAAAACAACAGTGAGCATTAATGAAACAGAGAAGAAACATAGATAAGACAGGATCAACAAAACCAAAAGTTAGTTCTTTGAAATAAAAAAAAATTGATAAATCACTGGTGAAACTGATCAAGAAACAAAGAGAGATAAGCACACATAACCACGTAAGAATAAAAAAAGGACACCATTACAAATTCTATATTTAAAAAAATGAGAGAATGTTACAAAAACTTTGCACCAAGAAATAAGAAAATTTAAATGGAGTTAAATTCCTAAAACAAATAAACAAACAAAAACTGTATAATTTACCAACGTGGACACAAGAAGAAGCAGAAAATAGTTACACTCCTATAAAATGTTAAATAAACCGAATTCAAAATGAAAACCCTTCCCACAAAGAAAACTCCAGGTCTAGGAGGCTTCTGAATGAATTTTACTAAATACTTAAGGAAGAAATAGCACCAGTCTGATACAAACTCTTTCAGTGTTCTATTCTGAAGGACAACACCAACTTATTTTATGAGTGCAGCCTAACCTTGATTGTAAAGCCTGACAAGAACACTACAAAGAAAGAAAAATTTAGGCCAATCCATCTTAACATAGAAGCAAAACTTAAAACATTCACAAACAAAATCCTACAACAAATAAAAAAGAAAATACATCACAAGTTGGATTTATTTCAAGAATGCTAAATTGGGTTAACGTTTGACAACCAATACGACTTGGTACATTAACGGAATAAAAAAAGTATCTTAATAGATGTGAAAAAGTATTTGATAAAATTTAACATTCATTCATATTTTAAAAAAATCATAGTGAGCTAGAAATTGAAGAAAACACCCTTAACATAACAAAGAATGTATTTTTAAAGACTATAACAAAAATATTGAAAGCATTCCATTTGAGATTGAAAAGAAGACGACGAAGTTCATTCTTCCTGCTTGCATCCAGCATCACACTGGAGTTCTTAACCAAAGCAGAAGTGTAATGAAAGGAAACATAAGGTATCAGGATCACAAAGAAATTAAACTTGTATTATTCACACATCACATGAATGGGTATGGAGTAAAACCCAAAAGAATTTACACAGATAAACAGTAAAATAGTTTAGCATGTATGAATTTCTACATGTTAATTTAAAAACAAAATTTAAAATATTTATCAATGACATAAACAAATTTGAATTCCTAAGACATAAATCTAACAAAAGGCATGTAAGACATTTGTCCAGAAAACTGGAAACATTATTGAGAAAAACTGTAAAGCCCTAAATAAATGGGGGAATATTCCATGTTCCCTGATTGAAAAACTCCATATTGTAAAAGCATTATTTCCCCTAATTCGGCCATAAACTCGATGAGTTATATTTAAAATTCAGATTTGTTTTGACAATGGACATGCTAATTCTAAAATCTGTATGGAAATACAAAAGGCCAGGAAGAACCAAGACAGTCTGGAAGAAAACTTGCTCCACCAGAATTCAAGACTTATGATAAAGCTACAGTAATTAAAACGGTATGGAACTGATGCAAAGATAGATAAAGACCAATGGACCAGAACAGAGTCCTGAAAGAGGAAATCTGTCTTATGACTGAGAGCAGTAGGAGAAGACAGACTTTTTAATAAATGGTGCTAGATTATATTATACACACAAATCAAGTCCAGATGGACTGCAGATCTAAACGTGAAAGTCATAATAATGATGTTCTGAGAAGATTGTATAGGAGAATGCCTCCATGAGGTCAGTATTGGAAAACATTGTTTAAAGAAGACAATAAAAAGACCAACATAGAGAAAAATATTAATAAATTTGACTACATTAAAATTAAGGTCTTCTGCCGGGCGCGGTGGCTCACGCCTGTAATCCCAGCACTTTGGGAGGCCGAGGCGGGCGGATCACAAGGTCAGGAGATCGAGACGATCCTGGCTAACACGGTGAAACCCCGTCTCTACTAAAAATACAAAAAATTAGCTGGGCGTGGTGGTGCGTGCCTGTAGTTCCAGCTACTCGGAGGCTGAGGCAGGAGAATGGCATGAACCCAGGAGGCGGAGCTTGCAGTGAGCCGAGATGGTGCCACTGCACTCCAGCCAGGGCGACAAAGTGAGACAGCATCTCAAAAAAAAAAAAAAAAAAAAAAAAAAATGGGTGACAGAGCAAGAAAAAAAAAAAAAAAAAAAAAAAAAAATTAAGGTCTTCTGCCCAATCAAAGACACTGAAGATGCAAGTAAAAACATAAAAACAGAAGATCAGCACCTGTCACCTAAGAGTGTAGGTAAAAACTCCTAAAAATCAATAAGGAAAAGACAGATAACAGATAAATGGGTAAGTGAATTAAACAGGCACTTCGGAAGACAGAGAGAGTAACAAGCTGGCCGAAAAACACAAAAAGATGCTCAACCTCATTATTCACCATGGAAATGTACATTAAAACCAGAAAATACTACTACATACTTACCAGATGGCTAAAATATTGATAATACCAAGTGTTGGCAAGCAGTGTATTCTGCTGGTGAAGGTAAATTGGTACAACCACTTTGGAAAGAGGATAGTAGCTATTAACAAGGAACAAATGCATCTCCTATGCCTCAGCAACTCCACTCTTAGATGAACAGCCAATAGAAATGTGAGTGTGTATTCACCAAGAGGTGTGTTCAAACATGCTCATAACAGCATTATTTGTAACAAAAGCCAATTGAAAAAAAACCACAAATTTCCATTAACATCAGAATGTTCCAATTATGGTATATTCATGTAGTAGAACACAATGCAGCAATGAAAATGATAAAATCACAGTTACATGCATTAATATGCATGGATTTCATAAATGTCAAGTAATCTTTCCCCTATAATTTCATGTAATATAAACTCAAAAATAAGGCAAAAGCACATTAAACTTAAAACAGTATCATGTTTAGAAACACATCCTTCTGGGCTAAGTAATTATCATAGGAAGTGATTCTTGCTACTCTCTCCCTCTGAGAGGGAGAAGAGGCAGTGATCCAGTGGGGGCTTCTGGGGTACTAGCAATGTCCTATGTCTTCATCTGAATAATAGTGACAGTGGTGTTGTTTTGTGACAGTTCATCGGACTGTTCAGTGCTGTGTACACTTCTATATGTGTTTTATTTCATACATTTTTTAAAAGTTAAAACAACAATAAAATTTATCGAGAAAGAAGAACAAGGACATCACTGCCTATGCAGCTGTCTTTCCACCTCATCTGGAGCCTCTGGGCCTGGCAAGTAGAGAGTGCTTAACAGAATTTTGGGGAATGAACGACTAAACATATTGGGGGTGGTGCTGAAATTCTCAAAAGCATAAAACCTCAAATATTTGCCAGAAAATTTTCAGAAGACAATTTGACCTCTGAATGTAGGTTATGTAGGTTGTTGGAGAAACTGGGTTTGATTCAGAGTTTTGTCCGAGAAGGCAAATCTAACCTGATTTCTTGCTTTTCTCTTAATAAACCCAATTTTAATTATTTTATCTTTAAAGAAACTTTAAGGTCACTTTCCACCTTCTGGAAAGTTCAACAACAAGGAAGTGACAGAAAGCACTTGGAGGCCAGAGGCGAACTCACAAGAAAAATAAAAGAAGGCATGTCAAATGCCCTTCTCATGGGCTGATGACTTCCAGAGGTTCTACCCCATGTCTTCATGCTCTGCTCATAGAGCGCACATGGTAAGCATCTCAAGGAATCCTCTGAGGCTCGACAACATAAGAATCACCTGGAAATGCCTGGTAAATTCTGATTCTTTGTTGCATACAAGCATCTGAGCTTGGGACCTGGAAATGTGCCTTTTTTTATGGCTCCCCACCCCTCCCCCGGCAATTACTATGAAGTCAAACATTGAGAACCACCATGTGATGGGATATGCAAAGTCAGTCTGGGTGACCGAACAGACTGAAGAATAGCAATCAAAACTCAAAGGCTGGCTCGGAATTTAACAAGCCCTCGCCCATCTCTTAGCAGCTGTCTCCAACAAATGTAATAAAGAACAGAATCTAATCCGAGCAAGCTGGGACACCAAGGCACACCGAGGCCTCACACTCTTGCAGACCCAGCATGGGGTTCCAAAGAGATCTGAATCAGTAAATAGGACTCACAAGATGCTGCCTGGAAGCCTCGGTCGACCCCCAAACTGCTCAAAGACTGGTATGAGAGAAGATGAATTTCATCTGCAGTGGGTTTGGAAGGACCCCAGTGGGGGTAGGTCTGCATTTTTCATAACTAGCCAACATAATTCTAGATAGTTTCAGTTGCAAGCTTGTGAAAAACTGCTTTCTGGGGAAATCCCCCGTCAGTTTGGTGTTCAAGGTTGCTAACAGTCACTGCATGACCTTCCTACAGGATCTGACAAGGATCTGTGTATGTGCTGATGATGTTGTTGTTCTCCATTTGCCTGACAATTCTGGGATTCCGAGCAACTCCTTACCTCCACAGCCCTTGTACAGAAAGGGTGAGGTCTCAGCACTCATGTATGCAAGACTGCCTGAGGCAGCTGGTTCGGGAGTAACACTGCCAAGATTTGGACATTCCTTCGGTACTTATTAGGGGCTTGGTTGCACAGGCTTGAGAACCCTTGTCTGTGGCGGTCCACCTGTCATCTTGCAACCATGATAACTGTTCATTTCTGTCACTTATATTTGTGGGATCTGTCTTGACCTGACTTGATATTATTTCCTATGGATTTTTTTTCCCTTTCAAGTCTGGCCACATTTAAGTTAAATAAATCTTTTAGAAAACAAAAACTAAACTCACACGGAAGTCACAAGGGAGTGAGTACAGGAGAGCAGTGGCTTCTGTTAACAGCAGCATAAATAAGAAATGACAGTGGTCCTGGGGACAAGTAGAAGCATCCCTCTGCTCCTTCCCTTCTTAGGAGGTGGAAAATGAGGACAGAATATCTTGGGGGAAGACATGCAAATACTTGCCCTTGTGGGCATAGGCTGTCGTTTCTGATAATTCACATCTAAGGCAACAAGAAAGAAATTTTAGATGATAGAGAATGTACATGAGAAAAAAAAATTCCAAATAAAATATTTTTAAAGCATCTACCTGTTTTGATGAAGCCTCTGGAGCTGGAAGACAGCTCACTTAATATATGAGTAACTGCAAAACATGAGTATGACCACCCCACTTTTGAAAAATGTCTGCACCCCCACAGTTTCAATGAATAAAGGAGTTATCTGCCAATTTTACTGCCAGCTTTAGCTTATGAGTCGAGCTGAATCTTTTAATTAAAAATTTATAATGTAATAATAATACTTAAACTCATATTGCACCTTTTTTCCCAGGAAGCTCAAAGAAACTTCTTAACATCAAATTATTCATCTTTTATAGCAATCCTGGTCAGGTCTATGGGAGCCAAAATATTTTAGCGAGTACTTAAAAAATAATGCTTGATGAATGAATGGTATTTTTTTTCCTTTTTGCACTCTGCAAGAAACCGAGACAAAGAAGGGTTAAGCATGGAAACAGTGCAAACTGGAGCTGTGGCAGGAACAGCTCCTCCTCCGTGCTCTATGCCACCATTAGCCACAATCAGGTAACCAGGGAGCCTGGGACAAAAAGCACAGGTGGAAGGGATCCCTGGTTGCACACTGAAATTACCTTGGATCCCTTGAAAAGAGATCCCTGGTTGTGCCCAGGCACAGGTTGAAATACCTATGCCTGGGCTCCCACTACCCAGAACAACTAAAATAGAGTCACTTGAAGTGGATCTCAGGCACTTTTATTTTTAAAGGTTCTGCAAGTGATCCTGACAGGCAGCCTGGGTTGCAGACCACCAGGATATAGAAAGAGCACTGGACAAGGACTCAAGACACTGGTCCAGTTCCCAGCTTTCCTGCTGTGTGACTTCTATAAGTCACTAAAGCTCTTATAGGCTTCAGTGTCTCCATCTGAAAAATGACAACACTGACATTTCTGATTCTAAGAATTAATCATCTCTAAGGATCTTTGTTGAACACTAGAGAAAATTATGTTATTCTCCCTTCTTACAAAGCAGTATCAGACCATATCCCTGAATCAGTGAGTCTCAAACATTTTTATGTGTAAGAATCAGCTGGGAGTTTTTTTTTTTTTTAATGCAGATTCCTTGGCCCCACCCTTAGCATTCTAATGCAGGAGGTCTGAATATGTACTTTTCCTAAGTTCTGATGCAGGTAGTCCTTGGCACATACTTTAAGAAACAGTCCCCTGCATGAACAGATTCTTACCAAGTGTGTTGGTAACGAGATCCCTCCCTAATGGGGTATGGGCCTGGGGCCATTATAATGTGTCACCTGCCTTCCCTCCCTTCCCCTCACCTGGGAAAAATCATGTTTGGTCAGGTGAGATGACCATACTGGAAAGAAAACTCAAATTTGAATCCCAACTCTGTCACTACCAAGGAGACTATGGGCAATTCACCCTCTCAGAGCCTTCACTTTCTCATCTGTAAAATAAGGTTGTAGAACCTACTTTGCAGGGTTGCTGTAGTAATTAAAGATGATGATGTATATAGAGCATAAGCATGTTTATCGCAGCACTATTCACAACAGCCAAGATATGGAATCAACCTACGTATTCAACAGTAGATGAATGGATAAAGAAAATGTGGTACATAAATGCCATGGAATACTATTCATCCATAAAAAAGGATAAAATTTTGTCATTCACGGCAACATGGATGGAACTGGGGGACATTATTTTAAGGCTTATTTTAACAAGCCAGGAATAGAAAGTTAAACACTGCATGTTCTCACTCATTTGTGGAAGCTAATACAGATTGATCTCATAGAAGTAAAAAATAGAAAAGAGGATATTAGAGGCTGGGAAGGATAGGGGAAAGGGTGGGAGAGATTTCTTAAAGAATATAAAGTCACAGCCAGATTGGGGGAATAAGTTCTAGAGTTCTATACCTCTGTAGAATAACTATGGTCAACAATAACATATTACATAGTTTCAAATCACAAGAAGGAAGATATTGAATGTTCCCAACACAAGGAAATAATAAATATTCGTGATGATGGACATGTGAATTGCCCTGATCTGACCATTACACGTATATGTATTAAAACATCACTATGTATGCCATAAATATGTATAATTATATGTCAATTTAAAAAATAAAATTAAAAATAAAACATAGGTACCCAATCCGTATGACAGACATCTCCTTAAAACACTGCAGTCTCGTTGGGGAAAGGAAAACAAGGGCAACATGCAGACCAGGAAGAGGGATACATGCTGGGGTGGGCAGGAACACCAAGGGAGGCTTTGCCTTCAGTGACTGGGGATGGGACCAGGTTCTAGACAGATGTCTACGGATGTTCCTCCCTCTCCTTCAACTGCTGCCTCTCTGAATCCCTGTCCATCTTTGTCAGCATCCCCAAAATACATGACTTTGGACAGGCAACTCAATTCACAATGCCTCATAGAGAACTCAGATTCAACTGTACTGACAATGTTAATTGTGGCCAAAGCAATGATAAGGTATGCACTAAGCCAATCAGAAATGTGGAAGGAAAGAGTACCCATTTGCTTTCCTTGTGTGTAAATGATTAACAATGGAACCCAAATGTCAGCAAAAGCAGTAAAAGGCCAGAAAACATGGTTCACATACACCATGAAATACTATGCAGCCATAAAAAAGAACAAGATCGTGTTCTTTGCTGCAGTATGGATGGAGCTGGAGGCCATTATCCCAAGCAAACTAACACAGGAACAGAAAAACAAATACCTCATGTTCTCACTTACAAGTGAGAGCTAAACAATAACATGTGGACACAAAGTGGGGAATAACACACACCAGGAATTACTTGAGGGGGAAGAGTGGGAGAGAGGAGAGGATCAAAAACTACCTATGGGGTACTAGGCTTGTTATGTAACAAAATAATCTGTACACCAAACCTCCAAGACACACAGTTTATCTATATAACAAACCTGCACAGGTATCCTTGAACCTAAAATAAAAGTTAAAAACAAAAAGTCTGAAGAAAAAAATCAGCTGAAGGAACTCAGTGTGAACATCCATGGGCAAAGGTCCACCTGGGAGAAGATGGGACTACAGGTATACACCACCATGCCCGGCTAATTTTTTCTATTTTCAGTAGAGACAGGGTTTCGCCATGTTGGCCAGGCTGGTCTAGAACTTCTGGCTTCAAGTTGATCCACCTGCCTTGGCTTCCCAAAGTGCTGGGATTATAGGCATGAGCCACTGCAGCTGGCCTGAGAAATGCAAATCTTAACCGGACCACCTATCTAAAGGGTGTGGGGAGCATCAGGCAAAGACAGAGGCAATGGGCTCCAACACACTCATGGCCAAGTGACTAAAGAAGACAGGCAAGGAAAATGGAGCTGCCATCGGGCCTCCCTTTCATGGATGAGAATTGCCTGCTTGGATATGCAGGTAATAAATAATAACATTGAGCAAGTGCCTGGGGCTGGCCATCATATGTAGACTGTCTCAAGCGTGTCATTTGTGCCTACATCTCCCTTTCAGATCAAGGAACCTCTCCCTAGGGAAGCACTGCAAGGTTGGATGAGCTTGTTCTTTGCGTTGTTAGGTGAATCTCACGAAGACGAGCCATGTTTCCCTCCACTCCATGGCCACATCTTGAAGCTTTGCTCTTCTGGTTGTGTAGGTTGGATCCAGGATTTCGAGCCAGAGCCTGTGGCTACATTGGTGGGTGTCTGCTCTCAAAACAAGGAAAACCATCCCAGGGATGGGCTTGACTTACAGAGTGTTTGTTTGTTTTTATTTTGAGGCAGAGTCTTGTTCTGTAGCTCAGGCTGGAGTACAGAGGCACAATATTGGTTCACTGCAACCTCTGCCTCCTGGGTTCAAGCAATTCTCATGCCTTGGCCTCTCAGAGTAGCTGGGATCATGGGCATGAGCCACCATACCTGGCTAATTTTTGTATTTTTAGTAAAGATGAGGTTTCGCCATGTTGGCCAGGCTGGTCTCAAACTCCTGGCCTCCAGTGATCTGCCCGCCTCAGCCTGTCAAAGAGCTGGGATTACAAGCGTGAGCCACTGTACCAAGCCCAGAGGTAGCTTTTGAAGGTACATTAAATGTGCAGTTTCAACAATCCTTCTATTTGACCCCCCTGCTCCTCTCCCACTCAAAAGAATTGACTGGCCAACTACAGAGGAGGAATTTCCTGAGAAAGTCTTCTGCTTAGGCAGTTCATTTTAAAAGCAACTGCTGCTCTGTGGAGGCCCCATAAGTTCTCTTAAGGACCTTATGCTGGGATTAAGAAGAGCCCTGCAGCGGTTTTAAGGTATTCTGGGAATCTATTTGTTTAAGACTCTCACTTAAACAAGCTGTCTGACAGACCTATGGGACTCCAGCTTCATGAAAATACTTTATTCGCTTAATATGGATTTATCTGAAGTTTACTTAAAACCAAGTGACCAATGCAACCAGTGACTATTCTCAAAGCTGCTCAAGGAAAATGGTTAGATAAAAAGAGAAAGGGTCTTCTTCCACCTTACAGAGAAAAGCTCTATTAAAAAGTCCTTCAACATTAAAATCTCATTTCATAAAAATTTAAGTCTGCAGCAGGCTCCAGTTTAGTCTCCAAAAGCACACTCCCCCTGCAAAGAGGAAACTCAAAGAAGAAAAGAGAGTTGTCTTTCTGCACAAGGAACATATTGTCTATACCCAAAGGTGTTCAAGGAACACCCTGAATCTACCCAGGTGCTAAAGCCCTGCTAGAGGGATTTGGTTTTAAAAACGTCATAACCGCCTGATGTGGTTTGGCTCTGTGTACTCACCCAAATTTCATCTAGAATTGTAATCCCCATGTGTTGAGGGAGGGACCTGGTGGGAAGTGATGGGATCAAGGGAGCGGTTTCCCCCATGCTGTTCTCGTAGTAGTGAGGGAGTGTTCATGAGATCTGATGGTTTTAAAAGTGGGGGTTTTCCCTGTGTGCTCTCTCTCTCCTGCCACCATGTAAGACGTACTTTGCTTCCCCTTTGCCTTCTGCCATGAGTGTAAGTTTCCTGAGGCCTCCTCAGCCATGAAGAACTGTGAGTCAATTAAACCTCTTTTCTTGATAAATTACCCAGTCTCAGGTAGTATCTTTATAGCAGTGTGAAAATGGACTAATACACCACCCTTCCCAGGAACTGAATCCTAAGGGAGGAGGAATTTGGGTGCTGTACAACATAATCTCAGAGCCTACATAAGACTCTCACCCGAACCAGGAGCTGAGTGCAATCAGTTACTTGGTTCTCTATTTAAGAAACAAAACCAAAAACTCCTATCTAGCCAGTATAGCCAATGCCATAAGGGCTGAGATGAACTCTGTAGCCCAAAAGATGGTTAAGTAAGGAAATACTTTCATCAATGATGACAACGGATTTTGGCAAGACATAGGTTGATTCTTCTCTCCTTTCTCTCATATAGTAGTTGTTCACAATATAAATGAATCCTGAATTGATTCCATTTTAGTCTCTTTAAGATGTTTACTTTTTAAACGTGCTAATTATTTATGATGTACAAACCGAAGTTCATCACCACACAAAGTCTGACTGCTACTCCTTGCAGCAAGGGCTTCAGTGAGGATGCAGCATTTTTTATCTCCTGAGGATGTATGTGTTGAGTAAGTGCTTGTAAAGTGAATTCAGGAAAGGCAATCTTGCTTCACCTCTGTCTTTCCTTATGAAATGTAGGAAAGGGGTATATTCACTCTGGAAAAGTATCCCCAAGTAGACATAATTGAGTTGGTTTTAGAAAGGAAGCGGCCCAAATGGTGGAGAGCACCCTGGCCTTTAGTCACTGTACTTACTAGATCAGCAGCCCTGCGCCCACAGGGTGTATTTTCAGTCCTTTGCCAATTCTAGGGTCTCCTCTCCACCATATATGTCACCTCCTCTGTTCCCTGGGCCATAGACATTTTCAACCATGCTTGGGGTCATGCAGGCTCCAGTCTTGCAGAAGCAGCTTGAAGAAGCACAGCCATCTCTCAGGTTGGAGACTTTGGGGGCCATAAAGTGCATTCATTCAGTTCTGTAAATTCAGACCTCTATAAATTGAGTTCACTTGGAAGAAGCAATTTGAATTGGAAGAAGGGGGCCATGTGAAAAACGGGGAATGGCTGTACATGTAGCAGGATGAGGTGGGAATAAAAGAGAGGGATCTGTGCGCACCCAAGAGAACAGTTGCCCAATACCACCTTGCTTCTGTAGAGCACTTTACTGTCATAAAGCATTTTAATGGATATGAACTTAGTTTTTAAAAAATCTGCATCTCAGACAGGACTGACCCATGGCATGAAAGGAGTACAGGTAACAGTGACAAGCCTGGGGGCTGCAAAAGGTCTTTCCCTAAATTGTCGTTTAACTCTGGGAAGGCTCTTACCTTATCTGAGAGTCAGTTTCTCTATAGGTCAAATAAAAACTAAATTGGAATGAGGGCTTGAATTATATGATTTCTCTGAGTTCCTTCAACTTCAAACCTGGATGATGTCATTTGTTGTAACAAGGTGCTCTTGTGTAATGGATTAGAGTGGGGCTGTTGTGACATGAAGAAGCTTAGACTCAGCCTTGTAGAGGAAAAACAATGCTGGTTTGGGATTAATTCTAGCCAGACTGCTTACTCATCAACTGTGTGACCTTAACAAAGTGAGTGAGCCTCTCTGAGCCTCAGTTTCCTAATCAGGAAACAGTAAGACTCATTTGTAGAACTGTTGTGCATGTTAAATGAAATAGTGAATCTGAAAGCACTTTTAAACTTTAATGACCTATAACAATGTGATAAATTATTATTGTTACTATTATTAACACCATTTCAGAAATTCATTAGCCTTCTAAGAATTACTTGGCAAGGATAACAAATGAATTCAGCAGCCCTTACTATTTGCCCAGAATAAATCCTGAGCAGGGAGCATGGCTATTTACAAAGCAGTAAAAAGACATTCTGAAAGTTTAGCTTTTTCACTGCTATGTGACATCAGTGGTATAGACTTCTAGGTCTCCCTCCAGCCCCCTATAAACCACATAGAATAAAGAAAGCCTAGAGTGTTAACAATCATGACTCTCTCTACCATCAGGGCAACACAAACAATCTCTTTATACAGATCTTTCAAAGACCAACAAAATTACCATTCAGATTAAAAATAAATACATCACTGTACTTAGAAAGGCAATATCTGCTCTTCCAAACTTCCAAAAATGATTGGAGCACATCATGACTGGAATCCAAGGACCTGAACTGTCCTTTGGACACACGTGGTCTTATTTGCGGTTGCCTAATAAAAAAGCTAACTCCCTGCTGCCATGCCTATGTAGAAGACCCTCCCTGCACATCTGGGGCTGAGTGTTAAGAACTGTAAATGAATTCCATTAGATAAGTAGAGAAAAAAAGAAAAAAGAATGATACATGCAGACCAGTACAATAGAAGCCCCCTACTCTAAGGTGATTTCTCATTCCCTTCCTTGGAATGACTACATGGTACCTAGTTATGTATAGGGTTGGAAAGAAGCTTAACAAAAGGCCTTCATCTCTGGGCAATATTTAAGAAGCCTATTTTGGTTTTCTCTGTTCTCTGATGTTCCTAAGCTTGACTGTTTTTAAAGCACTGGGTAACGTAGGCCAGAGGTTTTGGCAGGGAAGTCTATATATATGAACCAAGTAAACTTTAAATAGAATCTCAGGGAAACCACAGCTTGCACAGGCTGCATGAAAGAGGAAAAAATGAACTTATTTTTAAAAACCTTAACTCTTTATTATGGCTTTTTCTTATACCTTGAAAATAAAAGCAAAGATAGCAAGTACTTTAAGGGCAAGACACCATCTTATCCATCCTTTACAATTTCCAGAAGGAGGAGCAAAATAGGCACTTATAAAATGTTTATCATGGCTGGGTGCCATGGCTCATGCCTGTAATCCCAGCACTTTGGGAAGCGAGGCAGGTGGATTGCATGAGCTCAGGAGTTTGAGACTAACCTGGGCAACATGGTGAAACCTCATCTCTACAAAAAATACAAAAATTAGCTGGGCATAGTGGCGCATGCCTGAAGTCCCAACTACTTGGGAGACTGAGGTGGGAGGATCACTTGAGCCCGGTGGAGGTTGCAGTGAGCCGAGATCGTGTCACTGCACTCTAGCTTGGATGACAGAGGGAGACCCTATCTCAAAAAAAAAAAAAAAAAAAAAAAAAAGAGCTTATTAAATTATTTAAAAAGTAAAAAGTTTCATAAAGGAAATATACACTAAATCATGACAATAGTTTCCATATTATTATAAAAACTCCATTCCAAAATAAAATCAGTGTTAAAAGAAACTGAAACTAATTTCTAATGAACTCAATGAAATATAAGTTCTGTGCTTCATGGAAATTTGGGACCAGAATTAATTATTGATTCATGCCTATTCCAACTTCAGCCCTGCTGGTCTTCTGAGATTTTTCATCAACAATCTGACATTCTAATTAGTTAAACTCCATGCATTTTTAAAAAGTTTGAATGTATCCACATAAAGTAAAAACAAAAAAAAGTATATAAAGTTGTTTCAACCAACAGATGTGGGGTAATTGCCAGAAGTAAATGAATATCTTGTCACTACCAATTCATTTAGGGATAATTGCTAGAAATAAATGTCTACCTTGTCAATCTGTCACTGCTTGTCACAGTTCTTTCTTTTCCTAAATGAATCACATCTAACACAGAACTGATAAGTAGTAATTGATTTAATCCTCTGAGCAACGCACATCTTCTGTATGACTAAATACGGTTTTTGCACAGTATATTTACTGCACATTTTATTGAGTAACATGAAAATGAGTGCTGAGTTGGCAGCCTAATAATAAATACCCCTAATTTTATCTGAGTTGCTCTCTTGCATTGACAAAAATGGTGATAAATTAGATTGTAACTGAGATAGAGGAAAAAAGAGTATTACTTCTAATGCAGAGATAAATTAACCCTCTATCTCAGCCCTCATTACACACTCCTGCTTTCTGGTCAGCATGCAGATGCAGCCCTGCATCAGAGAGAAGAGCCCAGGGTATTGAGCTGTCACACAGCCCGGCACCCCTGTGGCCGTGCAACTTGAGCCAGGTAAGCGGCTTCCATGGAGAGGTAGGCACTTTACCTTCTTGCACACAGATGGACTTATCACTTGGGATCCAGCCTAGGGTTCCATTAAAATACTTCATACACAGTCTCTTTGTAGCGCCTTTCAGCTTGAATCCGTCTTGGCAGTGAAATCGCGTTACAGAGCCTTCAAAGAAAACCCCTCCACTGGGGGTCCTGAAGCCATTGTCGGGAACGCCGGGGTCAGCACACACTTGAAGGTCATCGAACCCTACATCAACAAAGAGAGGAAAAGGTGCCTGTGAATATGTTCTCCCAATGCCAAGGGCCTTCCTACATAAATGGCAGACCCTGCATGATGTTATACGCCTTGGACACTCCAGTTACTCCACCAACAAAGCCAAGGCCGTTTTAGTGCACATTCCACTCTGCTGTTAGCTCTTTGCTCAGAAAAGCACTGAGTAGAGTTTTCTGTTCAATGGCCAAGTTAGCCTTTCAAGGAAGTTACAGTAGGAGGGAGAAGGAAACAGACAAAAAGGATTTCACATGACAAGTGCCATAAAAGATGTACAAAATGCTGAAGAGAGTCGAGGAGGGAAAAGTGGGTGGGAGAGATTCAAGGAGATGGCATCTGAGCCTAGCCTTGAGGAAGGGGTGAAATTTCAAGACAGAACTCTATGCAGGGAGGCATGGGTGGTTTTCTAATGGTGGAAATGGCATGAACAATGAATGCTTGGGGACTGGAAGATGGCAGGGTGTGTTTAGGGAGCAACAAGTGGAATGTAGTTATAACCCAGGGTATATGGTAGGGGTGGCTGGGAATGCCCTTCCTCTTTCTCTTACCCCTACTCCTATCTGCCAGGGGAATACTCACTCCTCAAGACCTATTCAAGTTTCTCCTCCACCCGGCTGCCTTTATTAATTCCACTCTCCGCCTACCTCATCCCTACTTTGTTCCACTGCTGTAGCGTGAACACAGCTCTGTGCTGAATTACCTGCAGAACAGCTGCCTCTCATCCCAGGCTGTAAGTCCTCCAAGAACAAGTCCTGTGACTCCGTCTTGACATCCCCAGAATCTACCACAGTGTCCTCTCTATTCAGTGCTCCATACGAATTTGCTGAATGAATAAATGAGGTTGGAGGGCAGCAGCTTGAGGGACTGATTGAAAGAGAGAGAGCCCAGAAGCTCAGGCAGGAGAGCAAGCAAGGGTATGGGTAAGGGGTGATAGGCTGAGAGCAGTGGAGACACAAGGAGGATGCTGGTGTCTGGGACACCTGGGTTCTAGGTTCCCTTTGTCAACTGACTGGATGTTGGAGTGAGGAGGAGACCCAGGAATTTTGTGCCCAGACAGCTGGGATGAATGCAGATAAGCAAACATGGATGTCATGAGCCACGGCTAGGGCCAAGGAAAAGGGAGGGTCTGCTGTGTGCATAATGCTCCTAATGTGTCCTCACTCTAAATGCTCCAAACTTGGGACACTTGGGTTCCAGGCTCCCCTTTTCAACTGACCAGATGTTGGGCTGAGTGAGGGATCTAAGAGATTTTGTGCCCAGACAGCTTAGATGAAGGCAGATCCCTGAAACAAACACGGATGTCATGAGCCACAGTGAGGGCCAGCGATAAGGGAGGGTCTGCTGTGTGCATAATGCTCTAACCGTGTCCTCAATGGGAGGAATGCAAACTCCAGAACAAGAAACTCCTGAGCCTTACAGAGGCATTCTACTCCATTCTCTTACTCACAAAATCAATAGATAAATCCTTACTGAATGGGTACCAAGAACAAATATACATAACTCTATGTAGATGGGGATTGGTGTGCCCATCCGTCCCCACCCTCAGCACAGCCTGCTAGTGCCAGGTCAGCCTGGACACTGTCAAGATGTGATGGGGAAGTTTCAACCCAGACCTTGGAGACAGTAAGTATCATTGGGGCTCTTGCAAGGTTTACCTGGTTTCCAGGTGATGCCCAGATATTGAACGCATAAGATATCTGGTTTTCTCTAACATACTGCACTTGCAAAAGTTCCTCAGCAGCAGGTGAATTCCCCCACCCCAGCTTTTATGTGCTTGTGTAGGATTCACTGGCTTCCCTCCCCACCTGGCTTATGATGCTAGACCGTCTACCAGTGTTGCTGTGCTGAAAGCCACACAGCACAGGGGGCATGGCACTGGCAGGATGCCCAGAAGTCATTGTTACAGTGCTCACTTTGTGCAGAGGTGACAAAGAACTGGGGGGAGGGAAAAGCCGTTCGAAGGCAGGCAGGAGGAGGGCACAGCATCCACATCTGACACTTGTACTTATTAAGTAGGATCAGGTCTGATATTTTACCAAACTGATGATGCTTTTACAAAGGAGACAGCATCCAGCCTTCTCAGCCCCCCTGCTGCCGCTCTGTTGGGATTGAATACTCCGGTAGCAAGAGTTGTGCTGTAGCCCAGCAGAGGGGTATTTGAAAGTCATTAAATGATGGCTGCATGTTTTTAATTTGGGGGAAAGTATTCTAGATTATCAAGTGGTTCCTAAATGACGGATGTCAATCATTTCCTTCCATCTGGAAGGAAGGGCAATCTCATGCCCATTTTATTGCTGCTAGGTTTTCTACCTCAGTACCATCATGAATATTGAAACATGTATTTATGAATATCATGAATATTGAAACATATATTCATGATGGTACTGAGCCATGGGTTTCAGGCTCCCCTTATCAACTGACTGGATGTTGGGGTGAGGAAGAGGTCTAAGACATTTTGTGCCCAGATAGCTGGGATGAAGGCAGATAAGCAAACATGGGTGTCATGGGCCATAGCTAGGGCCAAGAATAAGGGAGGGCCTGCTGTGTACATATATTGAAACATATATTCGCGATGCTATTGAGGTGGAAAAATTAGCAGCAGTGGAATTCATGGTATTATGTAGTTTAGAAGGCCTAGAAGCACAGCTATCCAGAGCCCTGAAACCTGGGTAATCTGGACGTTTCTGGCTGTCCATAGGTGAAAGTCATTCTCTCTCACACCAAGTCAAATAGAACCAGTGTCAGCTCTCATAATGTTGGGGTGGGGCACATGTATCAGTCAATGGGTGGCAACAGAAGGGTAAGATGAGTGTGCCATAACAGAGGATGGGAACCTCTGCAAAGCATTGAGTGGGATCCTTGTGAAGAGCAGCCAGAAGGGAGGAAGGGTGCAGTGGGTGCAGGCTGGAAGGTATGGAGGTGGGAAGCTGCCCAGCACCTGTCAGTAAAGAGGTGGTTCTGCCAGCTGGGGACAGGGTGCCTGCTAGGGGTGGGGCTGTGGGGATAAAGGAAGGGAAAGAGATGGAGGCAGACTGTGGAAGCTCTGTGTTAGTTCAGTGTTTGGATTTGATGTGGGAGAGAGGGGCACCGGGGTCAAGACTGAGAGTTTTGAGCAGGGAAGTGATTAGGATCAGATTCGCATTTTAGAATGATCTCTCTGGTGCCCATGTGAAGGACTGATGGCTACAGACCAGGAAAAGGGTGGGAAGATAATCTGAAATGGCTTCCAGGACACCAGTTGCGCCTCAGGGTCATTGGGAAGCTTTATCAAAGGCACTTTGATCAATTGAGCCTGGCTCTCTCTGCATGGGGTGGGGTGGGGCTACTCTTGGACAGCCAGTCTAGCACTTGTCTGAGGGCAGACATTTGAGAACTGCGGAATTTCAAGGCTCCTGCAGTACTCCAGGTGAGTCAGAAACAAGGTAGAGACAGTGGAACCGAGAGGATTACAGAGACATTAAGGACACAGAGTCACAAAACCTGGTGACCTCCTGGATAGAGTGAGTGATAGTGGGAGTGAGAGAGAAGAGAGGCATCCAGGATACCTTCCTGGTTCTGGCATCAATGTCAGGGTAGACAATGGTGCCATGTGCTCAGATTAACAGAACAAGATGAAGAGTGGGCCCAGGGAGAAGGGGGAAGAGTTCAGTGTGGAGTGTGGTGAGTCTGAGTTCTTGAGGATGCCAGGTATAGATGTCTAGCCATCAGCTGGAGCACGAGCCAGAAGTTCTGCATGCCCTGTGCTGTGCATCCACGTACAGGCAGCAGTCCAAGGCATGGGTGGGCATGCCCTCCTGGAACTAGCATAGTGTGAAGGGAGGAGCAGTTGAGGACACACAAATAAGGGACACCCAGAAAGCATGATACAGTTTGGCTGTGTCCCCACCCAAATCTCATCTTGAACTGTAGTTCTCATAATCCCCACATGTGATGGGAGGGACCAGGTAGGAAGTAATTGAATTATGGGGTGGTTACCTCCATGCTGTTCTTGTGATAGTGAGTGAGTTCTCATGAGATCTGATGGTTTTATAAGGGACTTTCCCCTCCTTGCTCTGCATTTCTTCTTCCTGCCGCCATGTGAAGAAGGACGTGTTTGCTTTCCCTTCTGCCATGGTTGTGAGTTTCCTGAGGCCACCCTGGTCCTGTGGAACTATGAATCAATGAAACCTCTTTCCTTTATAATTTATCAAGTCTCAGGTATGTCCTTATAGCAGTGTGAGAACGGACTAATATAAAGGGCATGGAAAATCCAGGACCATCAAGAAGAAAGACCTAACCAGTGTTCCCAAAGCAAGGAAAACCGTTTCAGGAAAGAAGAAATGGACAGCCACATCAATGTGACCCATTGGTCAACTAAGTAAAGATCTGAGAGCATCCACTAACTGAAGACAGAGAACACTGGGACCACTGCCCAGGCAGCTGCAGGGACAGGAAAGGACTGTCCCTGGGGAGGAAGCCTGTCTGCCAACATGTGGAGAGGGAATGGTGACACAGTATGTATGAACTGCTCTTTCAGGATGCTTAGTGTGAAGAGAAGAACATAGGGAGGCAGCTGCTCACGGACTAGGGCTAAGGGAGGGTTTTTATTATTGTTGTATTAAAATTTTAAGATGAAAGAGATCTGAATGTGTTCTCTACACAGCAGGAAGTAAAACACTGTAAAATAAAAGGCTGTGGATGAAGACAAGTGAGGGGGAGCCAGGTGAGGTTAGTTGTCCCCACCTGAATGTGGGCTGGAAGGTGACCCAGGCCCTGAATAAAGGACGTGTCTCCTACTGAAGCAGGAAGGGAAGTCATGCCAGAACCTCTACCAAGGGAAAGTTTTCCCAATAATGTACTCATCATCCAGGACACAGCTGAAATAGTGTCTCTTCCAGAGAGCCTTCCAAGCTCCCCTGCAGAGTCTGAATAGGAGGCCTCTCTTCTCATCAATGCACCCTGGGCTCACCTCTCTCAGTGTTCCTCACTCTGACCATCATCACTGCTCTACTTAGTGGTCTCCCCCACTGGGCTGTGAACACTGAGCATCTGGCATGTTTGTGTGGTATAAAGCAGACATTCTACAAGTGTTGCTAATGAAGGATAAAGCCAGGGATGGATGGATAGACGGATGGATGGATGGACAGATGGATGAATGGGTGGATACATGGGTGAATGGACAGATGAATAGATGAATGGCTGGCTGGTTGGCTAGGTGAATGGATAAATGGGTAGATGAATAGATGGATAAATGGATGGATGGATGAATGGGTGGATATACGGGTGGATAAATGGGTGGATGGATGGATGGATGAATAGATGAATGGCTGGCTGGATGGGTGAATAGATAAATGGATAGATAGATGAATGGATGCATCGCTAGATGGATGGATGGAGGAATGGATGGATGGATGGGTTGGACTGGATGGGTGGATAAACAGATGGATGGATGGATGGATGGATAGATGGATGGATGGGGCCTCATGCCAACTACCCTGTTGGACCCATCTGGAACCACCTCCACCCACCAAACAGTAACACCAATGGCACTGACAGTCCCAGGAGCTTATGAATTTCACAGACAAGGGAGATGTGAAATGCCCTCCTATAGCACAGACACACTCTCTCCTAATACCCTTTCACCTTTCTCTCTTCTCCCAACCTGAGTAGATTATATTCCTTAATTACTTTTTATAAACTTCTCCCAATCCACAGCTCCAAACACTTCAGGTCTCTTCCTCCCTCTCCAGTATGGGGGGCCAGAGGTGGGTCTATGTGAGGGATTTGACTGAGACATCTAAGTTCCCCAACACACACTTTTTGACCAGTCACCCTCTGCTAACAAACAAGGCATGCTGAAAGCTGAGTGCTAGGTACAGACCCCTCAGCTGGTCGTATCCCCCACTCTTTGCCATAAAGCTGTTGTCTCTCAGAGAAGGACAGACAATTCAAGGGAGAACTAAAGATCCAGCCCTGAATCCATCAGAAAAATGACTCCTGCACTGATAAATAAATGATGAGAGTTTCATGGAAGTTACAATGTGAGAGCTGCACAATTTCCTCATGAATTTAATTCTGTACTCTTTCTGTGCTTATTCCTTTCCCTTTAAAAGAACATTCCCATGCACTTCCTCTGTTTTCAAGTAAGCATAGTTAACCTCTGACTGTTTCTGTTCCTGACAGCACTGAGGATCAGGAATGCTGCCGGCCATGGGCTCCAACCATTAGCACAGAACAGGGAATTAAGAATAAGTGGTGAAAAGAGAGCCATCAGAAGATAAGATGGTACAAGAAGAAAATATTCTTCATCTTGGTCAACTAATTCCATTGAGCAAGATAGTAATTTTCTAGGGCCTGCCAGAGCTTCAAATTCTACTTTTCAAATTATCCCCTAGCAGATCAATTCCCGGCCTGGGTCATTTTTCTGAAGAGCTGTTCTGCTAGTGTCCTTCCATAATGACGATGATCAGCCCCCTCAAATAACATATCCATTAAGGAGTGGGCTGGTGTAGGTGTTAGGGAAGCAGAGTAGAAAATCATTTGTATGCAGGCCCATTCAAATCATCTTATCCTAGGAACCAGTATTCTCAAAGTCCCAACCTATTTCCTTCCCATTCTTCATATTCTGCTCACGCATGAGAACTAAGTAGTCACAGCTTGGAGAAGAGAAAAGAGTTCACAGAATGATTCCAATATGTTTGTTTTTGAGGGGAGTGGGAGGAGAAGAAAACATTCCATTTTAATCAGCCCTTAGAAGTGGCATCCTTTAGCAGTTCTTCCTAAATTTAATTCAGAGTAGAGCACTTATATATATAAGAGATAGCCTTTGTGATGGTTCATTTTATATGTCAGTTTGACTGGGCCACAGGGTGCCCAGACATTAGTCAAACATGATTCTGGATGTATGTGTGAGGGTGTTTCTGGATGAGATGAACATTTGAATTAGTAGACGGAGATAGGCAGATTATCCTCCCTAAGGTGGGTGGGCCTCATCCAATTTGTCCAGCGCCTCAATAGAACAAGTGGCTGAGTAAGGGAGAATTCTCTTCTCTCTGCCTGACTGTCTTCAAGGACACGGATCTTCTTCTGTCTTTGGACTTGAGCTCAGACAGGAACTTACATCATTGGCTCTCCTGGGTCTCAGGCCTTTGGACTTAAGCTGGAACTATACTACTGGCTCTCCTGGGTCTCCAAGGAGACATCTATCTGTCCTCCTACTGGTTCTGTTTCTCTGGAGAACCCAGACTCATACAGTTTCCCTAAAATACTAGAGTACTTTACAAATGTGAATGACACATATGCTGAATGTCCCTCACCTAGAGGATGCTCTCTCTCTCTGGATCCCTGAGTTCTGGTAAGCAGTCATCTAGTGGGGAAAGCACCTGGGTCCTGGGCTCAGAGCAGCCCAGGGGCAGGCTCCTGGACTGCAGCACTCCCTGGGGCTGACACACCCTCTCCATTACTGGCATCACCGTCACTGGCACCCATTTCCCTGCCCAGCATTTGTGACCTCTGGAACAAATCAGGGGCAGTATTGTAATTTGGACTCTGCTTTTCAATGAAGGCTGAAATCCCCTCTTTCTTTTCTCCTAACCAAAAACTGTGTGAATAATAGGGATTGAGAGTGCTCCTCTCTTCTCATGCAAAGAAACCCTCAGTTTCTTTATAAAGTCTTGACACTTCTGGTTGGATTACTTTTGACCCTGCTGAAACCCACCACCTTTACTGTGAGCTACATAAGAAGCCTTTAAAAATAATCATAAAAATGAAAGAGGTGTGAAAAGCAATCTTTTGGGTTATTATAACTGAAAAGTCATATTCTAGAGAGGAAGAGTGTATCAAATGTAGCCAAATCAATTTAGAACTAAGGCTGGGTTTCCATTTCTCTGTAAACTGCTACATGAGGCTTTGGAGGAAGAAACAGGATATACACACAAAAATTGATTTTGTATGCACTGACTTAGTGAGAGGGTCCTGGGGCTAGCGAAAAAGGGCATCCCTGTGAAAGTTTAAACAGACGGGCTTGCAAATGCTCACTGGAATCAAGACCAACCCCAAAGCGTGCCCATCCCCCATCCCGAATTGCACTATCAGTCTCACACGGTTGCCATTAAAGCCACTTTAGCGGTCATCTAGTTTGACCCCCCAGAGGAGGACACTGAGGCTGTGAACAACATAAGAAGTCTTTTAAAAGAATCATAAAAATGAAAGGTGTGAAAAGCAATCTTTTGGGTTATTCTAACTGAAAAATCACTCTAACAGCTAAGCATGGGGCTGGGACTAAACTCTGAGGCTTCTGACTTGCAGTCCAACGTTCTTGCTGCTAACAATGTTGTCTCTACTTAGCCTTTTCCTATCATATCTCAGTTTGTGAATGACTCAGATCTTCATGATATTATATAAACTCTTTAGGGAAAGAACAGTTTAAAATGTTTTTGAGTCTTTGTATCTGTTAAAACAGGGCTGAGCAAATAGCAATGCTGTAATATTTAATGATTCTATACAATACAACCCTCATGCTTCCCCCAAAGCCCACACCTCCTAGCACACAGTCTCAGTGTGATGGGGCCCGGGATCCTGACTTGTCACTTAAAACATCCCAGAATCCAGGCAATCAGTTCTCAAACATCTATTGACCACAGCATAGTCTGTACCACATTCCTGGGGATGAATGGTGTTCTTGGGGAGAACACAACCTAAGTCAGATATTGGTTTCAAGAAATAGAGTTAGTTCTAGAGACTGGAGTACGTATTGCCCTCAGCAGTAAAATAAAGAGAGAAGGACGTGGTAAACTTGAAGAAGTCCCTTCTTGACCCTCCTTACTTCTAAAAATTCTCATCTAGCTTCCCATAGACTAAGATCTGCCTTTTTCTCATCACCAGCAAAGCAGGTAAATCACCCAACTGGTAAAATATCTCTGTGCATCAATAACCCTTTATGCTGAGGAAGGAATCTTTCTGTCCCATGAGAGGAAAAACTTCAAAAAATCTTGCCTATTTTTAAAGACAAAGTTTAGTCATCTGGGCATGTTAGTAAAGGACACAAACTAAAATGAAGCGTGTCGGTTCTGGAGGATCTGTTGATGAGGGGCCTTTTAACCATCTCCTTACTGCCAACACACACCTCACCTTACACCACCTTGAGTTTCCCATCATCTCAAAATCCCTTGCTCTTAGAATGACCTGATATGGTTTGAAAGCTCCATGTGGCCACCCAAATCTCATGTTGAACTATAATCCCCAGTGTTGGAGGTGGGGCCTGGTGGGAGATGACTGGAACACAGGGGTGGTTTCTAACGGTTTAGCACCATCCCCAAGTGCTGTCTCCTGATAGAGTTCTCACAAGTTGTTTAAAAGTGTGTGGCACCTTCCCCTTTGCTTTCTCTTCCTGCTGCTCCAGCCACGTAAGACGCACCTGCTTCCCCTTTGCCTTCCACCATGATTGTAAGTATCCTGAGGCCTACCCAGAAGCAGAAGCCTATACAGCCTGCAGAACCATGAGCACAATTAAACCTCTTTTCTTTATAAATTACCC
Organism: Mandrillus leucophaeus; assembly: GCF_000951045.1. NCBI lineage: Eukaryota > Metazoa > Chordata > Mammalia > Primates > Cercopithecidae > Mandrillus > Mandrillus leucophaeus. Next base: position 1,279,845 of record NW_012106975.1, on the reverse strand, counting down.
AGTCTCAAATATGTCTTTATAGCAGTGTGAGAACGGACTAATACAGACCTTAACTCATAAATGAACATGCCCAATGATAGCCTGACTTATCCAGAATAAGACAAATGCCCAGCAACTATTTGAGCTAATATTGTATCTAGACCAAGGCATCAGCAATGAAAAGAAGACGAGGAAAGAGGCAACAATAAGGAAATCATATTAAGCAAAACCTATTAAACAAATAAACCAAGTCTCTAACACTAATATTTCAAAACACAGTGCTCCTGGCTGTTAGTGGTCTGACAACACAGAACTGTCTGGCATGCCAGAAATTTCCAGCCACTTTGCAGTCAACTGTACTTCAGGCTGGTCCATGCTCTTGCCACCAATGTCCATCCTCACGTTGCTTCCAGGTGTGTGTCTGCACCAACAATAGATGGAGGACTCCTCCTGAGCCTGAGTCTAGAGAAGTTCTACATGTTCTGGAGATTCACCCTGAGCCAAGGTCAGGCTCAAACATTCTGAGGGCCCCCTGCCCCAGTGACAGGTAGCTCAGGGGCTGCCAAACATTTTCCAGAAAATGTTAGAAAGACTGACTAACCCAGACCCCAGGGCTGCCTGGGAATACCTCAACTGTCAAAGAGATGGAGCAGAAGAAAAGCACATCCAAACTAACCTGCCTATGAAGGAGACGCCCGTGTGGGCCAGGAGAATAAGAGAATGTCCCAGAACCAGCAGGCACTAGAAACAGCAGGAGATACAGACACACTGTGAAAATTACAACTAACATCAATAAGGAAATGAGATTGCTTTATAAAAATTCATCGCTTTGCTTAAGTCTAGGAGTTTCAGATCAGCCTCGGCAACATAACAAGACCACATCTCTAAATAAATAAATAAATAAAATTAAAATTATCTGGGCATGGTGGTATGCTCCCATAGTCCTAGCTACTCAGGAGGCTGAAGTGGGAAGATCACTTGAGCCCAGGAGTTCGAGGCTATCGTGAGCTATGGTCTGATTTTGCCACTACACTCCAGCCTGGGCAGCAGAGCAAGACCCTATCTCAAAAACACCCCTAAAATCATTGATAACACACATGTCCATAACAAGATCATTATTTAGTGTTCCTTGACAGCTGTTCCAGTCTAAACAATCTCTGTTTGGGAAAACTTCGGCTCTTGGTTTTTAAAAAGAAAAGAGAAGAAGAGAAAAGAATTTTAAAAAATAGAGATGAAGAAAGAAAAATTATAATCTGTTTACATATTCACACCATCAACAAACAGTGCTGGGCACTGGGGGAAGGAGCGGAGAGGCATTCATTGAACCAACAATGGGAACCTGAGGCTTCCAAAGAGTGAGCTTACATCTAGGACATTCAATAGTTTTTCTTTCTGCAAATTGTGACCTTATAGTAGTATTGAGGGATCTGGCCAGCAGCCCGCAATGCAACGGGGCTCTTTCCTTGTTCCCAGGTGGATCAGCAGGTCGAGAAATAATAGACACACACAAGTTAGTGAAAGCTGGGTCCAGGGGGGTCACCTCCTTCTGGTCCCGCGGTACCACCAATGCACGGGATATACCAGCATTTATTATTAAGTTTAGTGAGGGTGGGGGTAGGTTAGTGAGGGATTTAGGGTCGTTTGATTATGAGGTGAGATGGTCACATGGGGATGAAGTAATTCTTTAACATAACATCTGTATGCAGAAGTACAGTATACAGAGATAGGAATTTACAATATAGTGTGTGCATCAGTAATTTCTAACAGAGCCTTAAAACAGAAACACGGTCTTTCCATAACCTATGATTAGCAAGATATTTTAATCAGCAGTAACAGTTGCAGCAAAGGCTGGTTACAAACAATCCACAGAAACAGGATGTGAAGCTAGACAACCAGTTAGACCAGAAATTCTCAGAAGGGAGTATGTCTTAACCCTAAAGAAGCCTAGAAGAGCTGTGGCAAGATGAGGGCGTTTATAGCCCTATCTTATCCATATGAACAGGTGCCCCTCATGTATCCATTTATAGGCTCTCCACAAGGGTCTCATTCCATTCCCAGAGCTATGAACATCTGCTTTTCTGGGATAGGAATCCTGATGATGTGAAACCTCCCTGACTGCACGTCCATTCATAGGCTCTCTGCAGGGGGAAGCACATCATGATGTTCCTGGGCACCCATGAGTCTAAGCAAGAGCAAAACACAACCACCAAATGGGAACACCAAGGATTCTAAGATTTATGGGGAAAGAGCTTGGAGCAAAAAAAGAGGCTGAAGACAAATTTTCTAATAAGAGACAATACAAAAAATTCAACAAAGAAATCAAAGGTTCCCAAAATTGCCTTGTTTGTGAATTTAGTGCTATGTCATTCCTTAATTCAGTGTACTGTCAGTTACATATTTAAGATTTGGGAGGGGAAGTTGATTACTGTTACCATTTATTAGGCTAAATAGATTTTTCACTGCAAAATCAGTACCCCTTGGGAAATACAACAAAAGAAAACCAGAAAGCAAGACTGGGCTAGTTAGTATAGTGATACCTCTATAGGTTTTCAATCTCTATCTGCTATAGGTAGTATAGTGATACCTATAGCACGATATACTATTTATTATAGCAAATTTATACCAACAAGGCATACTTAAACTTAGTTTTCTGAAGACATGGGAATGAGTTGGGGGATGCAGAATTCATCTATGTGGGCTGAAGACTTAGTATCCAGATTCTATTACACAGAAACCACATTGAACACTGCACTCATGATTGTAAACACAGTTGCAACTCTGAATATTTGGATGCTAATCAAATTAGGTAACTCTTGCCTAGAAATAGTGAGAATGCTTTAATGTTTCAAGAAATATTCAGAGATGAATATAAAGTCGGCTATGTCTGAACAAGTAAACGTCACAAAAATAAGTCTTAATAGCATAATTTAGACTTGATTAAAATGGATAAAGACCACAGATGTGGAAGTCATTGCAGTCCCCATTTGATGCCAGAACTGATATTTTCCCCCTCTTGATTTAATTCACTTTGATTACCCAATTATTCCTAAATCCTTTCACTCAGTTTCAGCTCCAATAAAACTGATAACAATGCTAACTCATAATGTGATTTTCACTCTAGTCTCATGAAACTGCTCTATAAAAGCATGCCCAGCAACATCACAAAATTCTTCCAGATTGTGGTATTATATCATGGGAAAACAGAATAAACCTTCATCTATTCAAAATCAAGCAAGCACAGAAAACCACTCATCAGGAAGATCTGAGGATTCACTTCATCAACAGGAAGATGGCGGCAGGAAAGTCTTGCATTTGTAAGTTTTAAGATTATCAATTGTCAAAACATTTGAAGAAGGCATGGATAATTTTTTGGGGGGATAGGGTCTCACTCTGTCACCCAGGCTGGAGTGCAGTGGCACAATCTCAGCTCACTGCAGCCTCCACCTTCTAGGCTCAAGCTATCCTCACACCTCATCCTCTTGAGTAGCTGGGACTACAGGTGTGTGCCACCATGCCTGGATTTTTTTTTATATTTTTGGTAGAGACAGAATTTTGTCATATTGCCCAGGCTGGTCTTGAACTCCTGAGCTCAAGCAATCCGCCCATCTTGGCCTCCCAAAGTGCTGGGATTACAGGCATAAGCCAACAGATAATTTTTTTAACTGATTAATATAGTCAAAGATGTGGCTCTTTTCTAAAGCACATCCTTATTCAGTATAATGAAAGCTGCCTGTCTAGCTAGCCCTGTGATGCTAGACAAGTAACTTGATCTTTCTGGGTGTTAATATCTTATCACTAAATGAAGCATATGGATGAGTTTTTTTTTGGGGGGGGGGGTCCCTTCCACTTCTAAATTCTACTGTTTATAGTCTTTTCTTTTTAAAATTATTTTAATTATTTTTATTTTATTTTTATAGAGACAGGACCTCAACATGTTGCCTAGGCTGGTCTCTAACTCCAGAAGGTGGCTCCCTCCTTGGCCTCCCAAAGTGCTGGGATTACAGGCATAAGCCACCACATCCAGCCAGCCTCTTCTTGACAAAAATTGGTAAAAACCTCCCAAAGCACAAGCACTTAGACTGAAGCAGCCCAGAAGACAATGCATGGGGCAATCTCAACATGCCTATGGCTATTTGGTTTTTTTTGTTTTGTTTCTTTTTTTTTATGAAATCAAATTTCCTTTCTTTTCTGTGAGCAACAGCTTTAGTGCAATACTAAAATATGTTTTCCACATGGATACAACTTCACAGTTTACAATGGGTTTTACATACACAATCTCATTTCATCCATGCAACAACCCCATGAGATCAATGACAGTTTGATAGGATTAGTTCTCACAGTTGCTTTATGAAAATCCAACTGTTAATAGTAACAACTTTCAAACACTCTTTTTTTAGTGATACTGAATATTCCCTCCTCTACATGGCTCATTCGTAAACTAGAGTCCAGATCGCATGTGAGGTTTTCAATCTCTATGCAGATTCTCAAGTGCCACTGGGACTTTTGCGGGGGAACTGGAGATGGGGAGGAAGAACAAGACACTATGTGAAACAGAAGATACTATGGGAAATAGAAAGCGCTGGCTGACTTCAGAGGGTGTGTGCAGGAAGACTATGTTCTTTCATTACCCGGCTTATCTGCAGTGCTTGTGACAGGTGAACCTCAATACACGCTTAGTCAAGTAACAAGATCAGGGCTCTGGGTTTTGTTGTTGTCGTCGTTACTTTGTTTGTTTTAAAGATTAGCTTGAGGAAAATCTTGCTTCTATCACCTTTATAAGTTTATCATAAAAAACTTTCCCAGATGTTCTGGTAGCCACCAGTTCTGTTCTTTCCCCCCATGCTGTCCCTGGACAACAGCAGCTACTTATTGATCAGTTATTGGGATCAGATCCCAATAAAGCAGATAAAGCAGATCCTTTATCTGAATACAGTGGGATAACTTATTTAAATAGTAATATATTTTAAATACAAAGTGTTTTCATCTTTTTTTCAAGGCTATTTAAGTCAAATGGGATTTTTATAGGAAACTTCTGAAAACTATGTGATATGGTTTGGATCTGTATCCCCACCCAAGTCCAATGTTGAACTGTAATCCTCAGTGTTGGAGGTGGGGCCTGGTGGGAGGTGATTGGATCATGGGGTTGGATTTCTCATGAATGGTTCAGCACATCCCCTTAGTGCTGTTCTTGTGATAGTGAGTGAGTTCTCTTGAGATCTGGTTGTTTTAAAGTGTATGGCACCTCCCCTACCCTCTTGTTCCTGCTCCTACCATGGGAGACACCTGCTCCCCAACTTCACCTTCCTCCATGATTGTAAGTTCCCTGAGGCCTCCCCAGAAGCCCAGCAGATGCTAGCATCATGTTTCCTACACAGCCTGCAGACTTGTAAGCTAATAAAACCTCTTTCCTTATAAATTACCCAGTCTCAGGTATTTCTTTATAATAATGCGAGAATGGCCTAATACATTAAGAAATAATATATAAGCATATATAAGCTGAAAGTATTCAGGAATAATGAAATTACAGAATGTTATTGCTGGATAAAAATCTTAGAATTTACTTAAATAACTTCCCTCATTTTATAGTTGAGAAATTTGAGCCCAAAAAATGTAAACAACTGTGCCAGCTCCCACAGCTCTGAGAAGAGGGACTAGAACCTGGGAGCCAGATCCCTAATCTGGGTTTCCTTCTATTCTGAGGGCAGCAAAACAATCCTCTGAGGTGGGCCTACAATACTTTGCCCCCTACTGGAATGGCATCTTGACCTGATGGCACATGTACTTCAGACCACTACCAAAAGTTATCTTCCAGAAAATCACAAAGACCATGAAATATAAAGAATTCCCTCTAAACAAGGATGAAACATAAAGGATTTACTTATAAGGATGATTATATGAACTCATCCAAAAAGACTTGTATAGAGTATGTCATTCTCTGACTATAAAAAATTGGGGAAACATTATTCTTCTGATGCAGAAAGAGAGTTGTTGTTTTTCTCCCTCTTCTAATCAACCATCTCCAAGCTTAACAGGATAAGACATACAACAAAAACAAAAACACCTTGCTGTAACAAACCACAGGGATTCAAAGTAAAATTACAGAGGTAGCATAATTAAATATAAAGAGGTAACCCAGTACACACCCCAACTATCTTGGAGATATCTGCACACCACTACACATGGATCAGCCTCCTTCTTTTGAATGGCTGAGGATAAAAGGAGTGCACTTACACCTGCACTCTGCTGTCTACCTATTCATTATTGGTTATCTTTGTCAGCAGAAGAAAGCTTCTTGTGGGAGAAGCAGAATAGAGGACAGAGACCCTGGAGAGCTTCTCCAGGGATAAGAGGGGAGCAACAGGACCTCTCTAGGTTCTACTCGCAGGTCATAGCACCAGGTTTGAAGTGGTGCTCAGGACTGGGGAGGGGCTACCATGAGTAGGACTGAGTGCCTAAGGGGCAACCTGAGCCCTCTCAGAATAGGAGTGCCCAAGATGCTGGCTGGATCATATTTAATTTAGAGAAATACAGGACGGTAACATTTCTTGTCTCATTCTCCACACTAAGCATCAATCCTGGTGTGTAAGTTTGGTGTGAACAGGTATGAATCCTGGTAGCAGCTATTCTAGAATGCCTGAGGCCTGGATGAAAGGAATTCCTGAGGACAAGATGCATTCTACCAAAAGACTAGTCTTTTTGAATAACATCCTGACATATATTCGACTAGCAGAGACTTTTCTGATCCTATTTTATCACTCATAAATCATGGATAATTTGGTTTCTCCTGTGTGACCTCTGTGCTTAGAGAGTTCCACATCAACTCCACTGGAGTTGTGTCTCTGAATTCTAACATCTGGTTTACTCAAGAACTCCAGCACCATGGCTGGAGAGGACCAGGGTGTGCCTGGGACTGACAGGTGGGCTTCACTGATGGCCCATTGGTGATAAGTTGGACCTGGACACTTTCAGGTGCAGGCCTGAAAGGGCTGCTCATTTTATCTCTTACTGAGTCCCATGGTCCTGGAGGGCCATTTCTCTCCCCAAGCTGGACAGCCCTGGGACAGTGCCTTTAACCAGACAGAGAGGTCAGTGACCTGGATGCTGCTCTGTGTGGAAGAACCAGCCTCTGAACCCAGTGCTGTGATACTTACATAAGCACAGCTGTGATGCTATGACCTTGGGCTGCAGCAAGGATGTGGGCCCCCTGCTATCCCTCCACTGGAAAGGCTTTTATAAAATCTCATAGCATCCCGATTCCCAAGCAGGGTCAGACTTTCTCAGGAGCACCTCTTTACGAGGCACCTGAGCCAAAACAATTGCTAACCATCTATTCAGAAACCACTGAAACTATATTTTTGAAGATTCGCTAATTATTAGTGTTAATGATTATGGGACAATTCCCCATATACATGTTAACAAAACAACAACAACAACAAAAGAAACACAATGCAAAAGTGTATATAGCATGATTCTTTCTTGAGTGAATACACAAAAACGATGCGTGCACATGGAAAAAAATGAAAAGAAATATACCTAAATATTAACCATGCTATTTAAGATTGAATGTTGATGGGTGATTTTTCTATTTTTCCTTACACATTTCTGTTTCTTCCAATTTTCTACAATGAACATTCATAATCAAGAAAAAAATGCTATTTTAAAAAACGAACTCTAATGGCACAGAATGTTAAATTGAGGGTGGGTCAGAAATGGCCCACGTGGCCCTCAACAGACACAGTCTCAAAGATTCAAAACAAAGCAAATAGGTGCCTCTAGAGGCATGTGGCACAGAGGACTAGCTGTGTTTTGGTGGGTATTAAATTCCACAGAGGTGCCTGCAAATAACATAATGTCCCTTTAGTGGCCCCCCTAAATCATCTCCCTGCCTGAGGAGTGGCGTTCAGTCTGAGTTTCCCAAGACTCTGAAGGTCTGCAGTGCTGACATGCAGAACGTGTGGGTGTGCTTTATAGCTCTCCTCCCCAAGAGGGTAGCCTGCATGCTGCAAATAAATGGTGTTCACACTAGGCAGGTACCATGAGACGAGGAGAGAAATAACACAGATGGATGCCGAGGAAAAAGCAGCCGTCTGTTCAGGATTGATAATGAATCGTTACATCCTATCTGAAGCTACTTAATTTCCGAAACACTGTTCTATAAATATGCTGTCAATGGAGTTAGTCGGTTTGTAAAGAAAGGAAGTGAATCAGAAATGGGTTGATGAAATACCACCAGTTCCCAAAACAAATATGTTTCTCTCTGGTTTTAGCCTAAACACTACCTGGAGGATAAAAGGAAATGCTGCATATCACATTAGTGCTCTCCAGGCAGCCTGTGCTGCTGCTGAACAGCTTTGCTTCCAAAATAATGATAATAATACTAATGATGATAATCACAGTCACTAAAGGGCATGGAGGCACTGGCCCTTTTTATCTGCAGATTTCTACCCTAATTTATGGTTTAAGTGGCATGTTACAGTAGTGATGGAGGTAGACGGTGTTTGTGAATAGTCAGATATGGGAATCAACTCATGTAAGATGACTGCAAGGAACAAACTGCAAACAGATTCTTGTTTATTCAGAAATAGGCTCAGATTTTTTGTTGTTTGTTTTTCTTGCAAAACATTATAAATCCTCAAACCTCTACAACATAGAAGCAAATAAGTCTTCCTTTCTCTAGTGTCAAAATGCAGGCTGTACTATCATTACAGGGCAGAAAACAAAACAGAAAAATCTGTACTGAGAACTTAGGCGCAACAGGGGCTTGCATTGTATCTGTCTGTGTCCTTTCATTGCTGAGAGCAGTATAGAACTTTATGCTCTAGGATTCAGCTGTTTGCTGATTTGCTCTAAACTCAATTCATTTTCTAATTTCATCTCTTTGATGTTATTCCAGTGAGAAGCCTGCAGGTAGTACCTCCATCAGGAAGGTATTATTAATTAGCAGCCAACAGGGTGAGCAGAAATCACGTGCTCCATTTGTACAGCTAATAGTTCGGTTCATGAATGGTTCTCAAAATATTTTACACCAGCCAATCTGAAAAAAACATACGATTCTGGTTAAATTTAAGGACTCTTGGATCCTGCAGGCCCAGATATTCATACCTTGAGCAGCCATGCAAATGAGAGCATCATCATTTCAAAGTTCAATAGGAAGAAAATGAAGCAGCTGCTGTTTAATTTTTTATGGAGCCTACAATTTGTCTCATTAGTGGGCAAATAGGATAGGCTAGGAACTAAAAGCTGTCTAGGCCTCAACTCTGCAGGACAGAAAAAAGTGATCTGTATCAAATCACTCAATTGGGCTCTCTGGGGATAGGGTTAGACTGGCTGGTGCTGGGGAAAGGGCGCCTGGCTCTAAATCCTGGCTGCTAGGCAGGTTCCATCACCTCACTGATACATGACCTTTGGCAAATTAGAGAAGCTTCCAGAGCCTCATGACCACATCTAAAAACAGAGGAATGTGGAATTAGCCTGTCCATCTCTCAGAGCTGTGGAGCACCTGGGAGGCAAGAATCCCTGGTGCTTTGAAAACTCCAAAAGGCTGTTCAAACGCAATTTGAGAATGGCCTGGATACCTGGATTGTTAAACTGAGGCCCAAGGGCAGCAGATTTGACTGCAATTATGGAGGTACAGCCGTGAGGTTGGGCTCCCTCATTCCGAATTCAAGGAAAATCCCTACATTTTCCTCTCTCTCTACTGATGGTGTCACCCATCAGCCAGGGAAGCAGGTGAGGAAAGGGAGGCTAAAACCCATTATGTTTCCTAGGCCATTTCCAGCGTAGGAACACAGTGATGTTACCTGGTAACAAGTCATGGCAACTTGCTGATAGAAGTCAAGACACTAAGCAGAGCAAGTCTGGGGAAACAGGCAAGTGGAAAAGAGTAAATATAGCTCCACTACGTAACAAAGAATTTGGCTGGCCTTGTCCCTGCTTCCTGAGTTTTGTCCAACCCTTGGAATTTCCTTATAGAAGTATCTTATTATTCATGGTGAGCCTGGATAGTTTATGCTCACAAGGCGACTGATGGCAATCTCCAGATAGTTTATGCTACAGAGATGACTCAGGATGGGGGCTGGCCATGCCAGAAAGATTAACCATGTGATTAGAGGGTTGGGGCTTTGAGTCATATGATATCAGCCTGACCTCTGACAAGGAGGGGGGCATGCGGATTGAGTCCAACCACGTGGCTGATGACTTAATCAATCATGCCTATGTAATGGAGCCTTGGTAGAAACTCTGGACACCAAAGCTTGGGTGAGCCTAGTGATATACATGGATGTACCAGCAGGGTGATGCATTCTGAGGACATGAAAGATTTGCATGTGGGACCCTCCCAGACCCTACCCTATGTGTGTCTTCTTTGGGCTGGTTCTGATTTGTATCCTTTATATCCGATATATCCTTTATCTTCCTGAGTTCTGCGAGTTGTTCTAGTAAATTATCAAACCTGAGGGGGTAGTAGTGTCAGAGGCATTTGAACTAGGGTGACTCCATCTTGAATAGGAGCTGGGTAAATAAGGCTGAGACCTACTGGACTATAGTATTCGCAGAAGGTTACACATTCTAAGTCACCGGATAAGAAAGGAGATCAGCACAAGGTAAGGTCACAAAAACCTTGCTGATAAAAGGTCAGTAGAGAAGCTGACCAAAACCCACCAAAACCAAGATGGCCATGAAGGTGACCTCTAGTTATCCTCACTGCTCATTACACACTAATTATAAGACATTAATTAGCATGCTAAAAGACACTCCTGCCAGCGCCATGGCAACTTACAAATGCCATGGCAACATCAGCAAGTTACCCTATATGGTGGAGGAACCCTCAGTTCCAGGAATTGCCCACCTCTTTCCGGGAAAACTCACAAATAATCTACCCCTTATTTAGCATATAATTGAGAAATAACCTTAAAAAATAGCAAAACAGCAGCCCTCAGAACTGCTCTGCCTATGGAGTAGCCATTCTTTATTCCTTTACTTTCTTAATAAACTTGCTCTCACTTTACTGTATGGATTTGCCTCGAATTCTCTCTTGCTTAAGATCCAAGAACCCTCTCTTGGGGTCCAGATCAGTAACAGCTTTACCATCATTTAGTTTTGTGACTTTACGCCTGTTACTAAACCTTTTCATCTCCCCAAACTCACTCTGGCAAAAGGGGAAAACAATGCCTGACCCATGGAGTAATGAGCACTGAAGGAAACACCACACCAAGTCCTGGATAAACATTCAGTGAGCAGAAATCTGACCTCAGCGGCGTGGGTGGAGCAGAGCTGAAAGTTATGTAGATCTACAACTTGCATCACATCTAAGACTCAGGGTAGGGTGCTCGTTGGTGAGCAGTGATGTCATGACCCACAGACCGAGGGAGACATGAGTGGGATAGAAAGATTTCAAAAATAGGAAGATGAGCTGAAAATGCTCCATGACAGGGTTTGGCTGTGTCCCCACCCAAATTTCATCTTGGATTGTAGCTCCCATAATTCCCACGTTGTGGGAGGGACCTGGTGGGAGGTCACTGAATCACGGGGGCGGGTCTTTCCCGTGCTATTCTCATGATAGTAAATAAGAGATCTCAAGAGAGATCTGATGGTTTATAAAGGGAGTTTACCTGAACAAGCTCTCTTCTCCTGTCTGCCGCCATGATGTCCCTTTCACCTTCTGCCATGATTGTGAGGCCTCCCCAGCCACGTGGCACTGTGAGTCCATTAAATGTCTTTCTTTTGTAAATTGCCCAGTCTCAGGTATGTCTTTAACAGAAGCATGAAAATGAAATAATACACTCCAGAAATCTTATCTGAGAGTATTTGATGAGTTCTCTACCTGCTGAGAACTTTCTCCCCTAGAACAAAGGTTGTTTCTTTCAGGCTCTGCCTCAAATGGGAAAGAGGAGGCTGAGGGAGTGGAACTCTGAGACCACCACTTAATTTACGTTTTCTATACTAGAGCTCTATAACCACCTTCGCAAAATGATGACAGTAGAATAAATCTGTCATGGCTGACCCCATCTTGCTTCTAGCCTTACAGGCTGGCTGTCTTTGCTCATTCCCGGGTGTAAGCCAAGCTACGTTTGGGAGACATTTAGTTTATAGTTTAAATAATAGCGGGTCTTCCCCCAAAGCTCAACTGCCTTTGCAGAGCTAATGAAGGGCCATCAGGTTAGGAGGATGTTAGAAGGTTGAATTCTGCTAAGGTGTAGACATTAACCATTATCAGCAATTATTTTGGAGGTCAGAAGATACACAACTTCTCTAATTACTCTTGCAGATAACGTCACTATTGCAGAACCTAAGATTGGCCTTTTGAGATGTTTTTTCAGGTTTTTGCATTTCTGACTACCAACGGCTCCACCTGGACCTGCGGACTCCACCAACTGGTCCTGTGGCCCCACCCACAAGTGGACTCCCTGGCCTGCCAAACTATCCTTGAAAAACCCTAGCGTCTGCATTTTCAGAGAGACTGATTTGAGTAATCACTCCATCTTCCATGTAGCACAGCTGGCCTTCTGTCCATTAAACGCTTTCTTTATTGCATTGCCATAGTCTGATTTTGTCTATGCAGGGGGCAGGAAGAATCCATCAGATGGCTACAATTCCAGGTAAAATTCATCTGAAAAAAAAAATTTTCTGCTATTTCTCTTTAAGTTGGTCTCAGAGAACAGATCTGATTACTACGGCAGCTGCTCCTCAGTACCTGAGCCTGAGTTTCAAGAATTAGACATTAAAGTTAAAGTGACAAGCCCTTGGGAGGAAGAGACTGCTGATTAGAAGTCTTGATTGCAAGGGAAGGGGATGCTAGACGTATACAGTCTGTCTTAAAAGCCTACACTTAACAATGGCAGGGTTTCAAAAGGTCAAAGAAAAACAGGGCTGATTCTATAGTGTGACTCTAGAAGAAAAGGGGACGCACAAGTGTTGAGAAGCTCTGCCACCCAGGGAAAGTGGCTCAGATGTAAGATCTGCGTATGAAGCCTGCAAGGAAGGGCACCAAGGTGACCAAGGATGCAGAGAGGTGCAGCAGGCGCTTGCAAGGAGAATAACAGGGCAGAAGAGAGGCTGCAACCCAAAATGACTTGGAAAAATCTTAAGCACCCAAAAAAGGTAGGGGGATGGGGATGGAGAGAAACTTCACTGGTGCATTTATCCAGAAACCAGTACCCGGCACAAGGCCAGCCACTTCTGGGGAGAAGTGAGGGAGCATATCTCTCCTTTTTATAGCATTCTGATGGGGGTGCTGAAATAATACTGCCTTGCTGCATCCCATGGCTTGCAGAGTTATCGCTAGGAATGGCTCCTTCAGTCTTCAAGCTCCTCCCCACTCTCCTCCACACTCCTGGCCACATGGGAACCTGGAAGAAGGGGGTTGGAGCAAAGCCGGGACAGACACCAGGCAGGACTGGATGTCTCTCCTCACCCCTGACAACTGCCCCTGGAGAAGCCCATCAATCTGCCTCCTCCTTCTCTGAAGATGAGTCTGTGACAGAATGCTGCCCCATTCAAAAGGACTTCTTCCAGGTCTAGGATGGAACTACTAGGTCAGAACCATGCCCAGTGGAGGGCAAAAGGCAGACTGAGCTGGGGCTCACATTCACACGCCCATTTTATAACCAAGGAGTCAGAGGCTCAGAGAAGTCGAGTAACTTGCCCAAGGTCCCCGAGTTAGTAGGTCACAGGGCAGGATCCGAATGCAGGTCTGTCTGGCCCCCTCCGCCTCCCTATACAACCATCCCTAGAGGCTGTAGGATCTGGTTGGCCAAAGAAGGCAAGAGAGGGTGTCTGAGGCAGGGAGATGCACCTAGGAGAGGAGGGGGGCCTTGGAGACGACAATGAGATAGGCAGCACAGACCTTGTAAAGGCATCATCAACCAGAGGTTAGGCTGATGGAAGTGTCAGAGGTATGTGAACCAGAGCAACTCCATCTTGAACAGGAGCTGGATAAAATGAGGCTGAAATCTACTGGGCTGCATTCCCAGAGAGTTAAGGCATTGTAAGCCACAGGATGAGATAAGAGGTCAGCCCAAGATATAGGTCATAAAGACCTTGCTGATAAAACAGGTGGCAGTAAAGAAGCTGGCTAAAACCCACCAAAACCAAGATGACGACGAGAGTGGCCTCCGGTCGTCCTCACTGCTACACTCCGACCAGCGCCATGACAGTTTACAAATGCCATGGCAACATCAGAAAGTTGTCCTATATGGTCTTAAAAGGGGAAGCATGAATAATCCACCCCTTGTTTAGCATAAAATCAAGAAATAACCATAAAAATGGGCAACCAGCCCCTCTGGGCTGCTCTGTCTATGGAGTAGCCATTCTTTTTTCCTCTTGCTTTCACTTTACTCTATGGACTACTCTCCCTGAATTCTTTCTTGCATGAGACCCAAGAACCCTCTCTTGGGGTCTGGATTGGGACCCCTTTCCTGTAACAGACAAAGGCCTTCAGGTCAGGCAGCAGAGTCTTTGGACATTCTTGTATCTCCACCTGGTCCTGGAGGTACTTTGTTTTGAAATTGCATTTAGTCTTTCAGAAAGTCCTCAAGAAACTTGGGTAAATGGTCTTTGCCAACAGTTCATATTTCTCCTTTACTCCCAAAAGGAAATTTATTATTATATTTGTTATTATTATTAAACTCAAATCAATGTCTCTCATGAGGCCAGGAAGCCCATTTGCCCCAGATTTGCTGCCCTGAGTTGCTCTGACTTCACAGGGAGCTCGTCAATGCTTGCCCTTCTTAATGCAAGATGAACGAGCCCAGCAGGCTCTGCCCCTCTCAGCAGACTGGGTTAATAACCTGCTCACAATACACCCCCTTAATCCACTCCTGGGTCACCTGCATCTACCTGAAAAGCATACACTGAAAATTCACCAACACACCAACATGAGACAACAGGAAACACAAGACAGACTGGTTTTCACAGGTAGGAGGGAATACAGCTGCTCTTTCAATAGGATCAGCTTCTTTTCTAGGGGCATGTTTCTTCTTGCTGAATTTTAATCCATGGTTTCTTTATGTTTGTCAATGAAATAAAAAGTTTCACACTGTCACTTCCAACTAACAAAGAAAGTAAAGCTTAGGAGCATGCTCCCCCTCCCTTACCTTTTTCATGGCACAAGTATTGGTGGGAGGGGTGGATGGTGGAAAAGGCAAGGGCTTGAAGCCAATTAGATCTGGGTTCAAATCCAGCCGTATCACTTATTAGGAAGGTGGTCTTGCCTGGACAAGTTACTTTCCTCCTATGACTTTATTTTCTATTCAGCGAAGCCAGGTGAACACCCACTGCATTGTGATGAGGATTAAAAGAAGTGCTCCTAAGAGCTAGCACAATGCCTGATGCAGGGATACCTCCTAAGCCCTCCCGAAGCTTCCCTTTGTTCTTGCTCATCCAGGAGAGATTTCTTTGTTAAATGATTTCTTCTGGGAGTTACACTTTTGTCCTTTAAAAAAAAAGTAGGTGAATGTAGAAAAAGCAATTTTATCTTCTCTCTCTCTGTCCCCAACATCTCAATAAATATCGCACACCTAAAAGAGACAGCAGTGCCTCATGCAGTATCTGCCCTGTTCTGTTTGTAATGTGACGACATCATCAGGGGAGGGAAGGTGGGAATGGAGTGGTCTTTAAGAAGCACTGTGCCTGTGAGCTGAAATGCACTCAGCATGTAGAACAAGACCAGGACACCAGGCGCTCCCTCTGGGCCTGAGCTGGCTGCTCTCCTTCCACACAGGCATACCCTGGGTGGTTGTGTCCCTCTGCTTCTCAGGGTGTTGCACAGAGGCCCCCAAGGACATCTGGCTAAACACGAGTAGCAGGAATGGGGGCAATGGGTTTGTCTGCTAATAGCAACATCTTCCTTGAGTGGAACAAAGCAAGGGGGCAGCAGACACACAGAAAGGGTTTCTACAAAAGAAAATAAAGGAAGCTGTGGGATCCAATACCCTGCAGCTCACACAGGGAGAGTGACATCTCTCTTTAGTCTGAGACTCTCAGAGCACTACTGTTACAAAAGTATGTTTTCTTGCTCAATGCCCTGAGCTCGGGAAGAGCTGTCCCAGGACAGTGCCTCATCTCCACAAGCCCCAAGATGAGGACCTGGCTCCACTAACAACTCTGTCATTCATAAATTTACCCTGATCCTTTTTGAAACCAGTCAAATTGCACCTGGACTTCTGTGTGAAGTGGTATTTCCTTTAATTTTTTTCTAGATTTCCTTCTTCCAAGTTTCAAAGGTACTAACCTCATTCTAATAGCCTCTCATTCCACATGTGGCATGATCTTCTCAATTTCGATCCTGACCTCTCTCATGCCTCACCTGTCCAGACCAAAGAGTTTGAGTGTTCACAGGTGTCTTTTCAGTGACAGCCCGTTTCTCATCTGATCATCTCATCTACTACTCCACAAGACGCGCCCACTCTCTGAAAGAAACGCTCACACTGCACAGCTAGTGAAAAGTAGAGACAGGCCTGCTCCAGGCTCAGGTACCAGCCCCGAGGGCTCCTTCCTGCTTTTCTTCAGCATTTTGGGAGGTAGGACACGGCAAAGACAGATGCAGGGACCTGCATGCAATCCTGACTCAGTCCCTTTCTAGCTGTGTGACTTAGGGCAAGTTAAGAAACCTCTTTAGGTCTCAGTTTTCTCATCTATAAAATAGAGATAAGAAACTACTTACTGGCCAGGGCTGTTATGAGGTTTAAAGGAGATATTCTATGTAGCTCACAGAGAACTCTGCCTGGCACATGGTAAGTAATCAGCATCTGTTATCATCTTTACCATCATCCAGTGCCCTTCATCTCTTCTGGGGAGAATTTGCTGACTTCTCTGGGCAGCATGTGTTTCTTCCTTTGCCACTTTCTAATGCCATGTTTCTATCACTGGCCTAGAACCTTCCTTGTTGCTGGAATCATGTGTTTGTTGATTCAATGAAACCAGGTATTCTAAACCTTTTTGAACCATGGCTGCCTTTGGCAATCTGGTAAAGCACATGGACCCTTTCAAAATAATGTTTTTAAATGCATAAAATAAAAAGCATAGTATTATGAAGGAAACTGATTATACTGAAATATAGTTATCAAAATATTTTTTAAACAGATCTGTGACATAGCAGTATGTGTGTTTCTTTATTAAAACATCAAATAACAATGTTTACTTTGGGTCTAATATGGGTAGAATATCCCTTATCTAAAACTCCTGGGACCAGAAGTGTTTCAGACTTCAAATGTTTTCAGATTTTGTAATATTTACCATATAGTTACCAACTGAGCATCCCAAATCCCAAAATCCAAAATCCAAAACGCTCCAGTGAGCATTTCCTTTGAGCATCAGGTCAGCACTCAAAAAGTTTTGGATTTCAGTGCATTTTGGATTTAGGATTTCCAGACTGGAGATACTTAGCCTGTAATAACACTAATTGATAATATAAATGAGATTGTGAGATATTTATAACAACTGTAGGTGATACAAAAATATCCGTGACTCCTAGAGGTGACAAAGTCACAGGTGCTGCTCAGGTTACTCTGGTCAATTTCCTACTTCCAGAAGAAAAGGAAATGTTAAACTTCGATTAGAGATTAGTAAAATTAAAAGGTAAATTGTTTTCTCATCTAAGCTCACAGACCTCTTGAATTCTGTTGAGAATCTTGATGTAGACTGTGAGTTTCTAAGCATTCATGTCCTATTTATCCAACTTCAGTGTCAAGCACAGAGCATGGTACACAGGAAAGACCTAACACATCGATTTTTTAATTAATGAATTTACGGCATTGTGCCAGGTGCTACAAAACAGACAAGGATCCTGCCCTCTAGAAGCTAAAATCTGTACACAAATAATTGTGATATAAGATAAGAGGTGGCAAATGCCATGATGTAGGAGATGAGGAAGGTAGGCAGCCCCAGGATGTGTGTGCATGTATGGTGAGTGTGTGGCATGTGCATGTGTGTCTGTTGACATGTAGGTACGTGTGTGTGTGTGCATATGCATGTGAGGTGGGGAGTAGAAGACTGCACTGGAAATGGTGCAGTCACCAAATTATCTTGAAATTATTCGTCATGAATCTATCCCCTTGACTAGGGTAAGCTTTTCGTGGACAGAGACTATATTTTATTTATGCTTAGGCAACAGGCATGATATTTTGAAAATATTAAATTGATATGTTTTTCACTCCCTTACAATCATGCTCCCTGTAGCCTTTACACAATTACAGCTAAGACTTTCCCCGAGGAAGAAGAGCAGAGCACCGAGGAGGGCCACAGAGAAAAGCAGGATATGATGGAGAAAGGGTGGCACCTGCCTCCACAGGCAGAGGAAGTAGACGGCCCTTCTGGTTTCGCCTTTAGGTAGAGACTGAAAGAAGAGAGAAAGGAGGAGCTGAAGAGCAGTGCTGGGGAGCATGTTCCTGCTCCTCCTCTCCTAGGGGCTGATCTCACAATGAGGGAGGATGAAGGGAGTGAGGGAGAGTGACAAAAAGGAAGGAGGAAGGAAGGCAGGGTGGAAGGAAGGAAGAAAAGAAGGAAGGGAGAGAGGGAGGGATGGAGGGAAACAGGAAAAGAAGGAGGAAAAAAAGGAAAAAAGGAAGAAGAGAGGTTAAGTGAAGAAGCTAAAATCTGTTTTCTGCATCCCTTTGAGACTATGGGTGCATGAAACCACCATGCAACTGCCTCCACATCAACATGAGATGTCCCCAGTAGACAGAAAATGGTGCTGTGTAGAGTTCTGGTCAACAGGGACCCCAGAGAGTTAACTCACAGGAGTTACTTGCTTCCACGTGGCATGAAAGGATCCAATGAGAGACATGTAATGCAGCTGAAGACTGAGGGCGGGGGGTCCAGCCATGAAGCTGCCATGGAGAGAGGGATGGGGGCTTCATAGCTAAATGGCAGGGTAGGCCACCCAGGCCAGGGACAGGATGCAGGATGGGGCCGAGACTCAGAGGGTAGAGACCAATCCGCCTGTGACTGTGCCAACAGACCTCAAGACTGAGAGTCACAGCAGCTGTGAACTCCAGCCCTGAGTGCTAGCAGGATGCATGATGACAAAAGGGCAAGGACTCAGGAGAAGCACTCAAGATCAGCATGCCCCGGCCCACTGCTATGAGGACATCGAGGCTTCCTCTACTCCAGATGCCATTTAAGGAGGAAGGCAAAAGGAGAACATCTGAGAAGCAGAAACAACCCAGACAGAAAGTCTGAACCCGGAATCAATCTGCCCAAATATTTACCAAAAAGAGACCTTAACTGAAGCAGCTAATTTAGCTTACGGGAAATACATTTAAGGGGTCTTTCACCATCTGTGGATGTGAGGCTTCATTGTCACATGAAAGCCACAGGAAGTAAAGAGCACATCTATTTCTTATCTTTACTTTTTGGCACATCCAACTGAGCGCAATGCATACGTTTCAACTTTCCTCCATCCCTCTACATCCCATTGTAATTCCAGTACATAGTATGGCATCAGGCACACAGTGGGCATGCAGTAAATGCTTATGAAGATGAGCTCAGCCTAGGTACATAGGAAGCAATGACAAGTGACAGCTAACAGAGGGTCACAAAGAGAAAGGAAAACAAAACGCAGAATCAAAGACATAAGGGCTGTGACAAAGGCAGAGTTTCTTGGGGCCATTGGGTGTATGGGCAAATGGCTGCTGAGACTGTCATCCATTGGCTGACAGAATCACCTCATAGTGACTGTTCACAATGAAGACCCAAGACATCAAGATTTCTATATTAAAGAAGGTAGGAAAATACATATTTACAAAGATTCCCATCCAAAATGGTTATTTTTAAAAAGGTATCTTAAAGGCTTAAAACATAGCTGATAATAATATTAATTTCCATAGAACCTACCACTCCTCCAAAGATGCTGGATCAATAAGACACAAACGCACTTTGCTTCTCCTCTCTCAAGATCAGTCCGGAAATGCAGTTATCTCCATTTCCAGGATCTATTTCCATGTGACCCTTCATGGATACCCAGCTCTATCTAGTAGGGCAGCAAACTTTCTTTAGAGGGACCTGCAGACTTCCTTTAGATGGACGAGATACCACCTACAACAGCACTTGGGAGGGTAAAGGCTGAACCAGGTCCCTTCATAAACGAGGAAAGAGGAGGCAATGGACACTCATGGGTAGAAGCAGCAGGCAGAGCCTAACTCTAACTGCATCTGCTGTTCTCACTAGCAGGGTCTTTATTTGTAAACACGTACTCACATTCCCCCCACCTCCTCCCTAATATCAATGCACCGTACTCCAGGAAGGGGTACTTTACTTGTGTTTGTCTCTGATACCCACTCCACAAAGGAGTTGAGATGGGCCTACGACTCTTCCGCCTTCATTTTGCCAAGGGGAAGAAACCAAGGCATTTGGAAATTCTTATGACTTGGTTATGTCATATCCAGCCAGGACTGGAATGAAAGCCAGTTCTCATTATGTAGCTTGGCATCAGTATCCCTTCTCTCCTGTCTTCCCCAGAAGAAAAGAAAAACTTTCCAACGTGCTGAGGTCTTTATTTAAACAAAAAGCAAACAAAAAATAACTCCAAGCAAATTAAAAAATAAAAAATTCCAAATAATACCATCATTTTTTTCCCATGAGCCATGAGATGAAATTCAGAAAAGACATGATTCTAACAGAAATATATCAAGAGTGATAGGGAGATTAATTTTGGAAGTTATGGTAATTCTACCAAATTCCAAGGAAAGAAAATTTATAATTCATACCAAGTTTCTTCAACACACACAATGTTCTGTAAACCAGGTTTAATTCATCCTATGGTTTCACTCATTCACCACAAAGAACAAGAGAAAATGACTTTCCCCAGAGACAGCAATTAGGCAAGAGAAAGAAAGGGCATCTAAACTGGAAAAGAGAAAGTCAAACTATCCCCATTTGCAGATGATACGATCATATATCTAGAAAACCCTAAAGACTCTTCCAAAAGACTCCTAGATTTGATAAACAAATTCAGTAAAGTCTCAGGTTACAAAATCGATGTACAAAAATCAGTAGCACTGCTATACACCAACAATGACCAAGCTGAGAATCAAATCAAGAACTCAATCCTTTTTACAACAGCTGCAAACAACAACAAAACCTACAAATATACTTAACCAAGGAGGTGAAAGATCTCTCCAAGGAGAACTATAAAACACTGCTGAAAGAAATCATAGATAACATAAACAAATAGAAACATATCCCATGCTCATGGATGGGAGGAATCAATACTGTGAAAATGACTACACTGCCCAAAGCAATCAACAGATTCTATGCAATTCCCACCAAAATACCAAAATCATTTTTCACAGAATTGGAAAAAACAACCCTAAAATTCATATGGTACCAAAAAAAGAGTCCGTATAGCCAAAACAATCCTAGCATAAAGAACAAATCTGGAGGCATAACATTACCGGACTTCAAATTACACTACAGGGGTGTAGTTACCAAAACAGCATGGTACTGGTATAAAAATAGGCACACAGACCAGTGGAACAGAATAGAGAACCCGGAAATAAAGCCAAATACGTACAACTGATCTTCAACAACAAAAACATAAACTGGGGAATGCACACCATATTTAGTAAATGATGCTGAAAAAACTGGCAAGCCACATGTGGAAAAATGAAACTGGACACTTACCTCTTACCTTATACAAAAACCAACTCAAAATGGATTAAAGATTTAAAGACCTGAAATTATAAAAATTCTAGAAAACAACACGGGAAAAACTTTTCTAAACATCAGCCTACGCAAAGAATTCATGACTAAGACCCCAAAAGCAAATGCAACAAAAACAAAATTAAATAAATGGGACTTAATTAAACTAAAAAGCTTCTGTACAGCAAAATAAATAATAACCAGAGTAAACAGACAACCCATAGAATGAAAGAAAATATTTGTAAATTATGCCTCTGACAAAGGACTAGTAGCTAGAATCTACAAGAAACTCAAACAAATCCACAAGAAAAAAACAAATAATCCTATTAAAAAGTGGGCAAAGGACATGTATAGATATTTCTCAAAAGAAGATATACAAATGGTCAACAAACATGAAAAAATGCTAAACATCACCAATCATCAGGGAAATGCAAATTAAAATCACTATGAGATACCACCTTACTCCAGCAAGAATGGCCATTACTAAAAAGTCAAAAAACAATTGATGTTGGTGTGGATGTGGGGAAAAGGTAATGACATACTGCTGGTGAAAATGTAAATTAACACAATCTCTATGGAAAACAGAATGAAGATGCCTTAAAGAGCTAAAAGTAGATCTACCATTCGATCCAGCAATCCCACTACTGGGCATCTACCCAAAGGAAAAGGAGTCATTATATGAAAAAGACACCTGTACATGTATGTTTATAGCAGCACAATTCACAATTGCAAAATGGAACCAACCTAAGTGTCCACTGATTAGATAAAGAAAATGTTGCATATATACACCGTGGAATACTACTCCACCATAAAAAGGAACAAAATAATGTCTGCAGCAACTTGGATGGCGCTGGAGGCCATTATTCTAACTGAAGTAACACAGCAGTGAAAGACCAAAAACAGTATGTTCTCACTTATAAGTAGGAACTAAGCTATGAGTACTCAAAGGCATACATTGACATAATGGACTTTGGAGACTCAGAAGGGGGAGACTGGGAGTAGGCAAAAGGGATAAAAAGCTACATATTAGGTACAATGTACATGACTCAGCTGATGGGTGCACTAAAATAACAGAATTCACCACTATAAAACTCATCCATGCAACAAAAGACCCACTTGTAACACAAAAGCTATTGAAATAAAAATGTTCAAAAAACAGAGAAAATGACCTTCCTATCATATGGTTCAAACCTGACTGTGTGACCCTGCCATGCTTGGGGCCACAAGGCTGAAGGAGCTGCTGGAGAAAGGCCCTAGATTCTGTGGACTCCATGGTTCTGATAACCCAGCAAAGGGCACAAGGCCACTTCCGGCCCATAGGGAGCCTTCAAGCATTTAGAAAAAGGCAGACACAATTCCAGGTCAGGGCCCAGGAATGGCCCAGGCATAATGAGCAAAGCCTCTCCTTACCCGGCACCTTGGGCCAGGTGCCAACTGCATAACCCTGTCACAGGCAGTTGTCACCTGCCTCAGAAATTCGCTAAGAGGTTGCATTTACATACAAAATCTCCTTGATCAAACCCTCTAATCATCTGGAAAGCAGCAGTGTGCAGAAAATATATCTTCTTGAGGGATGATGTCTTGTTTGGCTCTGATCCCCAAGAAAGAGTACAGTAGGGAGACAAGAGTTCCCAACACCTGTCTCCAATCTCTTTAGCCACAAAGGCAACCTTTTCTTCCATACTCAAGAGTGCAGAAAGAGCACTACAGGGGTAATGTCATCTGTCATTCCTAATTAGTGTTCTCTAAAAAAAACAAAAAAGTTTTTAAAAGACTATTGGCATTTTTCAACTCTGTTACTAGACATAATAATCACAATATCAAGATGTCCAAGTGTGACTATTAGTAACAACATCTTACATTTGTTGGACTCGTGTTTTTTAAAGGGCTCTCCGGTATAGCATCTCACTTAATCCTTCCTATTCGGTCCTTACAGCCTCTATTTTAAACATAAGGAAGCCGGGGCTCTGAGATGTTAAGTGGCTTGCTTAAGGTCTCACAGTAGGTGGCAGAGCCAGGACTAAGCCCTACCAGTCCCCTTCCTCCTCTCTGGCCATCCAATACTCAGGGCAGGTTTGCCTGAATTGCTCTGAAGAGAGAATACACCTATTCTGTTCCTGAGAAGTTCCCGATTCCTCTGGTGAGACTTACCAGTGACTTCTCCCTGTCAAAAGGTACCTCTGTGTTTATTTTTCCACCTGCCTGCACACACCATTCAAGGACACAGTATTACCATCCAGGTGAAGAAAGACAATGCTCACTGTTGCCTCTGTTGCTCATCAAGCGCCTCTGAAGCCTCTCATTATTTCCCCAAGTTCTGATTTTAGGAGTGTCTGCAAAGCTCGCTGGCTTATGTCGACCTGATTCAGCCAGTGCTACCAGACCCATGTGTCAGCAGCTACAGCTCAGGGGCAGGCTCTGCTTCCTTGGCTGGTAGACCAGCAGGCGCCTCAGAATCAGTCAGGGTTTCTGCCACTAAAGGTCAAATTTGGTTCCCTGGTTGAGGCAAGTCCTGGCTGTATCTGCCCCTACCATGACTCCACAAACTTTAATTTTGGCCTGGAGTTTTATGACCATTAGCACCATCCGCCATCCACAAGATTTCCAAATCTCTCTGTCACTGGACAGCTTAGGGCCAAGGAAGCAAAAATTAGTCACTGTGTTCAGTCCTGCCCAGTGACTTACAGTTGTGCAAAGCTGATGATCCCGTCCTAAGACTTGGATGTCCTAGTGCCTCCCTCCACCAGCATCTTCCCTTCCTCTCCAGCTCCCTGAACTCTCTGGGGGTAACTTACACTTCAATTTACAGCTTTATCAATGGGCATAGAGAAGAGGGAGAATGGGGGTTTTGAAGTCCAGTATTGTATTTATCATCATGGAGAAGGCTGAAACTCACATGCAGACAAAATATGGGATTATCAATGGCCTTCATTTTTACTCAAGTTGTCCTATTCTTGATCAATAATGAACAAGGATATATATAGCTGTAGGTTGTCTGCTCTGACTTGATACTTTATCATCTCATTCCAAAAACACTTTTGCCTGAAATTGCCCTGCCTTCCCCCATATGTGCACCCTCTAAGTGCAAGCCCAAAGTCCCTTTTCCCAAAGTTCTAACTTTCCCTCCTCTAGCTTTTCCCAGCATTACACCTACATATTCCTTTTTGCTTTCTCTATTTTATAGTCATTTGTGTTCTGTTCATCTCTTCCTCTAAGCTCCTGAAAGGCACACACTCCTGATTTGGCTCCGCATCCCTAAAGTTCTCACTTCTGGGCCTTTCACAGGCATGGAGCTCAGTGAAAGATAATTTAGTGAATGGACAGATGGACAGAACAATGGATGGATGAACATATGGACAGATGGATGGATGAACATATGGACAGATGGATGGATGAATGACAGCACTGGAGTTCAGTGAAAATGATTTAGTGAATGGACAGATGAACAGAAGGATGGATGGATGAACAGATGGATGGATGGATGGATGGATGGATGGATGGATGGATGGATGGATGGATGGCTGAATGGCAGTATAGATGAATGGATGGATGAACAGATGGACAGATGGATGGATAAATGGATGAATAGATGAACAAATGGAAAGACGGATGAATGGACAGACGAATATATGCATGGACAGGTGGATGAATGGCAGTATAGACGGATTGATGACAGGTGGATAGATGGAAGGAGGGAAGAAAGGACATTCCCTCATGCATGCTACTACAACCTCCTCTCCTTTTGTATTTCTTTGGAAAAGCAACTCACATTCATTCTCATTATCACATTCATTTGATTCCTAAGCACGTTCTCAGCTGGGGAGGTTTTGCGACTTCTCTACTGCCACCACTAAATTAAAAGCACACTGGCATACTGTAGCAAGAGAAAGCTATAGAAGGCCCAAAACTTAAAGGGCTAGATTTCCAGCTAAACCACAATACACATATCACTGTTAGCACTCATATTTAGGAAATAAAAGTTTTCTGTTTGGAAAATTCCCCAGGCCTTCCTTCTCTCACCTGCTTAATATGCCTTCCAAGTTCTGCTGGAAGAGCTTTATTCTTTCCTAAAACTCTCATTGCCTACTTTCATCACATTTTAAGTCATAAGTAAGGAGATTCAGAAAACAACAAATGAGAAAAGTCCACACGAAGAAAAATAAAATAGGTTAGTCGATGGCGAAAGGAATATCTGCCAATAACAACATCATTTGTCTTAGTTACTGCTTTTAACTTGCTCTCTCTCATGGCATTAATAGAAATAAAACTGCATGTCTCCAGCCTCATGCAGCTAATGTACAGTTAGCACCCCAGGCAACAGGAGACACAGAGTTCAAGTACAGTGGAGATGAATTCAAGTAAACAGATTGTAGACACAATTGATTGCAGCATTTAGTGCCATGGCACTATTCACCATAGCTGGTGGGTTTCATGTAAAAACAAGGGAGTCCCATGGTGAGACGGCCCCATGTAGCCAGCTAGGGCCTCCACATCACAGAAATATTCACCCATCAGAACTAGAAGATGGAAGGATGGCAGAGAGAAGGGAACAGAATGAGGAGTGCTGTCAAATGGTGATTTGGGACGTCTGTCCTAATAAAAATGCCTTGTACTTACAAACTCCTTTTGCTGCACCCTCCCCGCCCCCCTCAAACTGTCATAATCACTGGCAGAGGTACACTAGCTGTCTCATGGGTGAGGGCATTTCTCCATGGCAGGCCTACCAAGCCCTTCAGTGCATCCACTCAAAGGTCACCTACTAAACTTGTTTGTTTATGCTTTAACAGCAGATTCCTACTAGATTCACTGATGGAATTAGCAATCATAACTGCTCAGGGTGGTGATGACTGCTAAGACTCAGAAGAGTAATAATCACAACTTAGATTCAATTTGGGGGCGCTTTGGAGTTCACAAGGTGTTTTCACATTCCAGCATCACAGAGAGACCTGCTCCTTAGCACAGAACATTGCCCTGGGCCACTGAGGTTACAACTGCAAGCCTTTCCTTTTTTCTTTATTCTTCTCATTCCCAGCCAGCTGTGAAACCTTGTGTGCCAACAAAGCTCTGTCATTTCCAGCAAAAACACAGCTGAACCTGTGTCCCCATGTGGTTGGGGTTGAGCACAACTAAAAGGGCCTCCAAAAGCCAAATGCAAGCACAGCCTGGCAATCATAGTCTTTCCACTCCACCTACTTAAAAGCCCTCGGTTGATCTCCAAGGCCTCTGATGCTATCTGCATAAATCAGAAAAGGAGGTGTTCAGGGCCTGAGACTTTTAAACAGCAACTTGCCTGACAAACTCACACATTTTTCGAGGCCTCAACTCACAGGACCTTTTGTCCCCTTCCTAACCAGAAAAGAGTGACTCCATCTGACCAAGCCATCTGTTTCCAAAAGCAGGGCTCAAGGCTGCGCCTCAGCCTGGTGGTGTCAACTGAGAGATGCTAAGGAAGACGTGTGTTCTCCTCTGCCTCCCCTAGAAATCACCCTGCAAACCCACTGAAGGCCAATGATGAAGTGTCCAGGTTGTATTGGAAACAACAGCAAGAGAAAACTTTAATCCTAAAGGGATGGTTTGAAATCCCAGTTTCCCATCCTCCACACCATGCTGACCTCTCACCTGTGTTCTGCTTCATGAAATCCCAAGGTAGTATTTCTGGAGGGCTTCCTTGAACCCGTGCAGAGAAAGCTGAGTGATGGGGCACAGTGTGAGCCTGGTTACAAAGCCCCCTATTCTCCAGTTGCTGATTTCTAGTCCTCTTGGGCAAATGCCAATTGCTAAGTGAAACAGCACTCAGGGTGGTGTGTCAGGAACACTCTGTGTAGCCATAAAATACCTAAGATGTGGTTCATAAAATATTTGGAGGGTACTATTAGGAAGCATGGCTAGGCCACCTCAAAGCAACTTGTTTATACATGCTCATATACACACATATCTACAGAAAATATCATAGTGTATGTATAAATGGCATATCTATATTCAGACACAGTACCTGAATTTCCAACAAGCATCAAAAGGATTAAATTGCATTGGTGAGGTCTCTTACAAAAATTGGATATTTACTGCTGCTGGTATCTGTAACAATTTTCAGGCACTAGCATTACCTAACACCAGCTTTCCTAGTTCATTGCACAGAGATATATAAAGTTTCTTAGGATCTGTCCATTTAAACTAGAAGTCGTTAGTTATTTTTAATGCTGTAATTTGGATTCAAGATTTAAAAAATACATCTCAGGCACTGAAACATGGCCTGACCACACTGTAGCAAGTAATTCTGCAATTCTCAGTGACTGGGGGTAGCTGTGGGGAAACAGGCACCTCCTCGGACAAGTGTCTCCTTCAGGGCATGTGTCACAGGGAAATTGAACCAGGGGTAAAATTCCTGCTGAGGCTTGGAGGTCTAAGGCTTGTTCCTTCTCTGTCCTGCCCCTGTCCTTTATGCCTCCCTCCAGCTAAGGGGGTACTGGGGAGGGTGGGGACCATCCTGGGAGTGGCTCGCAATGGCCATCTTTCCATCTTCTGCCATGTTCTTTCTGGCGGAAGAAATGGCCACCTGCTCCTGACACTCTGCGTGGACGCTGCCGTAACTGCACACCACACCCTCCTCTCCCACACAGTTGTCCCGGGGAAATCATGTCAGCACCAAGTGCAGGACCCTCAGACCCTCTTGGCCAAACTCTTTCCTTAGGCTTCTCCATCCACAGCCCAGCATGGCCTTTCTTCCTAAAAGAAACCCGCCCACCCTAGGCACTGACTGTAACCTCCCGTTACAGTGATGACATAATGGTGCACACACCCACAGGTGCACACCCTCCTTCCTGAGAGGCAGTGCCGGGAGCAGGGGGTGCAGCTTAGATCTACGTGCATTTCAATCCACACTCCACCACTCACTACTCTGCATGGGAAGTTACTCAACCTCTCTCTGGCTACGTTTCTACACCTGCAAATTGGGGCTTTCAGCACCTCCTGAGAGCAACAGTGAGGATTCTATGAGATTATACACAAACCACCAAGAAGAGCGCCTAGTCCTATTACTCAATTAAAAAAGTTTTCTGAAACAAATTAAAACTAGGACTTCCCGTTGAACATGGTAGATTGAATATGTGATCATTTTCCTCTTCAAAGCTCCACTGACATAAGAAGAAATAATTAAATGGCATAAACCCCCAACAACACAAAAAGTAGGAGAAGCGACAATGCAAAAGATGTCTCTGCTTCTTTAGAAAATGGGAAGTGGATAAAGGAGTGAGCAGAACAGAGAAAGGTTAACTAGGGGGCACTCTTGCCGAGCCATGGAGTCCCAGAAAGGCTGGGGAATTGGAAGCACCAGGTTCTGCAGAAGTGGGAAGGGGTGCAGGGCTGAAAGCAGAGGGACTGGCTGCAATATATAAAGAGGTCATCCCACCCCAGGTCCTCTCTCCTGGCTGGGGCCTCCAGATGACCACCTCTTCCCCACTACAGCATGAGAGGAAAGGTTCGCTCTGTGGAAGCCTCAGACTCAGAGAAAATGAAAAGCCTTAGAGAAAAGCCCTATAGATGTGGACATTAGGGAACCACCTCCCACATTTCCCTATCTCCTATCCCCAGTAAAATAGCCGAATCCCAGCTCAGTCAATTTTCAGGATTGCCCAGGAATAGACAAGACCCATCCATGAACACAGAGCTTCTCTGCTTGTCTCAGTCTTAACTGTAATGGTCAAGGAAGCCCCCAATTTGAAAGGCAAACCATGAGAAGATACAAAACAATATAGAAAGAAAACACTATAATTAATATCCTCAGAGATACAAGAGAATATAATGCATCTATGAAACAAGAACAGAATGTTGTTTTAAAAGGAAACAGAGGAATAGGTCCTTATAATTGAAATATGATAGCTGAAAAGATTCAACAGAAAAAACCTGGAAGAAAAGTTAGAGAAATCCCTCAGAAAAGACAGCAGAAAAGCACAGAGAAAGAAAACTTGAGAGAAAAGATAAGGACATTTAAGGATCAGGAAAGGAGTTCCAGCCTCCTACTTATAGAAAATCCAGAAAGAAAAGAGAAAAATGAAGAGAAGGAAATCATCAAAGAATATTTTTTAAATTCACAGAAATCAAAGGCATGAGTCTCCAAACTGACAAGGCTATAATAAATGAAGAGACCCCATACCATCTACCTTATTGGGGAATTTCAGAGAACCAAAGATAAAGAGAAAATCTGGGGAGAGACCCGGTCACATATAAAAGACAAGAATCAGGGTGACATCATACTTCTTATTAGCAAAACCAGAAGCTGGAAGGCTACAGAGTAATACCTTCAAAATTATGAGAGAAATGATTTTTTAAAAAATTTTTTTATTTCCATAGGTTTTTGGAGAACAGGTAGTATTTGGTTACATGAGTAAGTTATTTAGTGGTGATTTGTGAGATTTTGGTGCACCCATCACCCAAGCAGTATACACTGAACCCAACTTGTAGTCTTTTATCCCTCACCCCCTTCCTATTCTTTCCCCTTGAGTCCCTAAAGTCCTACCCTTTCCCCCTGGGTCCCCAAAGTCTCTTGTGTCATTCTAATGCCTTTGCATCCTCATAACTTAGCTCCCACCTATGAGAACATACAATATTTAGTTTTCCATTCTTGAGTTACCTCACTTAGAATTACAGTCTTAATCCCATCCATGTTGCTGCAAATGCCATTAATTCATTTCTTTTTATGGCTGACTAGTACTCAATCATATATATATACCACAGTTTATTATCCACTTGTTGATTGATGGGCATTTGGGTTGGTTCCACATTTTTGCAATTGTGAATGTGCTGCTAAAAACACGTGTGTGCAAGTATTTTTTTGGTATAATGACTTCTTTTCCTCTGGGTAGATACCCAGTAGTGGGACTGCTGGATCAAATGGTAGTTCTACTTTTAGTTCTTTAAGGAATCTCCACACTGTTTTCCATAGTGGTTGTACTAGTTTACATTCCCACCAGCAGTGTAGAAGTGTCCTGAGGGAAATGATTTTTAACCTAAAATGCTATGCTTTGCCAAGTTATCAGTTCAGTGCAAACAAAAGGCATTTCGAACAGCCAAATCTCAAAATATTTACCCCATATCTCCTTTTCAGTCAATTTTCAGCAATACCCAGGAATAGACAAGACCCATCCATGAACACAGAGCTTCTCTTCTTGTCTCAGTCTTAACAATGATGGTCAAGGAAGCCCCCAATTTGAAAGGCAAACCATGAAGAAATATAAAACAATACAGAAAGAACAAACAGTCATTAATATCCTCAGAGACACAAGAAAGCTAGTAAAAGATGTGCTCCATTGATTTAGGACATAATCCAAGCAATGAGAAGACACAGATTCAGAAAACAGGGAATCCAACACGGAGCAGTCAAGCATCAAGATAACGAGGCAGCAAACTTAGAGAAGGGTCAGTCCCAACTGAGATGGTGATCGGAGGGCTCTGAGAAGAATGTCTGCAGGGAAAATGGAGATTTTCTAGATTACCAGTTGCATTTGACAAATAGAAAATGGTGTTAAGAAAAATTTTGAATTCTTTGGTCAATTTAGGGAAGAATTCATTATACTGTAGAAAGAAAATATTGCAAAGCAACAACAAAGTGATTGTTAACTCCTGAAAGAACAAAAAGTTGTTTAAAAAAAAAAAAAGAAAATGTCATTATAGTAGACTTTTTGGCCCAGCAGTGAAAAGTATGTACAAAGCCAAGACGTAAATAATGACTATCATTTTTTTTTTTTTTTTTTTTTTTGAGACCGAGTTTCACTCTTGTTGCCCAGGCTGGAGTGCAGTGGCACGATCTTGGCTCAACGCAACCTCTGCCTCCTGGGATCAAGCGATTCTCCTGCCTTAGCCTTCCTGAGTAGCTGGGATTACAGGCATGCACCACCACACCTGGCTAATTTTGTATTTTTAGTATAGACGGGGTTTCTCCATGTTGGTCAGGCTGGTCTCGAACTCCTGACCTCAGATGATCTGTCCGCCTCGGCCTCCCAAATTGCTGGGATTACAGGTAGGAGCCACTGCGCCCGGCCAATAATGACTATCATTTTAAACAACAATTGGGAGACAACTACCTTGAGAGAAAGAAGAATGGGAAATGGAGAAGGAAACTGATGTCATCACCCATATTAAGAAATCAATAGATAACAGCTAAAATTTTTAGTATCTAAATTTTATAAAGCAAGAAATATCAGTATAAGCAATTATCAAGAAATGTGAAAGTAGCCGCAGACCAGTCAGAAGTATTGGAAGTGGCTGCCTCTGAGGCGTGACTAGCACTCAGGACTGGAAGGGCAGCAGAGAGACTGCTCTTTCTCTTCTGAAATCTTTGCCCAGAGGTCATGGTTTCTCATGCCTGTGTCTTATTTAACAGGTAAGAATTTTGGTAAATTCCTCTACGGACTTGTATGAACTGGTTTCATTTATGCAGTAGTATCTGGGTGACTGTAACAGAGAGTTTTAGTCCTTTTTTTTTTCTTTCTTTTTTTAAGGGACTTAACAAAATTCACAAAGCTGATGTTCCAAGTGTGCTTGGAACCAAATCAAATGCTAATTCTATCTCACTGAGTCCTATCACAGCATCTGGTACATTAGAGGTGTTCAAAGAGTATCTGGTGAGATGTGATGATTATGCTACACTCGTGACTCCAGCCCACCTTGAACAGCCCAGAAACTCTCACTTGAAGTGCATGGAGCCTGCTGAGAGCTGGCCACTAAGATGGTGGGAAAGGACACCACCACCAGCCTTCCCACAGGAAGTACTTCGTAAGTACTCTTCATGCTTTGTCATTAACTTGTTTTCTCCTACTGCACGCTAGATAAGGGTAGGAGCTGTATCTCTCATAGTCACCATAATTTGTTCAGTTCTCAAATATTAGCAGAATGCATGAATGACATTTTGTAGAGATCAAGTATTAGCTGAATAAATTAATGAATGCCACTTTACAGAGTTCAAATGTTAGTAGAATGCATGAAGAAACGAATGCCACCTCGCAGAGCTCAAATGTCAGTAGAATGTGTCAAGGAATGAATGACGTCTTACATTGCTGAAATGTCAGCTGAATGCATGAAGGAATGAACGTCACCTTACAGAGCTCAAATGTTAGGACAATGCATGAATGAATGAATGAATGAATGAATGAATGAATGAATGAATGAATGACACTTTATAGAGCCTATCCACAGACTGTGTTGTGGATGAAACCTCAGGTGTCTAAATTTAGCTTGAGGTGTGAGGGAGAAATATATCTAAGTAATGAACTCCTATAAATAGGGGTGGGGAGGTAATGGAAGTTCTTGCTGCAACTGGGTGTTAATAGCTGAAGCTCTACTGCAACCTAACACCACGGGAGTAAGCCATCTGTTCAAAAGGTGGCAATTAGGACACCGCAGCCTGGAAGCCCAGACTCCAGTGCCTGCTTCTGTGAGCTGTGTACCAAATCGTCAGGACACATTGTCCCCTCCCTTGCCTGTGTCCGCTGCATAGTCACCGACTACATGGTCAGTTTACAGAGCCATCCCTCAGGGTGGCTTTTGTTCTCAAGAGGAAGGGCTGTTGTTTTTAGTACAAACAGAGGCAAAAACAAGGGAGACTTAGAGGGAGAAAATGAGGCCAAAGCACACCAAACTCCTTAAGAAAGACATGAGGAGCCCCTCAGAGTCTGACGACTGGAGGCCACCCAGCCCTCTGGGCAGAGCCTCTTTCTCAAGCAAGGCTCAATCTGTTCTACTCAAGGTCTCTGAACTCCTAGGGAATAATTGAGCTATTTTTTATTTCTTTAAAAAAGTGAATGGAAATAGTACATTTATCCAGGACAGATCTGCACAGGGTAATGTAAAAATTCAGGTTTCTTTGATTGGATTGGAAACAGTGCACTGAAAAAACTTCCCCCATGTTGAACACAGTGATATTTATGTAAACGTACATGTTTCACCAAAAATAGAGACACAAATTAACCATTGCTTCATAAAGGCAGTCAGGCTGTTTTAAAACAGAAGGTCAGTGGACTGGAAATAATACAAGGGACCCCGAGGAGTGAGGCCATGAGCTGCTGTTCTCAGCCGAATTTCTGGGTCCTCTGCTTTGTCATCAGATCCACCAGGACTGCACAAGTACCCAGGGAACTTTCAGTCATTTAGTACAACTGAAAAAATCAGAGAAACAAAATGGGGGAAATGGCTGACTGAGGCAGGAGAGAGGCAGCGTGTGGGTCACAGAGGGCTTTGTGTGACATGCTTTGGAGTTTCTATCTCCCCCTGCATCAAGGGGCACTTAGCAGTAAAAGGATGCAATCAAATATGTGTTTTGGAGCAACTCTGTTCACCACAAGAAGGATGAGCTGGAAGAGGGCAATGCCAGGGGCAGATAACTCACCAGGAAGCTTTTCCAGTGGGCCAGGAGTGGCTGGAAGAGAGGCTGGATAAGAGCATCGGGAGAAGGGATAATGCATTTATGGGAGGAAACTGCCAGGACAGGCTGCACATGCAGCTGCAGGGTGGCTCCAGGCCTCTGATTTGTAGGATGAGGCAGATCTTAATGCCATTCACTGTGATGGGGAACTTGGAGGGAAAGGCAATTTGAGGGAAGAATATAACTCCGTTTTAGACAAGCTGAGGTATGTGGAGAACAACTCAGAGATGTCCAGTAAGCACTTACATCTATGTCCTCATCAGAGCCAGGAAAAAATCTGAGCAGGAGAAATACATCTAGTTCCAGGTGGTAATTCAAATCACAAGGGGAGATGAGGTCACGTGGGAAGACTGTGTGATGAGATGGGAAGAGGCCAAGACAGAACTCCGGGGAGAGCGTAGGAGGAAAAGCAAAGACCAGCAAGGACTGGTTAGAGGAAGAAAAAGCAGAAGGGAGTAATATCCTGACAGTCACAGGAGGAAACTGTTTCAAGAAAACGAAGTAGCCAAGTGCTACCAAGAGGCTGAGAAAGAGGAGAACTACAAGACCCATTGTGTACATGGGTTTGGTGTTTGCACGTCTCTGAAGGTGACATTTACCAGGATAATTTCAGAGGAACAATGGGGGTGGAACCATATTGCTGTGGGTTGAAGAGAGTGAGTCGGAGATGAGGAAAGAGACTAAATGTGGACTATTATCTCTAGGAGCTCAGCTGTGGAGGGAGGAAAATGTCAGGGCAAGGGCAAGATCAAAGGAAGGTTCATTTGAGAGGGGAGAGGTTGTATACATTTGCCTGCAGAGCAGGAGTCAGCAGGGGAAGGGGGGAGGGGCAGGACAGAGGGACCCATCCCTCCAACCTGCCATCTCCCTTCTCACCTGCCATGCTCCCAAAGGTCTAATCCCTCCCCCTGCCAGGTCCCTGTCGGAGCTGGTGTGAGACTGAGGGAGTCACTGCAGCAGGGTTAGCAAACCTAGCGAGTCACCCATCAGAATCTCATGACACCTTTTAAAGGCACGATTTCTGTGATCCTCCCAGATCTACCTTCTCCGTGTCTATGGGGGCAAGGCCAAGGAATCGTCTTTGCAGAAGTTCTCTGGAGATTTCTGAGGCATTCAGACACCACTAACGTAACAAGCTTCATGTGTACACACCTGAAGCCCCATAGGAAGCAGAAGGCTGGGCCCCTGCTCTCCCAGGACTGGCCGGGCCTGAGGCCTGCCCACAACTTTTCCCCTTACACACACAGCTGTTTCCAGCAGTCTGAAAGGCAGACATTAATTTGCCAAGTTGAAGAAAAGGGGGCTCTCATTCCACCAGCTCCGCTCTGGCAGAACCACGACACTCAACTCCTTATCTCCTTAAAGCCGTCTCCTTTACCCCACAGGCCAGGAAGAATTGTGGGGAATCGAGCCCTGGAAGCAGCTGCTCCAATTGCATTCCCTGACTATGACCATGCGCAGCCAAATCCTGCAGGAGCATTGTGGCTGGTGCCATGGGCTTTAGTCTAGGTCCAGCACCCTGAAAAAAGCAGAACACCACCCAGAAGTTAAACACTCCATTGGCTGAGAACTAGGGAAGCTCATGTGTGCCCATCACTTCTTTGCTCAGACAGTTCAGCTCTTGTGAAATTGGTCCCATCTCCTGGAACAGACAAGAATTCAGGCAGTGGCTTGCCCATCCTTCTGAGGGGGCAGAGGGCACAGATGGGCATCTGACAGATACAAAGGGATGCACTGACCCATTGAGGCCTCTGCTGGGGGTGTGGAGCTGGGCCAGCACTCCGTGCTGCAGCTGCGATGAAAAATGCGTCACCTTTGTGTTAGAGAAGAGACAGAAAAATTGTCCTGGAGAAGGGAAGGCTTTGAGAGCAGTGTGCCGCGGTCAAAGGTAAGGAAGGAGCTGTCAACACACAGTCCTTTCCGTCCCCACTAATCCAAAGGCAGCTTCTGTCCGCAGTCATGATATTCAGCCTGCTTTGACGGCTGGGGAGCTGGGTTTAGAGCTCTGGGCAAAAGATCCAGGTAGAGGTCAGGTGAGCTCTTCCCCACAGGAGGGGAAATGTGTCCCTTCTCAGCCCTGTGACCTAGTTAGACAGGTAGTCAGAGAGAGAGAACACATGCAAACAGGCCCTCACTGATAGAGAGTATGTCAAAGGCTGCTGAACTCCCCAGAGGAACATCTCTGAAATCTCTATTGTTTCAGAAATCTAGTAAGCGCTTAGCTGAAACTGACCTCTAGAAAAAGACACACTTCACCTCATCCACCTAATTCCCTGTGTGTTACACATATTCGTTTAATGCGGTTTGCATGTTATGTGCCGATTGTTCTAATAGAATAAAAGCAACCTTGATTGCTAAAATATACATGTTTGATATGGAAAGTCCTAAAGCTTTCTTCCTCCTCTCGAAACAGATATTGTAATAATCTGGTGTTCTCTGGGGAGGTGTTTTTATTTTTCTTTGTGTTGTTGCTGTTGTAAATTTTTTATAAAGCCCAAAGGTAACAAGAACTGTGATGGTGCTGGGCCTGCCTGGTACTCCTGTCATGGGGCGCCCATCTGTCCGCTACTATAACATGGGAACCCGAAATGCAGAACCAGATGCCTGTCTGGGTACTTGGCAGGCCACAGGCACTGCTGCAATTAGCAAGCTGGATCATGATTCAGCATCTGACGCGGGCAGCCTCCACCAGAGCATAGCGGACAGCTTAAAAATAGCAAAGCCGCGGCTGCATCTCTCTAGCCCAGGCTCCACACGAGGCAGGGCAGCTGCCGCCAGCAGAGCCTGGAGAGGGTCCCACCTCCCACCCACCCCCTCTCTGTCCTCCCCAGATCCACCTTCCAGCTGTGAAGGCTGAGTGGGAAGCAGAAGGGGCCGGCTCTCATCAAGCGCCCCCACTCAGAACACCCGATGCAGAAATGCCTCCAGATCCACTGACAGGGCACCCACGTGTTGTCAGGTTCAGGTCTTGTTTTAAATATACAAATGGAGGGACAATCAGCATGGCTCCCCTATGCCCCAGGCACCATAACAACTGCACAGGCAGCTACACCCACGGAGGGTGTTCCCAACTCTCCCTTCCCAGTTAGTGACCAGTGGTGAGGGTGAGTGAGCGTGTCACCCAGCCTCAAGAAGGGAATGGAAAGAGGCGGACTTTGTGCTCGGAGAGGCTTGGGTACAAACCCATTTCACCCGTCTGCCAACAGGGATCACCATGCCTCCTGCTCGCCTATCACCACCTCTATCTTCGCCAAGTTAAGTAACTTCTCGGGGCCTCAGAGTCTGGTATGAAACAGAGCTAATGATTGCCCATTTGCTAGTCATGTTGAGTGTAAATGAGGCAACACACAAAGCACTGAGGAGGGTGCCCAGCCTAGACAAGCCTCCAAAAATAAACATCCCTTGCTTTTCCTACTTCCTTCCTAGTCATGGCTGAGGTCTGCCCTGGTGGACCACAGCCACAGTGAAACCAGGGGTGGGAGGATGGGCGGGGGGCCTGGGTACCCAAGACAGAGAACCGCAAAGGGCCCTCAGTGTCTTACTGTTTTGTCTAGTGTTCACTGAGGTCATGTTCTCTGGGTCAGTGATATTTTCTAGATGAAACTGCAATGTCCTCAGGGCTGATGTTGTCTTTAAAAACGTTCTTTCTACCGAGGAACCCAAAAGGAGATTTAAAATAATAGAGAGGGTTGCCATTTTTCTGAGACTACTGTTATTGAATAGATGTCCTTTCTCCCCAAATTAATCTACAAAATTAACCAAATGATTCCACAATTTATCCGGAAGAGTGATTTCATAGGACTAGCTGAGAACATTTTGAAAATGAAGAGTAATGAGTGGGGATTTGCTCTATCCGATTTTAAAAGGTACAAGTAGTAAAATAGTGTGGTTCTGGCACAGGAAGAGACATCAAATCAATGGAATATAACAGAAGGCCAAGAAACAGACCCAAATATCTATACAATGTTAGTATATTATGAGGGTGTTATTTCAAAACATTGGGAAAAGGATAGACTATTCAATAAATACTGTTGGTACAACTGGCTGACCATTTGGATAAAAATTAACAATATCCTTACATCTCCCAGGACACAAATTGACTAAATGTTTAAGTATAACAAATAAAATATGAAAAACACAGGTGGCTATTTAAACAATCTTGGGTTGGCAAAAACTTTCTAAGCATAATACCAAGTGGCAGAAACCATAGAGAAAAAAGTTGACTGCATTATCATCCATGCAATTAAAGGCCAGTAAAAACTGCAAGAATGATCATTGTTGATATGTGAAAGGTCAAATATTTGAAAAGAGTTTTTACAAATTAATAAGAAAAAGATTAAAAACACTAGCAGAAAAACAGACAAAGAACATGAATGGAATTCAAAACAATAAACACAAATAGCCAATTAAAAAGAGGAAGGCTCTCTACACTCCAGGCACACTGGCCTTCTTTCGGGTTCTTGAACATTCTATGCTACCTCCCGACAGAGGACCTATGTGCTAGCTGTTCCCTCCACTGAGAACACACTCTCTCTTGATCTTCACCTGGTTCAAATCTATCACCTCTCCATGCAAAGCTGCCTTTCGCAGGAAGCCTTCCTTGAGCACCTCACCCAGCTGGACCAAGTGAGCTGCTCCCTCTTCTCCCTTATAAGCTCTTTCAACGCTAAGTCGCTTTCCTTCATGGCACTTTTTACAGCTTGTACTTATTTTTGTGATTATTGGACTGTTTATCTCCCCCATTGAACAAACTGCCTCTGTTTTTGCTGACCAGTGCATGTGCAGCATGATGGTGAAATAAATTATAGGGTATGCACAAAATAGAATACAATACAGTGAGTTACAATGATGCTCTAAAAGATTTATTTTTAAAAGATTAATAAAAATATTATGATATATTGCTAAGTAATAAAAGTAGGTTACAAAACAATGTCTATATACTATTTGCAGGGAGAATGAAGATATACAGAAAAGAGACACACATCACTTTTCTAACAGAGGGTTAGTGTGACATTTACTTTGTTAATGTTGCTCATCTGTATTTCCTAAAAAATTCAACAATGAATACACATACATCTCCATATATATAGCTGCTTTTAATAAGGGAAAAAGATTAAAACTAGCTATGGTTTCCCTCTGTAAACCGTGGAGTCCCTGTGCAACTGCTGTAGGAACCACAGTGGGTTCCCTTTCCTTGTCTTCTCCCTGACCCTTCTCCACCCTTCCAGCTTTATTTCCACCACCAACAGAGTAAGAGAACATGGCCCAGATCCAAACCAACGTGTCAACCTCTGTTGAGCCACCTCCAAGTCCCAAGTTAGCCATTTTCAGGAAATAAAAACTAAATGTATGAGCACACAGCACTTTAGGAAATCCTGAGATTTCCATTAAATAGCTAGATTCCCAAAAACAGTTAAAATGGAATGTGAGTCATAATTTTTCAGGAACCTGTCTATGCTTAGCCTTCAGAACTGTCTTCTCAATAAATATATGTAGACAGCCTGACCACCTAAGAAAATGGAGCAAGGGCATTTGCAGGTTTTAATACTGCACAGCAAAGATCATTCTGACAGTATTTCAAAGAGATGGGTGATATGATGTGTTTGGCATACATGGTGTACAAGATAAGCAAGACCTAGAGAGGCAACATTGTCAGCTGCTAGGGATAGAGTGGAAATGGCAACAAGTCTCTCAGGTGAGTGTCTCACACAAAAATAAATTTCGTGAGTGTTCAATTACACCCACCCGCCTGGTGCAGTGAACACGGTAAGGCTGTGCTGATGTTGCACTCTCCTGGGGGCCTCCTTTCCTGAGATTAACACTGGTCTGCTTATTTGTAGCTAAGGGAAGAGCCACTTTGCACTTAATGCACTGAAGGAATTGCTCAAGGATTGCTCACCCCCGAGAAAGGCTTAGCCTTGAAGGGCTGCCAAGGACAATGTTCACTTTCCTTATCAGTGTGGGTTCAGTAGGTTCAGTCTGGTCAGAGTGAGACTCAAACTTCAACCCCAGAAAAACTCTCCAACACTTCCCATGTTTTCCACACTCTGCGGCCCTCGTTTAATCGGGATGGACATTTCCCACTGGGGACTGAGTGTGCTCTTCCTAAATCCAAGCAGGCCTCCCTAACACGTGTACACGTGGAGGGCAGGCAGATTGCTTCCTTGGGCCCATCAGGACAATTTTCCTGAGTTCAGAACATTTAGCGCTCCTTCTTACGTTCAAGGCTAGGTATTTGGAAACTAAAAGAAAAACAAATTCTGCAGAAATAATCAAAACTTCCTCTCTGGCCTCTCCTCACTTTCATTTATAACTTATCTACCCTTCTCTTACCCTCTCCTTCTCTATAGCTCATTGCTCTTACTTAAGGGAAAACTAAAGTTAATATGAGTAATTTGTTATTAAGTGTACATATACACTATTCCTGTCACACACGGTAAAGAAAATAGATAACTGGACATTGTGGTAACACCAGTGAGGATAACTTACATTGAAGTGGTGCTCACAAACCGACAATGAAAACGCTGTCCCCAAAGTCACTCGTGAACTGAGAACACGAGGCAGTCTTTCATTCTCATGGATCCCCCCAACCCCTTCAGAGGTCCACACCGCTGATCCCCTCTCAGAAACCGTCACATCTCTGGCTTCGGTAATGCTGTATCTCGGCTCCCCACCAATCTCTGTGAATATTCTCTTGGTATCTTGTGAGGAAACTGAGGCAAAGAGAGGTTCAAGGACATGTCCAAGATCATGTGCTTATTAAGAGATGCAGCCAGGATCCAGATCCAGGCCCTGACACTCCCTCTGATCATGTGCTTATTTAAGAGATGGAGGCAGGGTTCAGATCCAGGCTCTGCCGCTCCCTCTCCCGCATCCCTCAGGGGGATCCCTCACAGTCCCTGTGTCCCTCAGGCCTCTCCCAGGACCACTACTGAACACTGATTATAATTACCACTGCC
Organism: Mandrillus leucophaeus; assembly: GCF_000951045.1. NCBI lineage: Eukaryota > Metazoa > Chordata > Mammalia > Primates > Cercopithecidae > Mandrillus > Mandrillus leucophaeus. The sequence goes on along the minus strand of NW_012106975.1, from coordinate 1,238,859 downwards.
CATAAGACGGTTCCTACATCACATTTATAACGCCAACGTCCGGCTTTCTATCACTTATTCTCAAATGCCTGCCGGACAATTCCACCTGCATGTCAAAATTTAAATATCTTAAGACCAAACTCATCATCTTTCTAAAATAAGCTTTTCTTCCTGAAATCTCCATTGCAGTTAATGACTCCAGGCTTCTCTCCCATGCCTACACTAGAAACCCCTGGCTGCAACATCTTCCTTGGTCTGCCCTCTGCCCTCCAGAATTGTCTTTGAAACGTGCACCCTGGCTTTCTCTGCTGCCAGTACCTCCTCCGGGCCTTCAGCACCTCTCACCTGGAGCTCCTCCTCCTGGCTACCAGCTTCCATGTCTCCCCTCAGCCTCCCCTGCATACTGCAGCCGCCAGGCCAATCACCCTAGGGCAGGGTTGCTCAGCCTCAGCCCTATGGACACTTGAGGCTGATCATTCTTTGTTGTAGAGGCCATCCTGTGCATTATAAGATGTTTCACAGCATCCCTGGGCTCCACCCTCTAGATACCAGTAGCACACACCCTCTATTCCATCCGCTTACCCCAGTTATGACAACCAAAATTGTCTCCAGACATTGCCAAATGTCCCCTGGGGGACAAAAATCACCCCATTTGAGAACCAAAACCCTAAAGTATGACTTAAACATGTTCCTCCATTCGGAAACTCTCAGTGACTCATCAATGGCCTCCTGAGGAATTGATAAGAAGAAAACAGTTTTCAAAGATTAGGAAATTCATTTTCCTATTTATGATTCCGTTTCTCTCGAGGTTCTGGGCTTAACCACATTTGGGCTAGGGTTCCAGGTATACAGGAGAACGAAGGTCTAAGAGGAAAAGCAGATGGCATTAGCTGGCAAATCCATCCATGGTCTTACATTCCAGGCTCCCATGGCTGAGTGCCCCCCAGCCTGGAAGCAGTGAGGCAAGGAGAGGTGAATATCTGGGCAGGCCCCAGGGCCAGATGGCTTGCATTTGGGACCCAGTCCCACCACTTCTAATTCTAGGACCCTCAACCTATCCTTTAGCCTGTCTCTGCCCCAGTTTCCTCCTATGAAAATAGGAATGAAAATGGTACCTAATTCATAGAGTTGTTGTGAGGCTCAGTGACTTAATTTATGTAAAAACCCTCAAAAGTGCCTGGCATAAAGCAAGTAATTGATAAATGCTACCCATTCATATTATTAATATTGTTACTACATTTCCTGCTATATTGCCGGTCTGTCTCCAAAACATGCTCTTGGTACACGCCAAAGTCAGTCCTTCCCTGGCCATGAACCTACCTTATGCTTGCCCCAACAAGGCCTATGTTCATGTTTTCTGCTAAAATCCTCTGCGGTTCACTTCCTCCTGTTGAAATTGCACACATATTTTTTCTTCATTCAACAAATGTTTATTAAGCTCCTACCTTTTTGTTTTGTTTTGTTTTCTGCGTGAATGTGATTTTTCTTTGTAAAAAAAATGCTTTGTAATTTTTGTGGGTACTTAGCAGGTATATATATTTATGGGGTACATGAGATGTTTTGATACATGCATGCAATAAACAATAATCACATAATGGAAAATAGTATATCCATCCCTTCAAGCATTTATCCTTGGTGTTATAAACCATCCAATTACACTCTTTTAGTTATTTTAAAATATACAATTAAATTATTTTTGACTATAGTTACCCTGTTGTGCTATAAAATACTAGGTCTCATTCATTCTTTCCAATAATAAATTTTGTTTGTACCCATTAACCATCCCCACTTCCCTCCCACCCCACCTCCACTCCCCTCTCCTTCCCAGTGTACACGTCTTTCAAGGCCTAACTTAAATGTCATCTCTGTCACAAACTCTCCCCTCTTCAAACAAGTGAGAACAACCTTTCCTGTTCCTGAAGCCCACAACCCTCTGATTATGTGCCCAACATCTTATGTCATGATTGTAGGTGGCAGAATCACTTCCCAACTAAATAAATCCCAGCCCCTACGGTAGAAGCCCTATTCGGGGATCAGTAGATCCCCTACAGAACCTGGCACAGAATGCCTTAGATTAATTATTTCATGCATGCATTTAAGTGAGAATTACTAAGTACTTCCAAAGTACTTAGTAACTTAATGCTCAAATGCATCCATGAAATAATTAATCTAAAGCGCTATTTTACAATATTGTGATTTCTTGCCCAAGACAAGCATTTTAAGGCATATGAATATTGAACTTCTGCTGGACTAAGCCGCATATTCTTGCTAACCTATATATGTAACAGAAAAGTTTTCAAACTTTCCCACTTGTTAAAGGTCTGAAACATGACAAATACCATTTCTCCACTTTTTAAAAGTATGTAAGTGTTGCATTAATATTCTCATATAAATCATTAACTGCTTCATCCTGCTTTTGCTTCTGAGTTGGCTTTGATGATTTCACCATAGTAAGGCATTGTAGAACCTCACAGTTTATGCTCATGAATGTGAGGTTTTGAGCATGAAGGTCCCTCGTCATGTCTGTTCCTGCAAGACAGTCTGGCACAGGAAAAACAGTTCACACTACACAGTGTTCATGAAACAATGGGCTCCTGGCCACCACGGAACCCCAGAAAACGGCCTGAGAGTTTGGGCCTCTGTCCTCTGGAGATAACAGAAACAGCTGTCAACAATGTTCTGGACAACATCAGAAAGGAACCTGTCACTCTGGCCTTGGGCCTGCCCACATGTCTGGGCAGCTGTCTGCCAGCGCTCCTCAGCCAAGCCGCAGGGGAACTGTAGAGCCCCAGCTGAGGGAGACTGAGACATAGAGAAAAAATGAGGTGACAGAGGACGGGGAGTGACCTTCCTAAGGAGGTAAGTCTGAAGGACTATAGCTTACTGAAACTCCACAAAAAAGTACAAGGTGTATCTGAGTGTTCCCTATAACCAGGGGATGCCATCTGAAGCCAGAAGAAAGGCAAATGCATTTGAGGGAATTGAAAGAAGTACTTAGCTGGGCGCGGTGGCTCACGCCTGTAATCCCAGCACTTTGGGAGGCCGAGGCGGGCGGATCACAAGGTCAGGAGATCGAGACTACGGTGAAACCCCGTCTCTACTAAAAATACAAAAAATGAGCTGGGCGCAGTGGTGGGCGCCTGTAGTCCCAGCTACTCGGGAGGCTGAGGCAGGAGAATGGCGTTAACCCAGGAGGCGGAGCTTGCAGTGAGCCGAGATCGCGCCACTGCACTCCAGCTTGGGAGACAGAGCGAAACTCAGTCTCAAAAAAAAAAAAGAAAAAGAAAGAAGTACTTAGTGGATCATACATATATGAAATGCATTCACCAAGCAAAAACACGGGGGTGGGGAAGAGGCTATTCAAGAAGGTTTATACAATGAGATCTCATCTTACCCCAGTCAGAATGGCTATAATGAAAAAGATTTTAAACGATCATAACAGATGTTAGCATTCCACACTGTTGGTGGAATTGTAGATCAGTACAAACTCTATGGAAAACAGTATGGAGATTTCTCAAAGAACTGAAAGTAGAACTACCATTTGGATCCAGTAATCCCACTACTGGGTATCTACTCAAAGGAAAAGAAATCATTACATTAAAAAGACACCTGTACTTGTATGTTTATGGCAGTACTATTCATAATAGCAAAGATGTGGAATCAACCTAAGTGCCCATAATCGAATGACTGGATAAAGAAAATGTGGTATATATACACAGCAGAATACTACTCAGCCATAAAAAAGAAGAAAATCATGTCTTTTGCAACAACTTGGATGAAACTGAAGGTCTTTATCTTAAGTGAAATAAGCCAGGCACAGAAAGACAAATATTACATGTTCTCATTCAGAAGTGGTTGCCAAAAAAGGTGTACACATGGACCTGGAGAGTGGAATAACAGACTCTGGAGACTCAGAAAGGTGAGGGGGTGGGAAGGGGGTGCATGAGGAGAAATTACTTAATGGGGTCAACGTACATTATTTGGGTGATGGAAACCCTAAAAGCCCTGATTTGACCACTCTGCATGCATCAAAATTGTACTTGTACCCCATACATTTATACAAATAAGTAAACAAGGGTTTACATGAATTTAGGGAGAACAAGATTCATAGGCAGTAAGAATAATACAAGCATGTTGGCTAGCATTCACTGAGCTTGTGTTCTGAGTCATACCTACTGTAAGAACTTTTCCTTGTATTATCTCATTTAATCCACATAAGCCTCAAGACGTGGACCCTGTTGTGATGATTCCCAGTTGTCTGGAGGAAAGCAAATGATGTTACAGAGAAGCCCCATCTGAGAGAACACACTGGGGTCCCCGTCCCAGCTCTGCCACTAACCAGTTGTGAAACCAGCACCTCACTCTACTTTCTGGGCCTTCGTTTCCTCATCAGTAAATAAGGCAACCTCTATGGCCCCTTCAGCTCTTACATGACAAACCCCAAGCCCAGACTGAGTGGACTACAGATCTAAACACCAGGAACATTCATTACGCTTCTAATATTCAAATGGAAAAGAAAAAACTTTGTTCATATGCAATTAAACCATCCGTTTAGAACACTAGAAACAGTAGCATAATCACAGTTCTAAAGTCCATAATGCTTCAATATGTCATAACAACATGCTGAATTACAGAGATAACTGAGACAAAAGCGTCATTTTTGCCTGTTTATTGGAATATTTCTCATTCTGCCCATATTTTCAGTGGGAAAAAAATAAATATGATTTTTTTCCACTCATAATTTTCTATAACTCAGGCTTTTGAATCTTACCTATCATTCATCTCTGACTTTCCCATCCTGCCTAGCACAGTGCCTTGCATATAACAGACTCCACATATATTTGCTAATCAGTCTACCTGTTTTATATCTATTTATTCTTATGCCATGTAGACAGAAGCCACTTTGTAACAAGTTTCCAAGCCAGTTGTGGCAGGAAACTTTTCTAAATTGCAGGATGCTTTCAATTACCTTGGTGGGTGAAGGGTTAAGTTAAAGGGACAGCTCTAACGCCTACCAGTCCAAATAGAGTTGCTGGCCAGCACTGCCCACTTTTTCTCTTTAGGCCTTCCCAGTACACTACCAACCCTAGCCTAAACGTGCATAAGCCCAAAACCTCAATCTCTTGAAAACTGTTTCCTTCTCTTTGTGATCTGTATTAACAGTTTAGGTACAGACTTACTCTAAGCAGTTTGTTCTAAGCTTGTGATTTTTTTTAAAAGCTTGTTGGGTTAATGAACCCATCTGAGATTCTGCTGAAAGCTACAAACCCACTTCAGAGAAATGCACATACAAGTCTTCATACATGTTCAGACGTGGGGCTGGGGGACGGTTCAGAGACCTCCAGGAGCTGGTCCATGGGCAAGAAGCTAAGAAGTTCTGGGAGGTGCTAAGCAGAGAGGGGCAAGCAAAGAGACTGAGACCACAATGGACGCAGCCACCATGCTCTCTGCCAGGGAGCACGAGACTCCTTCTCTAATAAAAAGGCCTGCAGGTCTCATAACATGGGCCTGTTAGAACGGCACCAGCACCAAACCTGGACTCATGAATCATTCAGAGGTTTTAACTTTAAATATCAGAAAAAGAAAAAAGAACAAAGAAAATGTTTTGAGTAGGAGAGAAGAAAATGTCCCTTAAAAGATAAATTCAAAATGACTTAAAAAAATATATGTGATGGTCTCCAATTACTATGGATATTAACTCATCAGTTCTCTGCAGGATAACTCCCCATAATAATTCAATATTTACCTGACCTAAACCAGGGTGGGCTCAACGGATGGCCTGGGGCGCCACTTGCAATTGATTTTTAGTGGCCAGCAGCTGTAATCGAATAACGTGAGTGTCTAGCAGTAGTTTGATTAGATTAGAGCAAATGTTATGGCCCTGTAATTTGGGAAATTCTGCAAATTTGAGTTTCCAGATCATCTCTGGACTCCATCATCAGTGCCCGCATGAATAGCAGACACTTAGGAAATGTTTGATGAATGACTTAATGAAATGCATGAATAGGTAAGCTAATGGTTTGTAGCCCCTGTCACCTTCACCATATACAAACACTGGCAGTTTCATGTGGCTACACCTTTGCTCATGTTCTTTTCCCCTTCTTCACCTAATTGCCACTTCCTTCAGAACTGAGCTCCAGCATCGTCTCCTCCTGGAAGCCTTCCCAGATTTCCCCTAGCTGGGATAAGAGCTCTGGGTTCCTTACAGCACCTTTTCATCAGAATTAACATTTGTCTTCCTTTGGTATCCGCTAAGAGCTGAATTGTGTCCCTCTAAATTCACACATTGAAGCCTTAACCCCCAATATGACTCTATTTGGAGACAGGGCCTTTAAGAGATAATTAAGGTTAAACGAAGTCATAAGGTGGGGCCCTAATCCAACATGGCCAGAGAGCACTCTCCCGTCCCTACTCCTGCACCCACACCAAGGAAAGGCCATGTGAAAACACAGCAAGAAGGCAGCTGTCTGCAAGCCAGGAAGAGAGCCTTCACCAGAACCCAGCCCTGCTGGCACCTTGATCATGAACTTCCAGCCTCCAGAACAGTGACAAAATTAATTTCCACTGTTTAAGTCATCCAACATGGTATTTTGTTAAGGCAGCCCAAGCTGACGGAGACAGTATCCCACATAGGCTCGAGCTCCTAAGGGCCAGGACTGTATTGTGTTCTTATTTCTAGTCTTAGCACCTAAGGCAGCCCTTGAACATAGTTAAGCACTGAATACATTATTGTTGAACAAATGTAAGAGTGGATGAAGATAAGAAGCCAGAAAGACTTCCTCCCTTTTCCACCCTTAGGACTGACTGCAAAGCCATGGTTGGACCTTCATCACTGTCAGTGAAAACCTCAATACTCCAGGTGCTGTCACTCCCAAGAGAGGGGCAAGGCGCAAGTCAAGGCCAGACATCAACCCTCTCACTGTCCTCCCTGCCCATCACTGCAGTTGTTGTTGCCGCATGACTCAGATGTCAGAAGTAAAGAGGAAAGGACAGAGCATTCAGAAATAATAAAACCCTTGGCTCATCGATGTCCTTTATTCACACAGTAGCAGGTCTTAGCTGTTCAACTTGGCTGTGGAGTCTTTCAACCCTTAATCAAGCTATGAGTACTCAACTGGGATTATGTACGTATGCTGTGGTTTGAGAGATAAACAAGAGGAAAAGTATAGTGCCTGCCCTCGAGGAATCTGTAATGTAGCCGGAGAGGACTGATATTAGGGTTTGCTCTCAGTCCTTCCCACATTTGTAAGTTGGTAGACAAAGATTTACTGAGTATCTAGAACACACAGGCCACAGTCAGGTGAAAAAAAGATGAATCGGCTGTGGATCCTAGCTTTAAGGAGCTTTTATAACTAAAAATATAACAATAACAATGAAGATACCAATATTTATTGAAATCTTACTACATAATATGCATTCTTCTGTATGTTTCTATAGATTTAACTTATTTAATTCCCACAACAGTTCTATAACATGGGTACTATTATCCCCCATCTTACAGAAGAGGAAACGGAGGCAGAGGCAATTAAGCTGCTTGCCCCATATATAAAGCTACCAAAACAGTAGAGCAGGGATTCCAATCTACCCAGGATTGCCACATGGTGACAGGGCCCTTCTTTCCCTCATCTCTAGAATGATACAGCTGCACTATGTGCAAAATTTTCATATGTTGGTGAAAGGATAGGAGGGGGCACAACATCAAAAGTAGGGGCACAGTCAGTTGGGAGCAGGTGGGTCCAGCGGCAGCTTGCTCAGCCAGGTGCCCTCAGTCCCCACTCTGTCCAGGAAGACCCCGCAGGGGAGCAGGAGGCTCCTTGCAAATCCCAGCCCAGACCATCTCCTGGGCTCTCTCCAGCACCCCACACCATGATCCTAGTGCTCTGGGAGTTCTGAGAACACAGAGATTTCCTGGAGCTGGGGAGGAAGCCAAGGACCATCTGAGAGTCTCAGGAGGTTGTGGCAGTGAGATGGAAGCTGACAGAGGGGTGCCCAGACGCAGGAACAGTTGTGGAAAGGCCAGCTGGAGGAGAGGGCACAGAGGCTTAGGGTAGAGTCAATGAATGGGGTCAGCAGGGCTGACATGAATTTTGCTCCATCCTTGCTTTCCCAAGTCCACGCATCATCCTGGGTGCATTCGCTCGTGTGAACATATGGCCATCTCACTCTTCAACCTTATGAAAGTGTGTGTCACTTAATCCAGTAATGGTACTGAAAGAATAGTTTCAATGTAAACTGAAGGTCCAGGAAGCAATGGGCTGGTACAGTCTTTTGCATTTCCATGGACGTTAGCTTAGGCTACGTCACTGAGAACATGACCCGGTTTAGCAACAACATCAACACAGCAGGCACCATAAGAAAATACCAAGTATTAGAAGACCAAGGCACGTAGGCAGCAAGATGCACACAAACTATGCAGCAAAGTGAAGGTAGAGGCCAGCAGCCAACTCTGCTTTTGATTAAAGCCCCTGTTAACCACACTGCATGGAGGAAAATGAGAAACAGCAATTTTGATAGCAGCAATGACAGAGTAACAGGAGTCTACCCCTGAGTGTGGCTGCAGTATTCCACCCAAGATGCAAAGGCAACTGCTACAGAGATAGGGTAGGTTCACTCCCAGCTTTAGATACTCTGTGTGTTTGAAGAGCTCCCAAAGAACTGGGTCTTCCTTCATCTGGAGATGACAAGGGGCAAGAGCTCTCTGTGTGCTCATTTCCATGTAAATGAAAACTTCAGCAGCAGATTTTCAGCAAAGCCACTCTCGAGGGGACAGATAAATGCTCTTCTACCTCCTTAAACCATACAAGACTCTCCCTGATTAATTCAAAGCCCACTGCACAGACTGCACTTTAAGGAGCACTTCCTCAAATCAGGCCCTGGCATTCCAGGGGCCCACACGTGGCAAAGATCTAGGAAGGTCTGGGGCTGAGAAGAGGCTGCAGCAAGTGACTCTCAGCAGGCTACCAGGTTGCTTTCCTGAAGGGCTCTGAGGCTGGACTGCAGAGGATTTCCAGGCATTCTCACAAAGGACTAGGAATCCCAAGGTCTCCAGCCCACAGACACCCAGAAGCAGCATCGTACCTGCAAAGCTATAAAGAGAATTCCCAAGAGTTAGAGAAAGCAGGCAGCTGGAGGTGAGAGGAGGCAGTCAACAACAAGGATAGGCACTTAGTGAGTCACTGGATTTAAATGCAACTGCCGGTTCACCCCACTGTCCTACCTGAGCCCATGGGGGTGAACTCACCATGCCCGCACACTTCCAGCAACAGAAATAGCATGCTGGATAATGGGGAGGCAGAGTGAGGGATGCATGGAGCACCTCTCTCCATTATGGACCTCCGGAGCACCTATAACAAATCACTTGCCTGCTTCACATGTTTAATTTCTTTTTCCTGAAGCTTCTGTGCGCACACAAAAGGAGCCGACTGGGCTTGGGCCAACAGCTATTGAGAAGTTCCTCTCAACACCACAAGGACCTTCTCCATCTCCAGACGTCACCATTCACTGAACATGCCAGCAGCAGGCACTGAGAACAGACTGGCACATCCCATTTTGCAGCAAAACAGCTCCTCCAGCTGCCTGACATCATGTCCACACACAATGAGCTTTCACGGGGGTCAGGACCTGCACGTGGGAAGGCATTTACATGCTGTGCAGAGCATTCCTTACCCTCCCTTTGTACTCAGGGAGGCAAAAGGCAAAAATAGCCCTAGGTGCAGCGGAGAGATGTCTCCCTCCAGATGCGCAATAATTACTCTGTTTTGTATTTATCAAATGCCTCTGACATTGCCTCCTGTATACCAGCACACCCTATGTCCCTGTGAAGTCCAGAGGAACAAGCCTTATGGCCCCCGATTTACAGATGAAGAAACCAATGCGTGGCAAGGTTAAGGGACTTGCTTCAGAGATGACAGAGCTCGTCACAGGGGATGGGGTGACAGAGAGATCACTCTCTAACAACTGAATATTTTGAAGATGAGCTGACAGCCAGAGAAGACTGAATCTTTGAAAAACTCAAGGACATGGCTGCCAAAAAACTTGTGCAGGGAGAATCTGTATCCGGAACGCTGAGCATATTTTTAAAAATCCCAGTACCCCAGGACAGAGGTAGGGGCAGCAGCAGGGATGACGCCCCCTGGCCACCATCACTGCAGTATTCAGGTGACAGACCCCTCTGCTCAATGTCCCCAGGAAGGGAAACACTCAAAGCCACTCATGGCCACACTGACCCTGCTGTACTCCTCCTCTTAGCTTTGTCCTCCCATTGAAGGCTAGAAAGCTACTTGGGAGGCTGAGGCAGGAGAATTGCTGGAGATGGGGAGGCAGAAGCTGCAGCAAGCCGAGATCGTGGCACTGCACTCCAGCCTGGGCAACAAGACTGAAACTCTGTCTCAAGAAAAAAAAAAGAAAGAAAAAGAAAAGGTTCTGGCTCTTCTGCAGCTGAGCCTTTGACAGTTCTGTGTGGATTCTCCACCCCCTCATCATAGGCTGGGGGGACAAAACAAAGCACTGCCCTCAGGAAATTTATATTCTAGTTTGGGCTACTTAGGAGACTCGCATTGACCTAGGAGGGTCAATTGACCTATGCGAAGGGTCGCATTAACCTAGAACCCTTCTGGTTCTGTCAACTTTCTGTCCAGTTGATATGGGCATCCAGAATTCAGATTAAACAGTAACCGAATAATATACAAATAAGTCTCCTGCCCCCAAATAAGAGGCGCAATCAATTGCCAGAATAAAGTGTTGTTGGTTTCTTACAAATTCTTATTATGACCAATGCTGATGGTCAGCATAACTCCTCAGCCTCCTTACTGGCTTCTCTTGACACTTAAAATGTGTCCCCTGGGCTTCATCTTCAAACTCTCCTATCTGTTCATTCTACCCTCACTTCCTGTGAAACCCGGCTTCCCCTGCAGCTCTAGCAACCCTCTCAACGTAGATGACAAACAAATTTTCATTATCAGTCCCAATCCCTCTCCTGAACACCAAAGTGAGTTTTCAGCTGTTTGATAAATGGTGCCCAGATGGATGTCCTGCAGGTGACGCAAGCTTCCTCATCCAGAATGAACTCATTAGCTTTCCCTCTGAATGACCACTGCTGGAGCTCTGCTAGTGGCTCCTCCTGCTCCTCCATCCTCATGTCCAGCCAGCTGTCCGGCCTCAGTGAATTCTCCCTCTCTGCGTCTTTTAGCTCCATTTATTGTTCTCCAGTGAAAGCCCTCATCACGTCCCTTCTAGGTCAATGCGAGAGTTTCCTAAGTAGCCCACACTAGAATATAAATCTCCTGAGGGCAGCACTTTGTTTTGTTCCCCCAGTGTATCCTCCACCTGTTCACTAATAGATGCACAATAAACACTCAATGAGCAAAGGTCTCTCTACTTCTTTTCCACTCCCACATTGTTAAAGCATTATTTTCTAAAACAGATCAGATCACTCCATGCCCCTGAAGACATATCTTGTAGGCTCCCAGCTGCTACCGTATAAAGTTCAAATTCCTAAACATTGTTAGCTGGGCATGTAAGGCCAACCTGCTTTTCTGGCCTCTTCTCTTCTCAATCTATTGACCCTTTACTGAAGCTGCCTTGAGCTACTCCTTGTCTCCAGTCCATATTATTTCTCATTCAAATCTCTGCTTTCCCAATCCTCTCTCCTGAAAAATATCACCTTCTAACACCTTCTCTGCCTGGAAAATTATTTCATTGTTCAAAGCTTAGCTCAAATGTCATATTCCTTGGTAAGCCTTCCCCTACTCCTCCCCTCTCCCCAGAGTCTCTGAAATAAACCTCCACTACAGGACATACCATACCAAATCATGACAGTTAGTCCTATAGGACTATTGAGGCCAACAATTGCTTCATCTATTCCACAGGTCTACTTTGGCCTGTGCCATTGGGTATTGGGATGCGTTGTTATGCTATACCCCTTCAGGACAAAGGAAGCTCTTGGTAGGGCTAACTCCAGCACAGTGAATGTAGCAAGAGTGCATTACCAGTTCATTGGTGGTGATGTTGGTAGCTCAAATAGTTATGATACTTCCCTCAATGATGCCCCTGATTCTCACAACCATGGAAGGCAGATGGTCCAAGTATTGTTGTCTTTTCACAGATAATGAAATTGAGGCAGTAATTAGGTTACTGTCACGCAGCCAGTTGGTGACAATAGCATGGAAAACTGGCCCTATGTGTTTTCTACAAGACCCTATACTTTTTCAAGTCTTTGCCTCAAAAAAACTTAAGTCATTATTAAAAGCAAATGATTACTTGTAATCCCAGCACTTTGGGAGGCCAAGGTGGTTGGATTACTTGTGGTCAGGAGTTCACCTGGCCAACATGGTGAAACCCTGTCTCTCCCCAAAAATTAAAAAAGTAGCCAGGTGTTATGGCACACACCTGTAATCCCAGATGCTCAGGAGGCTGAGGCAGGAGAATTGCTTGAACCCAGGAGGCAGAGGTTGCAGTGAGCCAAGATTGCACCATTGCACTCCTGCCTGGGCAACAGAGCAAGACTCTGCCTCAAAAAAAAAAAAAAAAAAGCAAACGAGCACCTCCCATCTACAAAACAATGCTGTAAACAAAAGGATGATAGAAAAAAGCCTAGTCCACCACTTACAGTTAAGGGGAATAATCTGGGCAAGCCTTTTAAATGTCACAGAGCAATTCAGACCATATTGTTCTAAATCAGAGGAACTGTACATTTCTAAAATATTACACCCCCTTTTTGTGTAAGTATAATTTAAACACTTAGGCCAGGCGCAGTGGCTCACGCCTATAATCCCAGCACTTTGGGAGGCCGAGGTGGCCAGATCACGAGGTCAGGAGATCGAGACCATCCTGGCTAACACGGTGAAACCCCATCTCTACTAAAAATACAAAAAATTAGCTGGTAGTGGTGGTGCGTGCCTGTAGTCCCAGCTACTCAGAGGCTGAGGCAGGAGAATGGTGAGAACCCGGGAGGCGGAGCTTGCAGTGAGCCGAGATCACACCACTGCACTCCAGCCCGGGCGACAAAGCGAGACTCCATCTCAAAAAATAAATAAATAAATAAATTAATAATAATAAAAATAATAATTTAAACACTGAGGTAGCCTTCATCAGCCACCGAGTATATGCTGTCATGTTATGACCGAAACATACAGATGAGCCCCCCAACACACACACAAAACGTTAACTGAAAATGCATCCTTGGGTTAGATTCTAACATTGACACTCAGAGTTGGTTAATAGTGGTAGCTTAAAAGGACTGTTGAGAGCCTTTCACAAGATTAATTCTAAACCTATTAAATTTTTACAAAATAAGCAGATCCTATTGTTTCTTGCCTGGAGAAAATCAGAATCTAGGTTTAAGTATTTAGGGAAGTCTGAAGCATTCTTCTACGTACTGAGAATCTGAATTTGAAACTAGTTAGAACAGCAACAATGCTGTGGATACAAAGATGTTAAAGAATCCACCATAAGAATGCTTTTTTTTTTTTTTTTTTTTGAGACAAGCTCTTACTCTGTCCCCTAGGCTGGAGGGCAGTGGCTTGATTTCAGCTCACTGCACTTCTGCTGGGACTACAGACATGTGCCACCACACTCGGCTATTTTGTTGTTTGGTTTTTTTTTTTTTCAGATGGAGTCTTGCTCTGTCACCCAGGCTGGAGTTCAGTGGCACGATCTCGGCTCACTGTAACCCCCACCTCCCAGGTTCAAGCGATTCTCCTGTTTCAGCCTCCCAGGTAGCTGGGATTACAGGTACATGCCACCATGCCCAGTTAATTTTTGTATTTTTAGTAGAGATAGGGTTTTGCCACGTTGGCCAGGCTGATCTCAAACTCCTGACCTCAAATGATCCACCCACCTCGGCCTCCCAAAGTGCTGGGATAACAGATGTGAGCCACCGCACCGTGCCCATTTTCTTTCTTTCTGAAAAAGAACCTCCCTCTTACTGATTCACCCAATTCAACCACATATGTCTTTTATAAATGCAATCAGACCCAAAAAATAAGGTCTTTTTATATTGTGTTACTCTGAGAAAAAAACGAATATAATGCATGGGTGATCCTCCTTGCTCATTTCCACTTCCACGCTGGTAATTCTGGGAGACAAAAGTCACAAATTTCCAACAGAAACATGAGATAACCAGGCTACTCCTTCACTTGCAAAGAATGTCGCCCTTACTCATCCTCTCTTGAAAACTCAGTGGATTGGGATGATAACGAAATGACCACTGATCAGGTTTACCAGGTTCTGCAATTCTTCTTACTCCTAAGAACCAAAAGCTATTCCTGGAGACTGGGTGTGCACTCTTGGGTACACAGATAGGGTCATGCTTCTGTCTGCCTGCAGGCCCCGACGTGCTGTCGCCTGCACATGCCTCTGTTACACAGGGGAGGTTCATCTATAATGGCACTCCCAAATTTATTGTCCTTTCCAAATAATATCAAGAATTATTTTGACTTCTCTGATGTTCCCAGTTTACCTTAAGATTAATAAAGCAATTACAATACTCTCAATTAAGAAGCTATTTGAGCAACTCACTTAATTATTTCTATTTTTTTTTTTTTCTTGAGTGGATAGTTTTCTTCTCTCTTAGGGCAGTACAACATCCTTCTTCTGAGAGAAGAAGAAATATTGGGCCAAATTCTTTCCTAAAACACAGCATCTTAAGCTCATACCATCTAACATGACTTTCTGAGTAAGTGACTCTCAGATTTTACAAACTGTCAAACGTTATTTTTACTTCAAATTTAACCTTTTAGGGGGAACTTTTACACACATTCACAAACCTCAGATTTCTTTTTCTTTTTTTTTCAGTGACAGGGTCTTGCTCTGTTGCCCAGACTGGAGTATACTGGCACAATCATAGCTCGCTGCAGCCTCAAATTCCTGGGCTCAAGTGATTCTCCCAGTTCAGCCTCCCAAAGTGCTGGGATTACAGGCATGAGCCACCGCGCCTGGCCAGATTTTGTTTTTTGTTTACCTTTTGACATATACTAACTAGATTTTCATCTACATCATACAGTTGAGAAGATAAGTTCAAAGTCTGGACCAAAATGACGAAGAGGAAACAAAGAGGAAAGTCTTCACCAATAGAAGATATCACTCCTAATCAGGCTTTGTCTGATATCTGTGGAACCCTGGGACAGCAACCTCACTGAGGACATCTCTTGAAATTTAATAAACAACAACAAAAAAAGGCAGAAATCAAAAAAGAGAGAGAGAGAAATACTCAAAATCTCTTCCTTATCTTACTAGGTTGTTAAGAAAATTAAAGGTGGCGATACAACTAAAAATATCTTGCAAACTG
This sequence comes from Mandrillus leucophaeus, assembly GCF_000951045.1. NCBI lineage: Eukaryota > Metazoa > Chordata > Mammalia > Primates > Cercopithecidae > Mandrillus > Mandrillus leucophaeus. The sequence goes on along the minus strand of NW_012106975.1, from coordinate 1,223,594 downwards.
TATACTTGTCAAGTGCTTATCCAAATTACATGAAAAAGAACCACTCTTAGGAAGGCTCTCACTAAGGTAGCAACAGAGCGCAGAGAACCATCAGAAGGGAATGGTGATGGCAGTGACAGTCACTAGCAGAAGGCCCCAGAAACCACCCACTTGTTTACTCACCTTTGGCAGAGCAGGTAAGAGTCAGGCACAACCCATTCTGACTACCTTCTTCCAACAGGCACAAAAGGACAGGCACATGGGTTTCTGTCCTCTTACTATTCACCATTCAGAGCCCAAGATTCAGGCACTCTGGCCTTCACTTTGTTTTGAGTTGTGGGATTTTTCTTGTTGTTGTTGTTAACGATTTGTTTACATGCTTTCTGCATCTTGCTCACAACACAAAAGATTTCCCTTCTCTCAGGGCAGGGGGTGTTCCAAAATATTTGATAACTCAGCTTAAAGAAAAATGTTTGAGTCAAATACAATACGAAGAAAAAATTTAGGGATTGGGACTTCCAAGCCCTGGCATGCTAAAAGAAAGATTATCATTAAAAGAATAATCTGGGTCACCATGCCCCACTTGTAAGCTAGGTGATCTTGGACAAGTTGCTTAATCTTTCCATGCCTTCTTTTCTTCTTCTATATAATAAGGACAAATAACGAAATCTACTTTATACAGCTGTGAGGAATTAAATGAGTTACTATACACGAAGTGTGGAAAACTGAGTTGGTATGTAATAAGCACTCTTCAATTATTATTGAAGTATTATTAACAATTTGGAAACTTTTATCAATCACCCAAGTGTTGGCCAATTTAAAATTTTGTCCCTTTTCCCAATCTCCCATGGTTAACAATAGTTGAACAGCTCATTCTTATGAGAATGGACCAATAAATCAATAAAATATGTAAGAATATACATCTATCCATCAGTCCCAGATACTGTGATTGGTTTTGGTGAGGCAGGACCATATTTGTTTACAAATTTGAAAGCCTATCCTTTTGCCCCTTTCTTTCCCTCAATTCAGAGGCAATAATCCCAATGATCTATTTAGACATACTGTTACCATGTGTGGTTATTTCAATTGTCAAACAGCAAATAAGCTTTCAAAGCAGGGCAAGGATAAAGAGGAGCAGTCTGCAAAATCACTTTTCTCATCAGAATCAATAGAAAACACTAACATGAAATTTTAAATCAAATTTAAAATATGTGTGAAAAAATAATTTTATGCATGCTTTTTGCATTTAAACTTTTGAGAAAACACCAACCCTTACTTGTATGTTTTCTCAGGAGCAAGAACTGTATCCCCTTAACTGTGTATCCCCAGGATATACAACAGACACTGGAAAAAGATGGATGGACGGGTGGGAAAAAGAGAGCCGGCTTTACCCAGATTTTAGAATCCATCAAATTTCTGTAATCACAGAATCGAATATTAGTGGTATGAAAGCAACTGAGTCAAGGGTAAGTCATACCACTTGACCAAAGCTAGGTGGCAATTTAAGGACAGAGGCTGAACTTGAGTTCTATCCATCCTATAAAGAATGCAGAGCTCTTGTTTATACCACAGCTTCCCATCTAAAGGTAAGCCTCCTTGGTTTTTTGCAAGCTTTGGAAATATGTCTCTGAAACCAGGAACAGAATAATTCAGGTACTTTTCTTCAAGTATCTAATCAGTATTTACTGGAGACAGGTCTTCACCTACATTCTTCATTACATTCAAAAATTAAAGAACCACTGATTCTCTGATTTGCCTCTTCAGGCCTCTGAGACAAGAGATTTGCTACTTGTTATACAAAATCCTTCTGCCTCCAAAAGCTTTCAGATTTCACCCACTGGATAAATCAAAAGAGTTTCCATGCTGCTTATATTAAGGTAGCCTTTTGTTGAAGAAACATACGTTAGAGTTAGAGGAGCTGGGACTTTGTGTACAGATTAAGTGCAGTTTGAAATTGTGAATTTTAGATGTAGCACTGCATGAAAAGCTTTCAGTCTACCATGTAAGAAAGTGTTTCTCAATAAAACCAAGGGACTTAACACCTACAAATCAGTAAGTCAGTCAGAAAGCATCTGTTTCTACCTGCTGGCACACAGCACAGCACTAAAGTGACATGAACCAAATGAGGGTTCCAGGAGCTCAATTTAGCTGCACTAGGACCATGACTTGGGTATGCAGAAAGGGCAGCTAGACCGGGGGTTTGCATGAGTCAGAGACCTAGAAACAGAGAAAGGAAGACAAGCCAAGCTCAGATGATATTTTGCTCCTGCTCTCCACCCTTCAGTGGGTTCCCCACTGCCTGCTGTGACTTTCAGAAGCCCCCTTGGAGCTTCTAGGACTTTTACAATAAGGTTCTAACCTATTTTTCCTTCTACCCTACTGATTCCTTGCAGGTATAGTATATTCTAGATTAAAAGACTATTTTCTGCTCCCTGAAGAGTCCAATCACATAACCACCTCCACACCTTTGCACGAGCTATCCCTCCACCTGAGATGCATCCTCCCTCCCCACCATCCTATCCTAAGTGCCACCTCTTCTCTAGAGCGTTTCCTGATTTTCCTTCCAGCCTCACAGACTACCATTAATTGGATGTGGCCCCAGCTATCATGAAACTTTTGCACTTTTGTAAAAAGTAACTCACTCATGGTAATTATTTTCTAAATGGTATGGCAGTAATTTGGGAGTCTTTTTTCTTGCTCTCAATCAAAATTAGCTGAACATCTATGTGTCAGATGTTGTGCTGGGTGACTGAGACACAAAAATGAATAAAGTCGAGGTTCTTGCCCTCAGTGGGCTTGTGGTCTAGTATACGAGACAATATTATTATAGAGGGTTGCAGCTAGTGCAATGGAAACCCAGGTAAGGGAAGAACTTACTGACTAAGGAAATATGAGAGACGTTATGGCATTTAAAAGTTGGGGATAGAGAGAAATTGGAGGAAATTTGCTCACTTAGGGAAAAAATGAGTAAGAGAGAGTTGTAGGTAAAAATAACATTTATGCAATAGTGCTTGGCTCAGGACAGGGGATAGGCACTCAATGTTTATTGAATGAATAAAGCAAAGGTCTCCAAAATTATGGCATTGGCTCAGCCCCCTCCTCCCTACTATTACTTACATTTACTAAGTGCCTACATGTTTCCCATCCTTCACACCAACCCCATAAATTAGGCACCATCATCCTCATTTTATAGATGAAGAAGCTAAGGCTCCCAAGTCCTGAGACCCCAAAGCTATCAAGTGGCAGAGCCTGATTGAGTTATTTATTATATAGAAACGTGCTAAAGTTATTTAAGTTATTTATAATATAGAAAGTTATTTATGATATAGAAATATAGCTAAAGTATTGAGTTATTTATAATATAGAAACGTGCTAAAGAATTCACCTTAAAGGAGTCACTTGTTGAACAAACTCTTGGCTCTCTTCCTTGAAGCCTGGGGGTGAGGGGTACTCTGGGCATCCTTCAAAGCCCAGCAGATCTCTGGTCAAGTGTACTGGGGCAGAAAGGAGAGAAACGGCTGAGACTATGCTCCATGCAGATTCCATGCACGGCAGGGTCCTATATGTCCCCACCAACCTAATATGAGTTCTTGCACAGTATTTGGTCTCAGAGGCCCCAAAAGAGGGCCCTCTTCCTTAATGACAAAAGACAACCTGCAGAGAGCCACCCAAACATCATCTCAGGACAAGTTAGGCTTATAAAAGTTTCCCTAGGGTTCAAAGAACTGAAGTGGAGCTCTGGCATTCTAAGACAAAGCATTTCATTTTTGACGGAGTTCTTCTTCCTACTTTTCTTTGTCTAATCATTTTCTCAATGTCTGCCTTTCTAGCTCAGGCTTTTTCTTCAATACTTGTACTGGGCACATGGTTTTTTTTTCTCCTAGCTGAGACGATTATATCTTGCCATTGTGGTGTGCCTTTTCCATTGAAAGCAATCAAAAATGAAAATCCACATTTCAGAACAGTGTCTATTAAATATGTACCATTTTGTGTACGAAAAAAAGCACTCTCTGAGGGCTGATTTCAGCTCTGTGTATCACCTGAAGATTAGATAGTGGGTGAGACTTCTGCTCCTCACAGGCCATTTGCATTTAGTAATCAAGAATGATGGCAGAAAGTCTGGAGTAGAAGCAACTTATTTTAAGGAATGCCTTGGTCTCAAGCATTGCTAATCAAAGTGTGGTCCTTGGATCAGCGGTAACTGCTTCACCTGGGAGCTTATTAGAAATGCAGAATCTCAGGCCCCACTCCAGACCAAATGAATCAGAATCTGCCTTTTAACAAGACCCCAGGTGATCTGTATGCACATTAAAGTTTTAGAAGCACAGGTCTAGAGCTAAGGTGTATTTGCTTTTATTGCCTTACTGGAGCGTCCATGTGCATTTCTTTCCTAAGAAAAAAAATCTCTGTATAGTGAACTCCATAGGACATCCCCCACCACCCTTGCCTGCCCAAAAGGTTTATTCATGGAAGAACTGTGAAGTGATAAATATTCTTCCAGAAATCACACTCTCAGCCTGAAGGAGTTCAAAGTGAAACGAAGCTGATGGCTAGCTTCCTGCAGCGTTATGAGTGCCTAAAAAGAGAGAGCTCTGAGACTGACAGGTGACAGGAAACCCTTACTCCTATCCTCTTCTCCAAGGCTCTAGATATTTTTGCCTGGCATGATCCCCCACTGAGGAAGGCAGGGAAAAAAGACATGCTACAGGAACCTTAGAGGTAACTGTCATAAGACCGAGGTGGCCATGACATACACTGAGCTCTGAAATGTTGAGGAGGATGCTCTGTAAACACGACCAAGCAGAACCAAGAGCACAAAACAAATCTCAGCTGTGCTCAGACCTCACCCATCCAATAACAATAGTCAAGACAAATGTAAATGAACCTTGATTCACTAGTCTGTCATCTACAGAAGATAAATGGACCAAGAAGATGGAAAATCACGTGGACCTGGTTTGAGAGAATGAAAGCTAGAACTGGGAGGCAAAAGCAGAGAGGAGGGGAGGAAATGATCCAGATTCACCAAATACTGTTCTGCCCCTCTATTCCCACTCATCTGTGAAGCAGAGCTGGTGTCCACGGCAGATCAGAGGCTGTGACCAGAGCCCTGGCAGGCCACACAGGTGCTGGCCTGGCCTCACACTTGACCTTTTCCTCCATGAAGAGGAAGCCTACCTCAGAGAAATCTCTATAAAAACTACAAGCACCCAAAAAGTTATTCCTTCTTAAAACAAATATACAAAAATAAAAATAAAAACCAATGTCCACCCAAAGCAAGAGTTTTTTCACTAATTTTGATACATATGCATATTGCAATAAACACCTTTATACTCTGGGCATCTTTCAGAAGTCTAAGTTGGAATGCCTGGGTCATTGATTACTCTGTGTTAAAGCCCAACGTGTTACACCTCTCCTCCACTTTTACTAATTTTTCACTCATTTTTTTTTCCATTTTCACCTTCGAATTCTCTGAAACAGCGATATTTTAAAATGCTAAAATGGTTTATTTATAGCTATCAATACTTGCTTTTCAACCAATTATAATTTATTTATATATTAACAGTATCTCAGCTCCTTCTAACGTCCATATCAACAAGCTCTAGAGAACGTTTGCAATGGACAGTAATGACGGACAGCAATGAGCAGTGGAGGCAGGGAGACTAGGCTCTGAAATTCAGACAGGAACTCCATCTGTCTTCCTCTACCACAATCAAAAGATACCCCTCCCCCAGAGCCAAATACGTTATAGATTAGCCGCCCACGGAGGCTGAGGCTATCAATTTTATTTCAGCTAACTTCTACTTCATAGAAGAGCGATTCACTTTATTCCCCGAAATCAGACCTCGATGAGCAAAGCAAACTGTCAGAGGCACACCTGAAAGAACACCTCTGCATCTCCTCCCCGCCCCCAACATACACAGACACGCTGCACACGCAGGGAAAGGGAAAGTTAACTTTCAAATAAACCTGCCCCTCAGCCAGTCTGACCATGTTTCCAGACCCTTCACATTCTCAAAGGTGGTTCTTACAACTCTTGCTTAAATCCAGAGGCTGAAATCTGACTTCTATCTGCTGAAGGCATTGACAAGGGTCAGAGGTCCACAAATACATCACTCCCCCGCCCCCTCTTTCTTGGCCAAAGTGGTAATAATGGGCCAGGCTTTATTGTCTTTCCTTGGGAGAAGCCAGGCCCGGAGGCTGGTGGGAAGCTCCAGACAGAATGTGGGTGTGTGAATCTGTGCGGGCTCCACAGGGGAATTTTCAGGGAACTCCAGCGGTTTCGGAGAAGGACGGCCATAGGCTGGGACGCAGGCACCCTCGCGTTGTCAGATCCTCCTGAAGTCTGGGTGTATGGGGGATGGGTGCAAGGCTGTCCTGGCAGCTAGGCTCTCTCTCCCCTCTGGGCCATCCCTAGGCCCTCCCAACACAGCTGGGTCACTCACCGCCCGTTAGCTGTGCAGGGCCGAAGCACAGCGCCAGCTGAAACCACAGGATCACGGCCAAGAGTCTCTGGGGGGACTGAGGTTGCTGCTGCTGCTGCTGCTGCTGCTCTAGAAATCCATCTCCAATGCTCGGGTTCATTCCATGATACATCTTTCATCCAGAGAGGGCATCCAGCTTGCAAGGGTCTGCAACCAGAAGCGGAACACCACAATAAGCCAGTCTGTCCAGGCTCGGGGGCCACGCTCTCCCTCCTCCGCTCTGGGACCCGGCGCCTCGGCTTCCCAGGCTCCATCCTGGTTCCTCCCCCGCGCGGCCCCCGCCCCCTTTCCCACGGCGAGGTCCCCCGCCTTCCCCCGAGCCGGGTGCACTGAGTAACAGCCGCCGTGGGATGCTGCGCGTGCTGGAGGATGGAGGACAGGAGGGAGGGCAGGGGTTAGCGCACATTGGCTCCGCGCCGGTCCCCGGGATTCAGCAGCTGTGCCCACCACAGGAAAGTCTAAAGCCTCCCCGCGTCTCGGGGCCGAGAGGACACTTTTCCCTGGGCCTATACATTGCACTCTGGGAATCTCACAACGTGGCACCGTCTCCCCCAGCTACTTCTCTGGTTTTCCTCGGGATTGGGATGGATCCTACTGCCCCAGTCCCCACTGAGATGTCAATGCGCTGTCAAAAAAAAAAAAAGAATTTCTCCCTTGGGGAGCAGCACCAGGCACCAACTCCCCCTCCCCGGCCTGCGAACGCCTCCCCGGGACGGAAGCCCCTTCCGGGGCTTTCGGTCTTACCTGTGGGTCTCATGCATGCAGCTTCCTTCCCTCCTCCGCCTCCTCCCCCCGCCAGTCTAACCCGCATCTGTGCGCGACCTCTGCTGCCGCCGCTGCGCGAGCGAACGAGACGGAAGCTTCGGCGGCGGCGCCCGG
>NW_012106975.1:1208055-1215709 GCF_000951045.1 Mandrillus leucophaeus | reverse complement strand
GCCGCGGCGGTGGCTCCAGACCCGGGACGAGTGCGCAGCCGGCCGCTCCCATCCCCAGAACGCTCGCCACGGACTCGGTTAACTTGAGCACTGCCAGTTGCTCAAGTCTCTTAATTTCCCGCTTTAACCCCTCCCCGCTCCCACCTCCGCCGAGGCTCTGCGCGTCCCCTGGGAGACCGAAGGACGACCTGAGGCAGCTGAGAGACACTCTCCCCCTCCCCCGCACCCTTGGTATTTTCCCTCTGCCAGCCGCAGGCGTTGTGAGTGAGGACCCCTGTCCGGTCTTGGAGATGCGCGAGCCCCTCGGAGCCTCGGCCTGGGAGGCGCTCCCCTGGGCGGGGAGGCGGGGGTGGCGGGTGATCGGTGACACGCAGGTTGGGTATCTGGAGGAGGGGAGGTTTCTTAGATCGGAAGCCAAGGGGTCGGTGGTAATTGCCCTCCCAGCCCCAAGTGGAGAGAGTTGGCCTGGTCGGTCCCCTCTCTCTGCGCCGATTCTTTTGTCGGAGCTCAGCCCGCAGTGGTTGCAGCTCTCACTCCCTGCCGGCTCTGACCGCCCGCGGTCGGTTTCAAGATAGGGAAGCCCGCATTCCAGCCGCATTGATTAAGAGGTGTCAGGTAATGAGGTGGCGTCCACCCGCCGCACTTTAGAACCAGTGACACTCCATGACTCTGTAGCAATTTATGGATATGAAAACTATGTGCCTGATACAGCTACCAAATCATCCCTTGCTTCTGTCGACTTTCTCAAAATCTCACATACTGATGGTAGTTGGGAAATTACAGCTTTTACTGTGTCAACTCTTACTGGGAGTGATTTTAACACATTCTTTCAGGATAGATTAGCTTTTAGTAGATAAGTTAAGCTCCGTTATTTTGTTTTTTGGTTTTGCGTGTGTGTGAACTTGAGATGGCAGCTTTACACAAAATAAACAAGATTTTGACTAGCACAAGTCCAGCTTTGCTACAGCTTGTACTTTGGGACCCCAAAATATTAGTAGGGGACCTTCCACCTTCCCAAGGTCCTGTGACTGTCTCTACAGTTTGAATATTTATTCCATTTTTCTTTCTTAGTAAATTTTCTAAATCTTTTTAAATATCCACCAGATCAATGATGGTCAGAAATATTTGTTGATCATGCACATGTTCTTAACAATTGTAAGAAGTATATCCAAGTGCTGTTGAAATCTGTTCTTTGGCTGGAGTACAATCTATTTTTACAGAGAATGTTGGGACTGAAAGGAACATTCAAGTTTATCTGATCCAAACATGGGATCTATGCTTGAGTCTCCTCTCTGACATTTCTAATAAGTGATCATTCAGCCTCATTGAATATTATCAAGGTAGCCTGTTTATATTTGCCAGCAGGTCTCTTAGAAAAGTCTTTCTTATATTGAACTGAAATCTACTTCCCTGAAACCTTTACCCACTGATTCTGGCTTTCCCCTGTGGGCCCACGCAGCTAAATAGAATTCCTCTTTCTTAGGACAGCATCTCATGGCTTTGGAGATGGCTTCATGTTCCCTTGAGTCTTCTCTTCTCTGGGTCACGCATAGCCATTTCCTTCAGTGCAGCAATTCCCAGACTTTTCACCAGCCTGTGGCCTTTCTCTAACCCAGTTTCTCAATGATCATCCACCCCCAACAATCAAAGTTTGTTTCCAGAAAGAGGCCCTACTTTCGTTCTGTGGGTTCTGACCAGTACAGGCCAGTAGTGTTGCTTTCTGTATTTTAAACAACTTGCTTCTATTAATTCAACTGAAGAAGACAAGCATTTGGAGGGCAACTACAGCATAACATATTGTTATTATTATTACATATGTTATTATTATTAATCATTTTCTACATTATCCCATGTATTATTTTTGTAGGGCTGCCAAAACAAAATACCACAGACTGGGTGGCGTAAACAACAGACATTTATTTTCTCACAGTCCTGAAGGCTGGAGGTCCAAGATCAAGGTGCCGGCAGGGTTTGTTCCTTCTGAGGTCCCTGTACATTGCTTGCAGATTACCATCTTCTCCCTGTGTGATCACATGGTCTTTCCTCTGTTGTGTCTGTGTTCTCTTCGCCTCTTTTTATAAAGACACCAGTCATATTCGATTAGGGAACACCCTAACGACCCCATTCTAACTTCATTGCCCTTTTAAGGACCCTGTCTCCAAATATATTCATGCTCTGAAGTACTGGGGGTTAGGGATTCAACCTATAAATTTTGGGGGGGACACAATTGAGCCTGTAACATCCCACAACAAAAATACAGTATATTTTTTAAAGTGTAAAATATAAAACAGAAACATACTCATCATGGGTGAGGATGGTGAAGACAAAGGAGGTCAATCCATTTTTTTGGAGACCATCCAGCCAATGAAAGCCTCAGATTTGAGGTTAAGACAGTTCAGGCCGGGCGCGGTGGCTTACGCCTGTAATCCCAGCACTTTGGGAGGCCGAGGGCGGATCACAAGGTCAGGAGATCGAGACCATCCTGGCTAACACGGTGAAACCCCGTCTCTACTAAAAATACAAAAAAAATTAGCCGGGCATGGTAGCGGGCGCCTGTAGTCCCAGCTACTCGAGAGGCTGAGGCAGGAGAATGACATGAACCCAGGAGGCGGAGCTTGTAGTGAGCCGAGATCGGGTCACTGCACTCCAGCCTGGGTGACAGAGCAAAGACTCCGTCTCAAAAAAAAAAAAAAGTTCAACTTCTTCCTAATAGTTTTTCTGCCATTCCACAGCTATTTCTATGAATACCTTCCACCTAAGGGAGTTTACAAAAGGAGTCATCTTGAATTTATTTTGTTATATATTTTTCTGAAGAAGAGGAAGGAAATGAGGGTAGATGGAATGTAGAAGAGAATATGGTTTACTTCCTATTAAGTGGGAGCAGGTACGGAAACCTGACTTTATCTCTCTTCCTCTCTCAACTCCAGAACCAATACCACTGGGGACAGGAACTAAAGCAAAACCTCAGAGTCCTCCTCCCAAAGACAGGAGAGCACCAGGGGCTTTTTTTCTTAGAGACTGTGCCCCTCGTCTGATTACATGCCTTCCGTCTACCCTCCATGCATGAAGTTCCCCACTGTTTTCACTCTTCTTTCCTCGTGGTATATATTATGATTTCACTTTTGGTGGCCAGTAATAGTTCACTCTATATGTAGAGTTGAGCACTTACTATGAACTGGACACTCTTCTAGATGCTGGGAGTTCAACAGTGAACAAAGACAAAAACCCCTGCCTTCAGCTTTGTGCAGTAGCAGTATCATAGCCAGTGAAGTTTATCTGAGGTGATTATTGCTAATTGAAAAAAAACCCTGCCTTCCAGGAACTATTCTAGTTAAAGAAGACAGATGAGAAGAAAAGAAGGAAAACATTTTCTGTGCTAGATGGTGTTAAGCACTAAGCAGAATAATACATTTGGGAAGAGGTAGAAGAAAAATGTAGGTTACAGTATGGGCTAAGTTGTAACAAAGTGTTCCAAATATATAGTAAATTAAATGGAAGTTTATTTCTCAAATATGTAAATTTCTTACCGTTGGAGGTACGGGGCATGGTAAAATGTCTGGGGCATATCTGCTCCAGAGTCATTCAGGGACCTAGGTTCCTTCTCTCATTACTCTGTTGTTCCCTGAGGTCTTCATTTGCATCATTGAAGCTGGATCGTTGGCATTTCTGGGGTCTGGCCCAAAGGGAAGCTGTTGGGGGGTGGTATGGAGAGAAAGAAAAGAAAAGTATAAGGTAACAATTTTCTTTCAGGCAAATGAGGAAGAAGTTACACAAATTAGTTCTCTCACATATCATTACTGAGAACCTAGTCACATGGCCATACCTAGCTGCAAGGGAAGTTGGGAAATGTAGTCTTTATTGGACAGCCTGGAGACCAGAAAGAAGAGAATGGATTGGAGGGGACATGGGAAACTGGCAGTCAATGGCACCTTATGTATGAAGATAGAGATGGTGACTTATTTTTCTTAATCAATATTCAAAGGAAAATAAATCATTCGCACCAATCTCTTACTGACACTGAAAACCAAACTGGAGCCAGTTGTTCTTCTCTTCTGGCTTTCCTCAATCCTGCACACCCAGGAATACACACAATCAACCACAAACCCTTTAATTAGCCCAGAACATACCAGAACATGAGCCTGGCATGGTACCAAATGCTGTGTTTGGGTGTAAATCTAGAATTTTCAAAGTATCTGATTCACCCATTGTCTCTGCCTTGGAGAGACTACACACTCAGCAAGGAGACAAGCTTCAGGGGCTGGAGTGTGGAACAGGATAAATAAGCTCATTCAGTCACACTCCCATCCATTCTTCCTTCCATTCGAAGTGCACTTACTGTGTACCGAGCATATTTCAGTCATTGTGCCAGGTATGGAGAATACAAAAACAAAAACACAATCCTTACTTTTAACAAGTTTATAATCTATGGGGAGAGTTGAAAGACAAACCTGCAGTTATACAGTCATGGGGTAATTGCTGTAATTGGAAAGTACATAAGAGAAGGTGGTAGGAAAGGGGTCCTGGAGGTGACCTCATATGTCATATGAGGGTGTCTGTGTGTGTGTGTGCGTGTGTCAGAAATGAAGGGGAAAGGATATACAGTGAGTTTTCTAAGCAGAAGGAATAGCTTGTGCAAAGGTCAGGAGGGAAGGGTTGGGGACAGAGACCAAGGTTAGAATTTAGAATGCAAGTTGGAAAATGCCAAGAGATAAAACTTCTGAGAAGCACTCGGACTGTATTAGAAAGCCATACAGAAAAGTGTAGCTTGTGTCTGCAGACCAAGGGAGAAGACCATAGAGGGGTGGGAAGAAACTGGAGAGGTGAACCAGAAAGGGACTATTGCCCATTGGCCCATAGATACGTGAAAGGTGGTCAATATCATTAATTAATTGGGGAATGCCAATTAAGACAAGAGACACTGTTTTCACCCATCAGATGGATTACAAATACTATGTTTGATAATATCAGGTGTTTGGTGATAATGCAGGGAAATGGGAGCTCCAATATTCTGCTGGTAGGATTATAAATTTCTGTGTATTGACCACGTCTTTTATTTTCTGTATTTTGATGCTTTGACATTTGGGACCTTGGTGACCCTCAAGGGGCTGCCCTTCCCAGAACTAGACAATTCCTAGAGATGGTAGACTACACCCCCTCCCACCCTCCTCTGTGAGCTGTCACACTCAGGACCACTATTCTCTGGCCCTTATCACCCCAGGTCCAGGTACCAGACAACTAGGCACAGCCCCTATGCCCCAGAGTCCACTGAAGCCATTCAAACTAGTCCACTGAAGCCATTCAAACTAGCCCATCTTAAATCTGTTTACACTGCCTCACCTATTCCTTCCCGTGAAAGTACAATAAAGTCTCTTGTCCATGTTCCCCACCACACTCTCACTCCTTCTGCCTCTAGACCTACCTGGTGCTTCCCCACGTGGCCCTGCATGGTGTGCCATACCCCTGCCTCTAGGCACCTCTGACTCTAAAAACTTTTTCCTTCATGACAGTCATTTCTATGTCTGTGTGTCTTAACATACCTAATTAAAACAAATCCCAGGCACTTTTAGAACAGGCCACCACTAGCAAGGAGGGGAGGCTGGGCACAGTGGCTCACGCCTGTAATCCCAGCACTTTGGGAGGCCAAGGCGGGTGGATCACAAGGTCAAGAGATCAAGACCATCCTGGCCAACATAGTGAAACCCCATCTCTACTAAAAATACAAAAATTAGCTGGGCGTGGCAGCACATGCCTGTAGTCCCAGCTACCCGGGAAGCTGAAGCAGGAGAATTGCTTGAACCCAGGAGGCAGAGGTTGCAGTGAGCCGAGATCACACCACTGCACTCCAGCCTGGCAAAAGGGTGAGACTCCATCTCAAAGAAAAAAAAAAAGAAAAAAAAGACGAGAAAGGGATCCTGCAATTGCACTGTTCAGCATCTACCCCTAAAGAAACCCTGATGCATTCACTTGGATACTTCGTCTACTAAACAGAGATGGTGCCAGTACTTACTTCACACAACCATTAAGGGGAATGGCATTATTCCTGAAGAGCACCTAGCACATAGTAAGTGCTCAGGAAAGTAGATCCAAAGATATTCACTGCAGATGTTTTTCTAAAAGTGGAAAATTGGAAATAAGCTGAATGATGGAATGACTAAATAAATTGTGGTCTAGTCATACTAAGGAACACTATGTAGCCATTAGGAATAAATTAGATTTCCACCTAAGAACAGGAGAGCTCTGTGAAACATTGTTGCTGAGCAAAAGAAGCAAATTATAGAACACAATGTACAGCAAGATACAATTTATGGAAAGGCAATACCATAGATTTTCTATGGATTTATATGAACACAAAAGAAAAAAGTCTGAAATGATTCACCGCAGTGGGGTTACATCCAGGTTAGCGTGAGCAGATTGAATTGTTTGGGAAGGGTGGTCAAAAATACTTTAGTTTTATTGCTATGACTTTTATTATTTCGGGGGTGGTGAGGAGATTATGTAATACTAGGGTAATTAGGAACTAATTTGAAATTCACAGGATGCGAGAAAAAAGATAAACAAAGAGATTAGAAAGTGGGAATGAACTTGGGGCTTAATGAGATGGAGTTAACTTTGAGAATACCATGAAAAATAGAAATAATAAGATCTGTCTCATAAGGGGTTCTTTGACTGAAGGCTTTCCCTTGGACGAAGAAGGGAGGGATGTGCAATAATGTTAACTGCTAAACTTGTTTGCCGTTTTGTTAAAGATCAACCTTGAGCCCCTCTCCAGAGCTTCCCCTCCTCATAGGAGGTGGGATAAGAGCCCCCCCTGTCCCTCCCTGGAAGTTTCCTCATCCCACACTATATCCTTAGCTGCGAGTTGGCTGGTTTCCTGTGATAATTAGGGTGGGTTAAACTGCCATAACAGATAAGGCAAAACATGTAATGACTCCAATGTAATAGAAGTTTCTTTCTCTCTCATAGGACAGTCCAGGGTGATGAGGGAGAGGCACAAATTGGGGAGTTGAGGATGAGTGGAGCTGAGGCACAGCAGTCCTTCAGGAACCCAGGCAGAAAGCAACTTTGTTCCAGTCAACACATGGTTTCCAAGAGTTTCTGGTCTTTGCCATTTCAGCTGTTTTATAAGATTTAAAGATGGCTGGACACACCACAGTGGCATTTGGATAGATGAAAGGTAGAATTCTTTGTTACTTACAGCTCCAAACAAGAAAAGACTGCCACACAGGGTCACACAGAGATTGCACCAGGACTGTTTGGGCCTGTTTATGTACGGCAAGTGGAATGGGGTTAGCTAGGTTTTGTGGACTCCCTGTGAACTGTCTGATTTGAGTAATTTGAGTAATTTCAGGGGGCTGTGGAGCATAGTGGTTACCTCTGGTTGTCTGGTACTCGGGGCAACCAGGGCAGTGGCCCCATATGAGTGCCCACAAAGGGAATTGGTTGAGTGTTTGGGGTTGTGGACTCAATCAGCTAATCAAGAAGCAGAACTGACCAGCCTTAAGCCAGGGCCTCAAAACTTGGGTCAAGACAATATTATATTTATATAATATATAAATGTATATGTGTACATATATGTTATCTATATTACAGTATACATATTTATATATGTGTTACATATATTACACTATATATAATTATATAATATGTAATATAT
>NW_012106975.1:1201522-1207765 GCF_000951045.1 Mandrillus leucophaeus | reverse complement strand
AATATATATTATACATAAATATTTATATAATTAGATATAATACACACCATTATATATAATGTATTATTATATGCATATAATTATTTTTCTTACATCAGCCCATGGGGAGAAAGGATAAGGCATATATGGGCCAGGCCCCAAAGTGGCCCACATCTATTCTGCCCTCATTCCATTGACCATAATGAGGTCACATGGCCAGCTAGTCACATGGTCTCACGTAAGTGCAAAATGACCTGGGAAGTGTAGTCTCAGGGACAACTGTTCCTAAGGTTGAAAGGAAGTTCAGATTTCAATGGGCAACTAGCTGACTCTACCAAAGGGCTGTAAATTAATCTACACTCATAATTTATTTGCTTTTTTTTCCTTGCTTTGTTCATATTTGTTTCACCTGCTTACATGGTAAGCTCCTTTGGGGCAAGGACCATGATGTTCTCTTGCTTTGGATGCTTTCCCCAGCAATTAATTCTGTATCCAGTGGGGTTCTTAATGGATAAGCTTCTCATTAAACAAGCCCCAAGTAATTTCAATATGCAAAGGTAACTGCCACTTCAGAGTCAGTGTAAATGTCTGATACTTAGAATATGATTTCAGCTAGTTAAATTTATATCACTGGGGTAAAAAAACAACAACAGAAATATTCTCTGGGCCTTTCACTTTTTTATTTAATTCTGAGTTGGATAAAATGCTCCCAATAACTTTAAGCTTTGGACTCTGTATAGCAATATTTCGTTCTTGGATTAAATTAAACAAATATTGCTAATGAGATGGTTCAACATCATCACCACCTATTGTCATGTTTTCCATTTCAGTTGACTACCAGGTAAAGGTAAATCAGTGCTTTCAAAAATACTTTCAGTAGTTAATTACATTTTAAAATGTTATTTTCCTGACCTTTTTCTTTCCTCTCATTTTCTATCACTTTCTACCATACTGCCCTTTTTTTTTTTGGTTTCTTAAAGACTCTTACCTTTAAAACCACTGTCATGGACATTTTCTTCAGGAGGGTTAATACTTAATGACACCAAGAAAAGGGGTGAGAAGAAAACAAACCTCAGCTATGAAATCACTTACTCGACTTTCATCCAGAATTTATTGAGTGCCTAAAATATGCTGAACATAATGCAAATCCATAAAAATGCAAATAGACATCATCTCAGCCTTAGAGCTCATAGTCATAAACCCAGGCCTATGTTTCTTTTATATACATTTTTAAAATTCAGGCACCTATTCATTCAACAAATATGTATTGAGTTCTACTATGTGCCAGGCACTGCTTTGCATGCTAGAAATATACAACTAAACAAAGCAAAGATTCCTGTCTTCCTGGAGCTTATATACAAGTGGAGAGAGATAGGCAATAATCTATCTCCACTCCCTACATCTCCAATCCAGAAGTGATTTTTTTAACCTGCGAAGTTCTCTGATATTTTAGCATCTTTCCTTTGGCAACTGCTACTATCTAGAAGGTGTATCCAAGTTGAAAAAGAACAAGGACTGGATCTTAATCTTTATATCTACCACTATGGCTAGGACAGGGTTAATAAATGCTCATTGGCTCAATGAATGAATGAATTTGTCTTTTCACAAAAGCGTAACCAGTGTAGACAAAGCAAATGAAGACTCACAGGATGCTGAATGGGCTTTTTAAATTTCCATTATCTGAAGGTATACTTGTCCATTTTCATACTGCTATGAAGAAATACCCAAGACTGGGTAATTTATAAAGAAAAATATGTTTAATGGACTTACAGTTCCACATGACTGGGGAGGCCTCACAATCATGGTGGAAGGCAAAGGAAGAGCAAGGCATGTCTTACATGGAGGCAGGCAAGAGGGCGTGTGCAGGGGAACTGCCCTTTATAAAACCACAAGGTCTCATGAGACTTATTTTCTTTTTCTTTTCATTTTTGTTTTTGAGACAGAGTTTTGCTCTTGTCGCCCAGGCTGGAGTGCAATGGTGTGATCTTGGCTCACTGCAACCTCCGCCTCCCAGATTCAAGCGATTCTCTTTTCTCCTGCCTCAGCCTCCTGAGTAGGGGGATTACAGGCGCCCACCACCACACCTGGCTAATTTTTATATTTTTAGTAGAGGCAGGATTTCACCAGATTGGCCAGGCTGGTCTCAAACTCCTGACCTCAGGTGATCTGCCCGCCTCAGCCTCCCAAAGTGCTGGAATTACAGACGTGAGCCACCGCACCTGGCCAAGACTTATTTTCTATCATGAAAAAAGCATGGGAAAACCCACCTCCATGATTCAATTATCTCTCACTGGGTCCCTCCGATGACACTTGGGGATTATGGGAGCAACAATTCAAGATGAGATTTGGGTGGGGACACAGAACCAAACAATATCAGAAGGCAACAAAGTAGCCAGAAGCCAGATGGGATTTGCTTCCACACCCCTACCCTGCCTTCTCCCTGCCTGGTTTGGGGGCTGGGATGGAAGGGCACAGGAGCAGACTACATCTACCATTGTAGATTGCATTGCAAGTAAATTTTGCAATGGGCTTTATATCATGATTTTTTATTCTCAAGGGAGAATTTTAATTATATAGTTATCATAACAGTATGAGAAAAATCTGGAAAACTTCAAGGCATGCCTGGGACATTGTGGACAACCCTTTGTGCCTAGGGAGCATGTGTGTTTAGGGGGGGATTGCAAGGTGGTTGTTAGAAATACAGATGGAACGTCTTATTGGGGTCACACACAAAAAATTGAACTTTATCAAAAGACAGTGGGAAGCCATCAAGTGATTTTTTTTAAGTTCCAGGGTACATAGGCAAGTTTGCTGCACCTATCAACCCATCACCTAGTTATTAAGCCCAGCATACATTAGCTATTTTTCCTAATGCTCTCCCTTCCCCAGCACCCCACCCCTGACAGGCCCCAGTGTGTGTTGTTCCCTTCCCTGTGTCCATGTGTTCTCATTGTTCAGCTCCCATGTATAAGTGAGAACATGTGGTGTTTGGTTTTCATTCCTGTGTTAGTTTGCTGAGAATAATGGCTTCCAGCTCCATCCATGCCACTGCAAAGGACATGATCTTGTTCCTCTTTATAGCCACATAGTATTCCATGATGTATATGTATCACATAGATGCTGGTGAGGCTGTAGATAAATAGGAATGCTATTAGTTCAACCATTGTGGAAGATGGTGTGGTGATTCCTCAAAGATCTAGAACCAGAAATACCATTTGACCTAGCAATCTCATTACTGGGTGTAAACCCAAAGCAATATAAATCATTCTATTACAAAGATACATGCACGCGTATGTTCATTGCAGCACTATTCACAATAGCAACATGGAATTAACCCAAATGCCCATTAATGATAGACTGCATCAAAGGATTTTGAGTGAGGAAGTATCATGATCAGTTGAAGCAGATAGTAGTCTTTTAGGAAGCATGAAGTCTGGATGGGAAAAGAATAGGACAAGGAGACAATGAAGAAGCTTCCCAACCATCCAGGTAAGGGATAATGAGGTATGAACAAGAGCAATAGCAGCAGCCAAGGGAGGTTCTGAAGAGGGGCAATGGTAAGATCTCAGGGACCCCTGCGTATTGAGGGTGAGGGAAAAAGATAATGCAAAGATGACATCAAGACGTAGAGTTTAAGAGACTGAGCTATAAACCTGCTAACAAAAGCAGGGAATACAAACAAAAAAGGAGATTTTGTGAGGATGGTTATGAATTCAGTGTTGGAAATGTTGGGTTTGAGTTGCCAGAAAAAAGTCCATATGGAGATACCCAGTAAGCGGTTGGAAACTCAGTCTCATGAACTTTGTAGAGGGCTCCAAGGAAGAGAAGCAGGTCCCTGAGCTGCTCCAAGGCTGTTGGCTAAAGCCACAGAATAGATGCACTTGCATAAGGAGTGCACGATGAAAAGGGAAGAGGCCCTGGAGAGAACTTTTGGGACCTGTGCTATAGGAGAAAGAAGAAATGGAGGGAATGAGGGAGGGAGAACAGTCAGTGAAAACAAAAAAAGGGCAGTGGGTCTTAAACTGTAGAGAGTAGAAAAAGTACCCAGAAATGTTAATGCAGACTGTGAGGCCATCCTGAGGCTGTCTCAGGGGAACCAGATTCAGTAGGCCTGGAATGGGGTCTAGGGACATGCAACTTAAAGCACATGCCTGCTTCCTTTTCTATTGAGCCCCAAATTCAGCATCTTAAAAAACAAGGAAACATTTTTGATCTCATGGTTTCTATAAATCAGGAATCTGGCTCCAGGCCCTAGGCCTCTAGCGAGGTTGCAGTCAAGTTGTCAGCTGGGCTGCAGTGATCTAAAGACTTAACTTGGGTAAAGGATCTGATTGAAGATGAGTGTTCTCATAACATGGCATCTGGCTCCCCAGGAGCAAGTGATCCATGAAAGTAAGGCAGAGACCACAAGATCTTTTACGACAAAGTCTCATAAGTCACACTTGTCATGTCTGCAAAATCCTATTGTTTACATAGATGAGTTGAATTCAGTGTGGGAGGAGAGGTCACAAGGGTGACAGGAGACACAATCAGGAGGCCCACCTTGAATAATAAACATGTTCTTACACCTCTAGACTGATTTTGATACCAATGGTTCTTGGAGGTCCGGGTGCTGTGGCTCACGCCTGTAATCCCAGCAGGTGATTGTGAGGCCAAGGTAGTAGGATGGCTTGAGCTCAGGAGTTTGAGGCCAACCTGGGAAACAGTGAGACCCTGTCACTACAAACATTTTAAAAGTTAGCTGGGCATATTGGCATGTGCCTGTAGTCCAAGCTACTCAGGAGGCTGAGGCAGGAGGATTGCTTGAGCCTGGGAGGTCAAGGCTACAGTAAGTCATAATCCAACCACTGCACTCCAGTCTGGGCAACAAAGTGAGACTCCTTTTTAAAAAAAAGAACCCAAGTGACCCCTGGAGAAACACTGGGTGGAGAGAAGAAAAAGTAAGCAAAGTAAGTCAAGGAAGGAAAGAAATTCAGTCGAATGGAAGATGGACCTCAGTGCCAAATAGGACCAAGAAATCAAGATGAGACTGAGAAGAGACCACTGGATTTGGCCTCTAGAACATAGTCTTGACCTTCTAAACTCTAAAACAACACTTCTAGAGAAACATAACATTTTTAGAAAATGCAACCTATGGTAAGAAATATATTTTACTTCAACACCTGGTACATAGTTCACCCATAGATAGAAACAAACATTTCATAACTTCATATCTACGTCTACTACATGAGAAGCACTCATATTTCTTATTGTATTATAAAGTATGTCTTTTTAAAAAATGCTAGGCAAAGTCCACTAAATTGATGTTGTTGATTGTTAATGCATCTTGAGCTGAAGTTTGAAAAAACAATGTGAACATGTCTGAATAACAAAGATGATGATGATGATGATGACAAGTACAAGAAGCACATTTTGAGTGTTTATGCTAGGAGTATACACTATTTGTTAAATGTAATGATACGAATTATCTCATTCATGACAACCCTATACTTCAGTACTACTATCACAACTTTAGATGAAAAAGTTGAATACTTAAAGAACTTAAGTAAGTTGCCCAAGGTCATATGATTCAGAGATCAAAACTATAATTTATTTTAATCTAAGCAATATGACTTCAGAGTTCACATTTTAGAACTCTGCTGTCCAATATGGAGGGCACCAGCCACATGTGCCTCTTTTAATTTTAATAAGTTAGAATCAAATAAAATTAAAAGTATGTTTCCTCAGTCATGTCAGCCATATTTCATGTGCTCAGCAACTTCCTGTGGGCTCCATATTGGATAGCACAGATGCAGAGCATTTCCCTTATCTCAGAAAGTTCTGTTGGATGGCGCTGCCGTAGAGCTAAACTATAAAGGTCATGGGAGATGGAAGTCACCTGAGCATAGTTGTAAGGAGAGAGAGAAAAGAAGGAAGAGGAGTCAGAATCAGAGCAGGGGGAATGGGCTTTGGCAAGAGACAGGGTCAATTTCCACCCTGTGTCAGAAAGAAGGAGACAATGGATGAAGACCCAGTGGAAGGGGAAGTTGAGGAAGTTTGCTTTTATGACCTTGAAGTTGTTTAAAATGTAGGGGCTGAGAACAGGAGCAAAGAGTAAGTGGGCAAAGGTGTGGTCAGGGGCTTGAGTCAGATAGAAAAGATTAGAAATCATCCCTGCACTAGGTGCATATATACAAATAGAGGCACTGATACCTACCACTGACTGGCTTAGCAGTGTTAGACACTGGGAATTTTTATTTCTTTTTTCTTTTTTTTTTTTTTTTT
>NW_012106975.1:1176571-1201472 GCF_000951045.1 Mandrillus leucophaeus | reverse complement strand
TTTTTTTGAGACAGAGTCTCATTCTGTCACTTAGGCTGGAGTGCAGTGGTGCAATCTCTGCTCACTGCAACCTCTGCCTCCCGGGTTCAAGCAACTTTCCTGCCTCAGCCTCCCGAAGAGCTGGGATTACAGGTGCCTGCCACCATGCCGCCAGGTAATTTTTGTATTTTTAGTAGAGATGGGGTTTCAGCATGTTGGCCAAGCTGGTCTCGAACTCCTGACCTCAAGTGATCCTCCCACCTCAGCCTCCCAAAGTGCTAGGATTACAGGTGTGAGTCACCACACCCAACGTTTAGACACTGATTTTTTTTTTTTTTTTTTTTTTTTTTTTTGAGGCAGAGTCTCACTCTGTCACCCAGGCTGGAATACAGTGGTGCAATCTTGGCTCACTGCAACCTCTGCCTCCTGGGTTCAAGCGATTCTCCTACCTCAGCCTCCAGAGTACCTGGGACTACAGGCATGTGCCACCACACCCGGCTAATTTTTTGTATTTTTAGTAGAGACAGGGTTTCACCGTGTTAGCCAAGATGGTCTCAATCTCCTGACCTCGTGATCCACCTGCCTTGGCCTCCCAAAGTGCTGGGATTACAGGCGTGAGCGACTGTGAATTTTTAGTGCAGTCAATCATTTATTTCATTCATTTGACAAATATTTATCAAGTTCCTGGGTGGGGGTGAAAAAAGCAGGTGAGATCCTTTCTCTCGTGGAACTTACTGGAGGATGACTTGGTTAATCAAATCTTCACAGAACTCTCAAGTGTAGGCCTGCAATGAACACACCCACCAAGGCGAGAAGCTGCTACTCTAAAGGAGCTGTGAGAGTGTATAGTAGAGGATTTAATCTGATCAGGGATGGCTTCCCCTGAACCAAGACTTCAAGAAGGAACCTCATTCCATGCAAAGGGGAGAACAGTTAATGACTCTCCCCAGAGGTATGGCCGAGCAGAGACCCAGGTAGGTGGCTGAAGGTGCTTTCAAAAGGTTCCTGTGGACAGAAGTGGTTGCTGAATGCACAGACAGGGCCACCCACAGTTGCTGAATTCTACTCCAGCCCCATGTGTGGGTGGCTTTGAGTGAAAAGAACACTATGAGTTGCCCACTGAAAATTCTTTCATAGTATAATAAAACTGGTCGATGCAGAGGTTGGAATTTAAGTGGGCGGAGAGTGCCCTGCCTTACCTAACGTCAGCCAAGGATTCACAATGCACGGCATATTACAATACATGCACAGTCAGCAATCACAGCAAACCATCCATCACCAGACTTCTATTGCAGTGCTATCTTCCCTTACTTCTAGCTTTTGGAAAAACAAATTTCATTTAAGGTTGAAAACTTCATGCTCAATTTTCGCAAAAACAGAAAAATTTTTTTAAAATGGAACTTTAAAACCCTCACACATTTTTTTTAAAGTTTCAACAAAACACATTCTTTAAAATAAAAAATGAAATTATTCAATGTAATGCCTATGTGATGCTGAGGATTAAAGAACTCCAAATTGGATACGTTATTAAGTGAGACTCTTTCCTCAAGTTTCCACTGGGTCAATGTCTTCCTATGTTTTAACACTACAAACTATTTGTAATAACATTTCAAAAATCAGCAACTTTATCACACCGTTTTGTGTTTCTGTGTCAGTGTTAAGTGATCCAGTAACTGCAGCTCCGTCCTGTTATCTCCCTGTGGAATTGAACTCACTGTCAACTCTAAGCATACTTATTTCGAGTTCTTCCCTTCTTCATAAGATTTGGTTAATTATCATCTCCTGCTTTTAATTGCATGAAGGTTACAAATGTGAAAAATATTAAAATCCTAAGATGCAGCAAAACTAGAAGTATTTAGAATACTCTTCTGCTCTCCAGGCTACACGTGATTTTCTCTGGCTATAATTATGCAGTCCTAGCACAGAAGGCCATCCGGTGTGAGGTTAGGGTAAGGGACCGGGGTCCGATCCTGACTCCACTGCCGACTAATTTCGTGATCTTGAGCAGTTCTCTCTTAGAAAGAACAGTTGGCTCAGAAAGAACAGTTCCTACTTCGCATAGTTGTGGTAGGGTTTGCACATAAAGCACTTTGAGCAGTGCTCTAAGTGTATCTGCCATCATTTTTATACATATAACCTCTCATACACATGGAATATTTGCATTGTGGGTAAGTGATTGTTTCCATGGTAACAACTTTCCTATTTCTAGGCCCTTATCCCACTATTTTCTTTTTTTAAAAAAGAAGTTTATAGGCTACAATTTTCACTCTTAGCACTACATTAGCATGAGTTTTTCATTTCTTGCCCTGGGTGTTTGCATACTTTTTTTTGTTTTGTTTTTACAGTTTTGCGGGTCTGATATTTTTAACGAGTCCATATCTCGTAGGCTCATGTAGAGAGTGGTCCTGTAGTGTATTCTCAGATACTGTTACTTAGGGGAATGTTTTCCTGTGTAGTGAGGAAAAAGTGGAGGTGGGGCATAAAATAACAGAAATCCTGTGAAATTGTACTGCAAAATTGATTTTTGAAAATTAATAATTGCTGGGTGCGGTAGCTCATGCTTGTAATCCAAGCACTTTGGGAGGCTGAGGCGGGTGGATCACTTGAGCCTGGGAGTTTGAGAGCAGCCTGGACAACATGGTGAAACCCCAACTCTACAAAAAATACAACAATTAGCCGGGCATGGTGCTGCATGCCTGTAGTCCTAGCTACTCAAGAGGTTGAGGTGGGAGGATCACTTGAATCTGGGAGGTCGAAGCTGCAGTGAGCTGAGATCACACCACTGCACTCCCACCTGGTGACAGAGTGAGACTCTGTCTAAAAAAAAAGAGGGGGAGAGAGAGAGAGATAAAAAAAACGGGCCAGACACGGTGGCTCATGCCTATAATCCCAGCACTTTGGAAGGTCAAGGTGGGCAGATCACGCGAGGTCAGGAGTTCGAGACCAGCCTGGCCAACATGATGAAAACCCATCTCTACTAAAAATACAAAAATTACCTGGGCATGCTGGTGCACGCCTATAGTCCCAGCTTCTTGGGAGGCTGAGACAGGAGAATCACTTGAACCCGGGAGGCGGAGATTGCAGTGGGCTGAGATTGCGCCACTGTGAGACTGTCTCAAAAACAAAACAAAAAGGAAATTGATAATTTACCCTATCATCCAGCCATTAAGGAAAAAAAAACTTTCCACATAAATATTATCCTGTTAGTAAAGGTGGTTTCAAAGCAATACATTTATATGGAATAAAAATTACCTAAATGTTAATAGCTTTTGCTTACTACATGAATATTGGGGAACCTCAATTAATCTACAGCAGCTCTGTCCAAAGGACATATACTGTGATATCTATTGCATATGCACCTGTGCAATTTTTATTAGTAGCCCCTTTAATATAAGTAACAAGAAATATGAAATTAATTTCAATAATACATTTAATCTAGTCTAATGGGTTCAAAATACTATCATCTCAACATGTAACCAATATAAAATAAGTATTGAGATATTTTACATTTTTTCATACTGCTTTTGAGATCCAGTGTGTATTTTATACTTACAGCACACATCAATTCAAATTATTCATGCTCAAGGGCACATCCCATGTGTGAGTATGGGCTGCCATATTAGACAGAGTAGCTACAGCTTTTTTCTCCCATTTGACCCATCCAAGAATTAGATGCTCTGCTAAGAGATCAAATTTGAAGTCACCACAACAACTAACAATCTGTTCTGAGGAAGGGCATGGAACACATTTCAATTCCACAGATGAATTTGAATTGTGGGGTCAGAGCACATTTTGCCATGTTTTCTAAGTCTCCAACAAATTAGGAGGCCCCCAGGTCTTCATTTGGCAGAAGGCTCACATTCTAAGGCATCCAGCGAAATACATTGAGGATTTTTTTTTCTGCCAAATAAAAATGATTTTTCTTAGTATCAAGGGAATGCTTGGCAGTGTAGCATTTGCAAAACATCTCTTTCATCTACCCCAGGAAGGAGCTGACTATAGCTTCCAGCCTGGGATCCTCTGAGGGGTCTCCTTAAGATGCTACAGATGCAGGTGAGGAAGATTTTCTTGGCTTTGTGACAATGTGCCAAGGCTTGGAGCTTCCCCACCAGGCCCCTCAAAGGAAAAGGTTTCTCTTTCAAGTTTTGGTGGTTTACTCCAGACATTCTGTTTGCTGTTCTGTGTGGGGTTCACTTGTTATTACAACTTCTTTTACCAAATTTCCAAGATTGTTGTCTTCAAGATCACCTAGACTGGAGATCTGCTATCACTACCACTTGGTTTAGAAACTCTCCTTCTCCATATCAAAGCATCCCAGTGCCAGGAACCCTCAAACTCTGACCTGTTTCTCCAATCCATCCTTTCTTGTCCCATGGCTATTGCCCTGGTTTACGTTTCCTTTTTGCCCACCCAGACTGCTGAACCAGCCTACTAATTGATCATGCACGCTGCTGCCAGGATGAACTTTCTAAAATCTAGATCCCATTGGGTTACTTTCCTGGTTTCAAGACTTTTCTTAACTCCTTGCTGTGGTCTACACAGTGGATTTCAACTCTCATAAAAAAGGATTGAAATAGGAGAACCCCAAATTTTTTCAGTGAAGTGTTATAAGGAGCCCCAAGATATAAAACAGATAAAGTCTAAGCTGCCCTGGGTAAAGCAAGGACAGAGGCCTCAGAGCCTGCCCTAAAGTCCTCCAGCCCTGCCCCTCTGGGCCCAATGCAGCTCTGGGGGAATCCTGGAGCGCTTCTGGACACAGCTGGGATGCTGCAGCCCAGTGGGAGGACATCTGTGTTCCTGGCTTGGCATAGCAGGCCCTACAGAATCTGCCCCAGCCCACCTTTCTGGCTTTATCACCTGCCACTTCACTCACGCACACTCCCCATGCCCCTGCTACACAAATCACACATGACCCCAATGTGCCAGGCACTTGAGGCTCCACACTGCAGCCCAAGCAGCTTCCTCGGCCTGGTGTCTTCCTGCTCATCCCTGTCTCGACAATCCTAATTGTCCTTCCAGGTTTCACTCCAGTATCATCCGTATGGAGCCCTCTCTTATAAACAATTTGGACAGAGCACACCCCCACTCTCCCCTGGGAATTCTGTTAAGGTGAACTATTTGACCACTTACAACATCTGCTACCTAGAACTGTTTCTCTTAGCAGTATCATCTTTTTAATCCTGGCCCAGATTATCAATAAATTTGTGTGACATTACGCAGTGAAGACTCTGTCCTTTATTCCAGTGTCAGCAGAGGTGAGTGAGCCATACACAATTCCCTGAGGAATCCTGAGAACCTTCAGAGGAAGCAAGAAGTCAAAGAGCCCCAAACTGGAAATCTGAGCCCTTGGGTTCTCATTCTGGCTCCATCCCAAACTAAGTCTTTAAATTCAGCTCTACACTGCCATGGTTTTAGTGCTCTTGGCATAATGATAATGATTATTCTAATGGCTAATATTTATAAGGCAGCTACCACATGCAGACAGACACTGCTGTAAGCGTTTTTCATGAATTAACTCATTTTTGCTTTACAGAACAAAGGCTGAAGCATTTACTAGATTGGACCCTTTCTCCAGCTGCATTTGGGACTGAAAGAGACTTTACAGGGATGGGGAAACCAAGACATAGGTGAAATGACTGCTCAGGTGACTCAGCTGGTAGCAGAACTGGCTGGTGGCAGGTCTCCTGGTTTTCAGGTGGGTATACTTTCACCCACATAACACTGTTCTGTGGGAGTAGCCTGGGTATTGACCAGAGCCACACCTGTCCCTGCAAAATGTTTTACAAAGCTTCAACAGAGAGATATGACACTCAGCTATCAGCATAACTCAATACATGTAAAAATATTTCCTAACTTCAAAAGTTAAATGATTCCATTCAAATTTGGTTTACTTTTGAAATTACCATCTAGTAAGGGCTATATTCACATAAAATAATTTATTTAACGGGATACAAATGGTGCCAATAAAATCTAGGGTAGAAAACTTCTTATCCCCAGCTATAGACATGCTGGTGAGATCCTAATCAGGCAGAGTGGCTCCTTCCACTGTAGTTAAGGCTGCTACCACATGGCTTCAAGGACATGGTGTCCATGACCTTCTGCTGTATATCAGATCATAATTTTCCTAAAAGCATGGCTCAACTTATAGTGCATTCCCCAAGAGGCAGGTAGCACGCTATCATGGAAAGAGAAGTAAATCTGAAGTCAAAACTCCTGCCATTGACCAAGTGACTCTGGGGAAATCAGTTAATATGGCCAAGTCTTAGATTTGTCCAGTGGAAAATATTGTCAAGGCTATTGGTCCTTCCTAGCTGGGGTTGCTGTGATGCTTCAAGGAGATGTGAATGAAGAGGATTGGTGTGGGTAAATACTCATTTTTCTTCTTTAAGGAATGGTCATACTTGGAGAATGCTATCCAGAACTGTTTCCTCATTGCAACCCTGCCTTAGTCTCTTCCGGATGCTATTAACAAAATACCGCAGATTTGGTGGCATATAAATGAATGAAATTTATTTCTCACCATTTTGAAGGCTAAGAAGCCCAAGATCAAGACATCAGATTTGGTGTCTGGTGAGGATCCTCTCCCTGGTTCAGAGAAGGCCATCTTTTCACTGTGTCCTCACATGACAGAAGGGATGAGGGAGTTCTCTGGGACTCCTGTTATAAGGGCACTAATCCCACTGATGAGGGCTCCACCTGTATGACCTAATCACCTCCCAAAGGTCCCACCTCCTAATACCATCACCTTAAGGGTTAGAATTTTAACTAAGAATTTGGGGGAAACACAAACCTTTAGACCATAGCAACCCCAGAGAAGGGAAGTGACTTAGCCAGGATCCACAGTATGATGTGAACATGACAGAGCTTGGAGTCACCCCTTTCTAGCACTCTATCCTTTACTTAAACTATTTTAAGATTACATTAATTGCATTATTTCCTTAAGCTAGAAATCTGCAGAAATATTTGTAAATTCATATATTACTTTAAGTCTTAACACTTTGTTTTTGAGACAAAGTCTCACTCTGTTGCCCAGACTGGGGTGCAGTGACATAATCATGGCTCACTGCAGCCTCAAATTCCTGGACTCAAGCAATCCTTCCACCTCAGCCTCCGGAATAGCTGGGACTACAAATGCACACACACGTTTAGCTAATTTTTAAAATGTTTATATAGAGGCAGAGTCTCTTTATGTTGCCCAGACTGGTCTAAGTCCTGGGCTCAAGGGATCCTCCTGCCTTGCCTTCCCCACATGCTAGTATTACAGGCATGAACCACCACCCAACCCAATTCTTAAAACTTTTAACTGACGCTTAGCATGGCACCAAAATGATATTTATTGAATGTATTCTGGTGCCAACCTCTGGATGCATCATTTCGTCTGACCCTCACAACAGTCCTGCAATGCTGGTAAGATGAGGCCCGGCTTCCCACTCCATCTTGCTAGAACTGGAGGTCGTGGAAACTTAAGGGATTTGCCCAAGAGCCCATGAGTGAAGAGTGGTAGAGGAGATTCAAATTCTTTTTCTCTACCAGATCCAGTGCTTTTCCCATTAGCCAAGGGTGCCTCAACAAGGAACAAGAATCCCACAAAATTCGAGGAAAAGGGGGAAAAATGTGATTTCAACATGGTGTTCACTGATGCTATTTCAGAAATGTGCACGCAGCATTCATATTTTGACAAAAGCAGTAATTACCATATTAGAAAATAGAGTCGTCGTCTTCCTTTTCTAAAAATCTTTAAAAGTTAACATTAAAGCATGCTTTGGGCTTGCTAATTTAAAACGGCAAATGGATGGTGTCGCATATTAATGTGCGTCCACAGCCGCTCTATTTGACCACGTTGCAGAGGTACACACGTGCAGGACGGTGATTCTGCAGCTGAGGGTATCTCCTCCCTGAAACTGCACCTTGGCCCTTCTCCCTACTCTTTTTATTCTGAGGGTGACGCCTTCACCCGGGCTCTCTTAAAATCCTGCTGTTTGTATGCAAATGCGAGTTCAAATTTCTCCCTGAAACACTGGTGGGGGGACACTATGCGCCCTCATCTTTAAATGTCATCCTGATTTCCCACATATTCCCTCCTCCAACCTGCAACCCCTTTCTCCCCTACCCGACCCCCACCACCCCCATCTCCAGCCTCCTGTCCTTCCCATTCCAGGTGCTCCGAGCGCTAGCAAAACTGGGGTGGGCGGCGCCGGGCAAGGGCTGAAGACTGCGGGGACCCAGCTGCCAGGAGCATTGTGAAGTGGCCGGAGCGTCACAGGCGACCCCGACTTCGGGACCGGGGGGCGGGGCGGGTGTCTGCAGCGTCCTCTGGAGGTCTCAGACCCCTTGCGCAGACTCTGCGCGTGCCCAGAGGGAGGGATGGCAGGCTTCAGCCACTTCTCTCAGCCGCCCTACCGGGACCTCTGGGAACCCCCGCGGCCCGGCGGAGAGCGAGAGTCCACGCAGCGGCTGGGCGGGCAGAGGTCCGGAGCCGACTCCCCCGCGTGCTCCCGGGCCGAGACTCCGGGTGCGGAGAGCGAAGCTGGGGCGTGCTGGCTGCACCCGCACTGTTCGTTCACGCCGCGGCCTCGCAGGCGCGGGTGCTCAGACTCACCGCGGGGCAGCCGAAGCCTGAGCGATGTGGTCCGCAGGCCTCTGGACCGCTCCAGGAAGCACGGGCTCCGCAGCAGGTGCCTGGAAGATGCCTGGGGAGAGACAGGAACCAAGCCCCGCCCGGCTTGGCAGCCGCAGACCCAGCTGCCACCCCAGCGGCCGCAGCCCTGCCCGCAGCCCTGCCCGCATTACCCACTGGCCCAGGGAGACTCGCCCCCGCCTTACTCCGGAGGAGCTGGCACACCCCTGAGTGGCACATTCAGGGTAGAAAAGGCACAGGGTGGAGACCAGTGGGCAGTGCCGATCGGCAGACATCTAGGTCGCTGGTCCGCTTCCTCAGTTCCCTCGGAGCGGTCTTCTGTGCCCTCCCAAAAGTTCAGGAGGCACTCAGCCTGCGTGTGCGCCCAGAAGAGAGACAGCAGCGACCAGGTTGAGTCATTAGCAAGCCGGGACTCCCAGCCCTCGGCCTCTAGCAAAGAGATGCGGAGCCCCCACACCCAGGTCCTGAAGAGCAAGCTGGAAGAGGCAGTGGTGTCCTCCCAGGACCAGCAGATTGTGGCCCTCGTGTTGACCCGTCTCAAGAAGGCCCAGAGGATGCGGGAGCTGCAGCAACAGGCGGCTGAGGCCTGGGAGGAGTTGAAGCGCTCGGATCAGAAGGTCCAGATGACCTTGGAGCGGGAACGCCGGCTGCTGCTGCAGCAGAGCCAGGAGCAGTGGCAGGAGAAGGAGCAGCGCAAGACCCTCCAAAGCCCTGAGCAGCGCTGCCGGCGGCGGGACAGCCAGAGGAAGAACGTAACCCCGGGGGAAAGCCGGTGGAAGGAACAAACTGAGGACCAGGAGAGCCCACGCCAGGAGAAACTGGAGAAGGCGCGCGCCCAGGCAGAGCACCGAAAGCAGTGCCAGGTGCGGCGCCTGCGGGAGCAGGAGAAGATGCAACGGAACCTCCAGGAGCAACACACCCTGCAGCTACAGAGGAGGCTGGTGGAGGCCTGTCGCAAGAGGCATCTGCATGCCGTGGAGGGACAGAAGAAGGTCCAGGACACCAACCTGAGCTCTCTCATCAATTACCAGGCCCGGAAGGTCCTCATGGACTGCCAGGCCAAGGCTGAGGAGCTCCTTAGGCAGCTGTCCCTGGAACAAAGTTTCCAGCGGTCCCAAGAGATACACCAGGGCCTGATGAAGGAGCGGCACCGCGAGCTGAGGGAGAAGGCCCAGAAGGAGGAAGAGCAGTTGCAGCAAGCCAGGTGGCGTGCAGGGGAGTCAGAGGAGCAGAGGAAGATGCGCAAAAGGATTCTGGTGGAGCTGGCAGATGAGAAGATCCGACAGGCCAGGAATCACGTGCACAAGACCACGAGGGACAAGGTGCAGCACCTCCGGGAGCTCAACCACCTGAGGGAGAAAAACCACCACATCCTGAAACTGAAAGCCGAGAAGGAGGAAAAGTGCCACATTGAGGGCATCAAGGAGGCCATTAAGAAAAAGGAGCAGAGGGTGCGGCACATTACCCAAGGGAAAGACCCAAACTTCCAGGAGTTCCAGAAGCTCCCTCAGGCCTCCAGGAGAGAGGAGAGAGCGCCTCCCAACAGCTCCCTTGATCAGATAGTACTAGAGGCCCAGCTCCATGCCTGTCAGCAGAACAGGGATTACTGAGAACCAAGGACGCCTGGCTTACAGCGCCAGCCAGAAGGAGATGTGGCAATGTGATTCCTTTTGTAATCTGATTATAATTGAACATTGATTTTAAAAAAGCATATAAAATAGCTGCAATTTCCTCTCATGAACTGGTTTATTGATTCACTTGGATAGTTTAGAGGGTCGGGGAGAAAATTTTGGGAATTTCTATGACAATGACTTGGCTTTGTGAATTTCGATTTGAATACAAAATATTCATTTAGCTCTCAAGTAATCTGAGAAACACACAACAGGCACATTTTGGAGACACCAGAGAAAAATCTATAGTTAGGGATACAGTTCTGTGACATGTCTTAAGTCTTTTCCTGTCCCAGAACTTATGAAAGAGTGAAGTATAAAGTACGCATCATAAGAAATCTTCAAGACAAAAAGAAATTTTAAAAAGAGTGAAGTGGGAGGATTCCTGTGAACGAGTAGATTTGGGAACCCTGTATACTATATCCTCTCTTGGGAGTTCATAATGCACTTTAGAATTTTAAAGACATGCAGTAAAGAAACTTAATGTTTAATGCCCCTCACCCCTTTTTTTCCTCAGATAATTTCATGGAATTGATGTTCTGTGAAACATTTTTGAAAACGGCACTCTATAGTTCTTATTTGATTGTGAACTTCTTTGGCCTTCCCTCCCTGTATTGATAGGAAGTATTTATAATTCCATCAGCACTATTTCTTGACTGTTCCACCACAGCCACAACATCTGATATAGTTTGGCTGTGTCCCCACCCAAATCTCATCTTGAGCTATATAGCTCCCATAATTCCCACGTGTTGTAGGAGAGGCCTTGGGAGATAATTGAATCATGGGGGTGGGGGTTTCCCCCATACTGTTCTCATGGTAGTGAATAAGTCTAAAGAGATCTGATTGTTTCAATAGGGGAAACTCTTTTCACTTGATTCTCATTCTCTCTTGTCTTTCACCTTCCACCATGATTGTAAGGCCTCCCTAGCCACATGGAATGAGTCCATTAAATCTCTTTTTCTGTATAAATTACCCACTCTTGGGTATGTGTTTATCAGCAGCATGAAAGCAGACTAATGCATTATCTAAGATCTCATTGGAATCTATTTGGTCTGCTTCTTTTTTTGGTCAGTCCCATCCAGTCTTACAGAATAAAATTCTATTGGAATCCTTCTCTTCTCCTCTATTTCTCCTCTGTCTCTTTTGAAGGAGGTATGTGATGTCATTCTGTCTACCCACATTGTGTCTAATTAACCTAACCAGGCCCTGAGTCAATGACTAAGCATGACTCAGTAATATGACATTTTAAAAATAAGGAGCCAAAAGTTAAATAGAAATTAACCCATCGTATCTCAGAGTCTTTATTGAACTCTCTAAATGTTTTCTTTAAAAAGCCCCTAGTGTCACATTTGTATTAGAGAGAGAGAAATAGGATAAGCTCCATTGGGAGATTTATATCTTATTAGTAATTCTAAAACAACATTAAAGGTAACCTGACAAAGGATTTTGTGCAAAGGTCAGTTTGAGGTCCACTTTCTTGGCTCTTATCATGGAAACCAGGCCCTCTTCCCCATTCCATTTTCTTCCCTTGCCCCAGTCCCTTCTGCCTGGTATCCCCAAAGAGGCCTACGGTAGGACCCTTATTCTTCTCCTCAAAAATGTTCAGGGACAGCCGCCTTGCTCAAAATGGAAGGACTCACATATCTTCCCTCAGTTTCCAACCTTATTCTCTTACCCTTGCCCAAGTTAATCCTCTGTTCAAGCCAAATGCCATGTGCAACCCAAGTATTCAAGAGTAATGCTTAAGACATTTCAGACAGACTTCGTTATGAATCCTAGCTCTTCTTCTTGATACAGTTGTATGAAGCTGGAGAAGTTACCTTTTTGAGCCTGTTTTCTTGTTTGTAAAATGGAAAATAATTCGCACTTCAAAGGCAGGTTGCAAAGGACGATAAAAACTACTCCACGTAAGGTGTTCAGCACAGTGCCCAGAACCTGATACATACCCTATAGTTAAATGCTGTGGGGTTTTTTGGTTAATAACCCTGACCTTGCACGTTTGTCAGTTCCATTCTCCCTACTTTGGTACCTTTTCCCCAGCTGCCCCCTTCCACCATATCCATGCCTGGGTTTTCTCCGCTTAGTTCACATTCTGTCTCTTCCCTGGCTGCGCCATCTTGACATCACTCTTCACTAACAAACTGCATGGCCCATGGAGTACTTAGTAGTTACTGCTTGTATGGCATACCTATTTTGCAATCCACATCTTGGCTTCCTAACTAACCTACATGCTACTTGAAGCCAGGATCATTGTCTTAGACTTCTTTATACTGTACTCAACATGGTGGTCAATACATAGTCAAAATAAAGACCATAAAACAGGATGTTTTGACTTCACCTCCATAACCCATGCGTTTTTCCCGAATGTTCTTTGCTTTTTGCTCCAAGAAATAAATACAGACTTGTATTTTTTCCAATTCATTCTGAATATTACTGGTAGAACTAATCTATACAAAATGAATTTAACAGAAATGGAGTAGACTTACTTTTTCTTTTTTTTCCCTTAAGTACAACCAAAAGCCCTCAACATCATATATAAAACAAACGTGAGAACACTGAAAGGTGGAGAGATGACAGACCAGCTAGGGACCTCAGGACCCAAGGAGCCACACAGTGGTAAATTTCCTGGGCTTTTTTTTTTTTTTTTTTTTTTGCCTCATATATCCCAGACCAGGAGCCAAAAAAAGGAATAACCCCAAGACACCAAGTGCAGACAAAAAAGCCCCAACACAAATCAGCTCTTTCCAGTCAAAGGACCAACAAAGGGCAGTCTAACAAGAAAAATAATTCAGACAATAACCACTTTACTCCAACAAACTCCACCCTTACCCATGCCAGCGAAGACTGAGGGAGGAACCTAGACTTTTACCCTCACAAACTGAAACAAGGAGCTCCCTCTTCCTGCCCTAGCAATGCCAGCAGAGACCACAGGGGAGCCCAGACTTTCAACCACTGCCTCCTCAGGCATCTCTCCCCACCTCCACACTAGATGGTGTCAAAGGAAGATGAGTGGAATTAGGACTTCTATCAGCATCCAGCAGGAACAAGGTTGAATACCCCTTTTTTGGCCCCCAACCCCTGCCACCCTGTAAAGTCCACATAGGAAGAAGTAATGAGGTATTCCTACACCTCCCAGCCAGGGAGGTATCAGTAGAGGCCTGAAGGGAAGCCAGGACTCCCACTCCCACCAGCAGTAATAAAAGTGCACACACACACACCTCAGGTGACAATGGAAGTTGAGTAGGGGCCTGGATTTCTGTCCCCAGCTGGTAGCAATAAGGCAGTGGCCCCCTTTCTCTTCTGGAGTGGTGTCAAAGGAAGCCAGATAAAACAGAAGGTTTAAATAAGTCCTAGTCTTATAATACTCAAAATGTCTAGGTTTCAACTGAGAATCACACTTTATACCAAGAACCAAGGATATCTCAAACTGAATGAAAAGATAATCAATAGATGCCAACATGAGAACAAATGTTAGATTTACTTAAAAATAATTTAAAGCCACCATAATAAAAATGTCTCAACGAGCAATTGTGAACACATTGAAACAAACAAAAAAGAAAATTTCTGGAAATAGATAGAAAGTCTCAGCAAATAAAAAAGAAGTATAAACAAGAACAAAATGAAAATTTTAGAACTGGCAAATACAATAACAAAAATGAAAAGCTCAGTGGATGGACTCAACAACTGAATAAAGGAAAAAAGGAGAGAATCCATGAACTGGAAGACAGAACAATAAAAGTTATCCAAACAGAGAAACAAAATTTATTGGGGAAAATAATGAGTAGAATCTTATGGGCCTATGTGACTATAACAAAAGATCTAACATTCATGGTATGGGAATCCAGGAGAAAGGTACAATAAGGAGAAGACTGGAAAAGTACTCAAGGAACAATGGCTGAAAACTTTTCAAATGTGATAAAGTATGAAACTCTAAAAGGATAAACCCATAGATATCCATAAGATACAACATAAACTTCTAAAACTAAAGACAAAGAAATTATTGATCAAGAGAGTGAGAAAATAAGCCATAAACTGAGAGAATATTTGCAAAAGAGTGATTATATTAAAATTAAATAAAGTATACTTCAAAGCAAAGAAAATTACCAGAAACAGAGAGGAACATTATAAATGTATAATAGGGTCAATCCACCAAGAAGACACAGCAATTCTAGACACGTATCAAACAACAGAGCTACAAAACATGTGAAGCAAAAACTAATAGAACTGTACCTGGGCATGCTGGCATGTGCCTGTGGTTCCAGCTACTCAGGAGGCTGACGTGGGAGGATCACTTGAGTCTGAGAGGCAGAGATTGCAAAATGAGGCAAGATCATACCACTGCAATCCAGCCTGGGTGGCAGAGTGAGACCCCATCTCAAAAACAATTAAATCAATAAAAGAAAAAATAACTAATAGAACTGGAAATACAAATAGATAAGTCCATAATTATAGCTGAAGATTTCGATAAGCAGAAAATCAGCAAAGATGCAGAAGAATACAAAACCACTATCAACTAACAAGATCTAATCAACATTTACAGAAGACTCAAACAACAGTAGAATATGCATTTTTTTCCCAGGCCATGGAGCATATACAAAGATAGAACGTATCCTGGGACATGAAACAAGCTCAACACATTTTTAAAAACTGAAATCATACAAAATGTGTTCTCCAATCACAATAGAATCAAAATTATAAATAAATAACAAAAGAAGAAAACATCTAGTGCTTGGAAATTAAACACTTCTAAATAATCCACAAATCAAACTGGAAGTCTCAAGGAAAATAAAAAATTCACATTGAACCGAATGAAAAATAAAATGTCAAATTCGTGAGACACAACTAAAGCAGTGTTGTGAGGGAAATTTATAGCATTAAGTGCATACTTTAGAAAAGAGGAAAAGTCTCAAAGCATTCTTCTAGGCTTCCACTTAAGAACCTTGAGCAAAATAAACCCAAGGCAAGCAGAAGAAAGAAAATAATAAAGAGCAGAAAACAAAGCAAAAATAAAAAACAATAGAGAAAACTGGTGAAACAAAAATCTGGTTCTTTGAAAAGTTCAATAAAATTGACAACCTTCTAGAAAAACTGATGAAGAAAAAAAAGATGACACAAATTACCAATACAATGAGCGAAACAGGTATATCACTACCGACCCTGCAGACATCAAAAGAATAATAAGGAAATACCATGAACAACCTTACACACATAAATTTGACAACTTATGTGAATGGACCAAACACAAATTACCACAACTCACCCAATACGAAATAGATCATTGAATATTCTCATAACTATTAATAAAATTAAATTCACAATTTAAAAACTCCCTCCAAAAATCTCTAGCCCAAGGGCACTTTCCAATTCATTTCAGGAAGCTAGTATTACCCTAATTCCAAGCCAGGCAAAGAATGGATGAAATAAACAAAAACTACAAATTAATGTCCTTCGTGAATATAAACATGAAATCCCTAGTAAAACATTAGCAAATTGCATTCAACAATATACAAAAAGAATTATGTGCCACAATCAAGTGGAGTTGATTCCAAGAATTCAATTTAGATTCCAAATTCAATATTCTAAAATCAATCATCATATTAATAAGCCACGATATTAACAAGCTAAAAAAGAAAAATCACATGAACATATCAATTGATGCAGAAAAAGCATATGATAAAACTCAGCACCGATTCATGGATAATACTTTCAGAAAAGTAAGAATACAAGGAAACTTTCTTAGCTTGATAAAGAGTATCTACAAAAGAAAAAAAGAAAAGAAAAGAAAAAGAAAACAAAACAAAAACCTGCAGCAAACATCATACCTAATAGTGAAAGCCTGAATGCTTTCCCCAAAAAATTATAAATAAGGCAAGAACTTTGATACTCACCACTCTTGTTCAACACAGGGCTGGAAGGCAAGAAAAGGAAATAAAACCCATACATATTAATAAGAAAGAAATAAAACTACCCCATTTGCAAATAATTGGATGGCTTATGTAGAAAATGGTAAGGCATCTACATAAACCTTCTAGAAAGAATGAGTTCAGCAAGGTAGAAAGATACAAAATCAACATTTAAAAAATCAATAGTATTTGTACATATTATCAATGAACATATGTTGTCAAAATTTTAAAATACAATACCATTTACAATCGCTAAAAAAAAGAAATACCTAGATGTAAACCTAAAAAAATATATATATAAGTCTTGTCTGCTGAAAATGATAAAATGCTGCTGAAAGAAATAAAAGACCTTAATAAATGGAGAAACACACTGTTCGCAGATCAGAAGACTACATATAGCAGATCAACATAATAAACATGTCAATTCCCCCCAAACTAACACACAGATTTATTGCAATTTCTATCAAAATCCCAGCCAGATTTTTGTAAATATAGAAGATTCTTCTAAAATATATCTGGAAAAGCAAAGGAACTAGAATAGTTAAAACAATTTTGAAAAAGAAAAGTGGGAGGAATTTTATGACTTTTTCTATAGCTACCATAATCAAGACTGTGTGGTACTGGTAAAGGGACACATACATCAGAGGAACATAAAAGAGAAACCAGAAATAGATCCATGTAAATATGTTTGATTAATTTTCAAAAAGATGCAAAAGCAATTTGATGGAGAGAGATAACCTGTTCAACAAATGATGCTGGAACAAGTGGATATCTCTGAGGTGGGGGGAAGCACAGGGGAAGTCTCACATCTTATACAAAAATGAACTCAAAATAGATCATGGACTTAAATGTAAATTGTAGTACCACAAAACTTTTAGAAAAAAATATGAGAACATCTTCAGGATCCAAGGTTAGGCAAAAAATTCTTAAACTTGACACGGAAAGTTCAATCAATTAAAAAAACCTGATAAGTCGGACTTTATCAGAATTAAAAATGTTTACTCCGTGAAAGACTCTGTTAAAAGGATAAAATGACAAGCTGCAGTGTGGGAAAATGCAAATTAAAACCACAGTGTAATATCACTATTCACCTGTCAGAATGGCTAAAATAAGAAATAGTGACAACACCAATTACTGACAAGACTGCAGAGAAACTGGATCACTCATACATTGCTGATGGGAATGTAAAGTGGTACAGCCACTCTGGGAAACAGTGTAGCAGTTTCTTCGAAAACTAAAGATTTAACTATCATACAACCCAGTGATAGGACTCGTGAGCATTTATCCCAGAGAAATTAAGACTTACATTCTCACAAAAACCTGTACGTAAATATATATAACAGCTTTATTTGTAATAGCCAAAAACAGGGTTAACCTAGGTGTCCTTCAATTGCCGAAGGTTAAACAAACTGTAGTACATCCAGACCATGGAATACCACTCAGCAATAAAAAGAAAACAACTTTTTTTTTTTTTTTTTTTTTTAGATGGAGTCTCACTCTGTTGCCAAGGCTGGAGTGCAATGGTGCGGGCTCAGCTCACTGCAACCTCTGCCTCTTGGGTTCAAGCAATTCTCCTGCCTCAGCCTCCCAAGTAGCTGGGATTACAGACTCCCACCACCATGCCAGGCTAATTTTTGTATTTTTAGTAGAGATGGGGTTTTGCCATGTTTGCCAGGCTGGTCTCCAACTCCTGACCTCAGGTGATCCGCCCACCTCGGCCTCCCAAAGTGCTGGGATTAGAGGCGTGAGCCACCCCACTTGGCCCCAAATACTGATTCATCCAATAGCTTAGATAAATCTCCAGAGAATTATGCTGAGGGGAAAAAAAAAAAAGTCAATCCCAAAAAGTTACATAATGTGTGATTCTAGTTATATAGCATTATTGAAATAACAAAATTGCAGAGAACAGATTAGTGGGTTTCAGGGATTGTAAATGAGTGGAAATGGAGGAAAGTGGGTGTGGTTATAAAATCAAAACATGAGGGCTCCTTCTGGTGTTGGAAATGTTTTGTATCTTGACTTTATCAATGTCAATATGTTAGATGTGATACTGTACTGTAGTTTACAAGATGCTATCATTGGGAGAAACCAGGTTAACAGGCATGCAGGATCTCTGTATTATTTCCTAAAACTGCATGTGAAACCATAATTATCTCAATATAAAAAGTTTATGAAAACCAAATAAAACTGACATTACTAAAACTGCACATTGTATACTGCTGGGGGAAAATGGCAGAAAGAAATAACGTTTTGTTGTCAACAATAACAACCTCAAAAGTTGACACCAGAAAAACTAGGTTTGGTAGAAATTTATTAGCACAAAGTAAACTCAGTGATGGCTAAAACTGCAAACAGTAACATTTGTGATACACTAAAATTGAATGATGGAACCAAAGTTTTTATAACACTTTCATATGCGGAATTCAACCTGGGAAAGTTGAACCTGGAAGAAATAATTGCCACAAAGGAAAGCCCACAATGACAGAGGCTATAATTGGTCACATTTGATATTGCCAAAAACACTAATAAAGAAGTGCAATTGATCTTAACCCAAAGAAGTCTTTGTAAATTGAAAACAAAAATTAAAAAATTGGAAGCAGAGACTATACCATTAAAAAAACTGATCACAGAATTGAATTGGCTTAAAGCGACTTGTGGTTGAAAAATACTCTATCAATGCTCAATGAAAATGTAATAGCCTTGGTTTTCTGACTTAAACATGTGTATTTAAGTACATATCAGATCAAAGCTACGAGATCAAAACATCCTACCCTCTAATAGCCAAACCTTATCAAAGGTCTCCTATATGCCAGGCACTTGACACATACTAGGCTCTTTTACATTCATTTATCTCCTTTAATTTCATAACCTCTCTGTGACATACATACTACAGTATTTCACAGATAAGGAACTAAGGCTTAGCAGTGAGGTTGAGCAAGATTTCTGATATGCTCCTGCTAGTAAATGACAGAGCTGGAATTTGAGCCTCAGGTTTTCCTGACTCCCATTGCAGTCTTCATACATTATGTGGCCTTTCAACAATTAAAAGGAAGTAGGACACAATAGTTAAAACACAAGCTCTGAAGCCACACTGCTCATGTTAAAATCCAAGATTCATTCCTTAACTAATCAGTCACTTTGGGCAAGGTTCTTAACCCATCCATGCATCAGTTTCTTTTTCCAGCTAAAGGGCAGAAAGTGCTGTATATAACTCACAGGGTTGTGATGATTAAACGAATTAACACATGTAAGGAATTTAGAACAGTGCCTAACACATGATAAGAATTCCATGTTGGTTTTTATTATGTAATTTTTTCTTGAGTCTAGTGCCGGACACAAATTTTTATTTTAAAAAATCTGAATTGCAAGTGCACTCAGAATTTGGGAGAAATGAATGGCAAATTAACCTAACTCTTGTCAAATATTAAAATATACATGTTTTTTATGGTAGAAATTTCAAGACTGACAGTTATCTTGGTTGCATTTAAACTTACAGACCTCAGAATTTTTAAAGAAGTTACTTGAATTAGCCGGGCATGGTGGCACATGCCTGTAATCCCAGCTACTCAGGGGACTGAGGCAGTAGAATTGCTTGAACCCAGGAGGCAGAGGTTGTGGTGAGCCGAGATCGCATCACTGCACTCCAGCCTGGGTCACAGAGCAAGACTCTCTCTCAAAAAAATAAATAAATAAAATGACAAAAAATAACAAAAAGAAGTTACTTGTGACATTAGGG
This sequence comes from Mandrillus leucophaeus, assembly GCF_000951045.1. NCBI lineage: Eukaryota > Metazoa > Chordata > Mammalia > Primates > Cercopithecidae > Mandrillus > Mandrillus leucophaeus. The sequence continues at coordinate 1,181,546 of NW_012106975.1, read as the reverse complement.
GATGTAGGTGCTTCTCCCCTGACTGTATAACTGAATTAATCTACATTGAAACAGCCTTTGTTAATGTTCTCCCTCCATCCTAATCCTACAGCAGCAATTCTGCATTGGTTGGGGGGAAATGCTGACCCAACTGAGTGTTCTCAGGCATTAATCCTTCCTTCCTAGGTCTGGAATGTCATTAAAATTATCTGGAGCTGCATTCTTCTCCTTTTTGTATATCTGACATAATCCAAGAGTCTTTCAATAATAGGCTTTTAAAAATTATTTTTGAAACATCAAACACTTGCCAATTGATCTTGCCTTTTTCAGAAGTCAGAAAGTTCTGGGTATTTTCCAATTCTATGTCTAGTTATAACTAGACCCATTTCCCTTCTAATAGTACTTGAAACCAGAATAGTTCTGTTTCCAACTAATTTTCCTGTGCTTCAGAAGGAGTTATTGTTTCACTTTGATGTTGCAGATGTTCTAACTCAAAGGAACGAGGAAGTCAGATTCACTGGCAAGTTTATATTTTTGTGGTTTAAGTAGAAGTGAGCTAATTCTCAAAAAAGAGGGAGCCACTCCAAAAGGTTCTAAGTCTTATTTTCTGCATTGGCCTAATTGTCACTTGCATTGTGTGGGTGATGGCACTTGCTAAAAGTCATGTCTCTTTTACTGACTTGAAGGTGGCAAAGGGGCAGAAGGTTTAGGTCCCAGTTGTTGCACAGTAAGGGAGCCTTCCTGTAGCCCTCTGAATGTATGTACTGTCAGTGACTAACCCTCCTTCTTTATAATCATTCTTAAAATATCTTCCTTACAGTCTCAGCTCAGAAATAGACCCATGTGTTAATCAAGGCTAAAGATGGACACTCTCCATGTGGCGTGGAAGATGGCCACCAAAAGCCTCAGGCTTACGTGCATCCCATTTGCAATGCAAGAAGACAGACTTCTTTGCCTCTGATATGGAGAATTCCAGAAGAAGACTTGAATGGGGCAAGCTTTGGTCACAAGCCCTTCCCTTGTACCTGTGTCCATTATAGTATTATAACATATAGCATTATACTTGGTCTAGTGTGCAAATTGGGTCATGGGGACTGTTACCAGAATGGGGTAGAATTGGCAAGGGTGTTATTGGACAGCTTTGTACCCACAAGAGAGCATGAGAACAATCACAAGATGAGATGTAGGAAACTATGTGCCACAAACAATAACTAACATTTATTTGGGGTGGCTTTAATGGCAATGAAATGTTTCCATGTTTCCTTGGATTTTCATACTTCCTCTCCATTTAATGCAAAAACAGGCCCAAACCTCTACTTCCCACAGTGTGAGGGATTCGCTCTCTTGAGGGCCCTCCTGCTTTCAAACAGCTATCTGCTTCCTAAAATACAATTTATTGGCATTGCTAGGATTTTGGAAGTAAGGGAAATCTCCACAGGGACTTCACACACACACACACACACACACACACACAGAGTCTGTACACATAAAGGCAGAATTCCTTCTCTGAGGACAAACAACAATATAGCAAAAAGGGTAAGCTCACTCTGTGATTCCCAGTTCAGACTAGAGACCCTGAAAGGAGATGACATTTGTCCAGGGTAATTGTGTCTCTGGCTCCTGACAGAAGCAAACACAAATCCACTCTTGAGGCAAGCATCCTCAATTTAAGCTCTCAAGTTTTCCACAGATTAAGATGAGTCAAATATGAGTTCACAAAGATCATTCACACAAATAAACAAATTGTAATGTGTGATAATCAACAGAAATAAAAAATTAAAACCCATGCAGGCTTTAAATATTAGAATTATCAGAATCAGAAGAGAGAAAAACCACATATAAATTGTTTAAGAAAAAATATATTCATAAAAATGGGCAAGCAGAAGGGAATGGCATATATGACTATTCATATTTGAAAAAGAAATATAACTCTTGGAAATAAAAAATATAGTTTTTTTTTGCTATTTCAAAAACCACAAAGAGTGGCAGTAAATAGCATACTAAACACAGCTGAAGAGAGAATTAGAGAACTTGAAGATAGGTCCATAGAAATTTCCCAGAATACAGCACAGAGAAACAATATATAAAATGTGAAAGAGATGTTAAGAGATGCAGAAGATAAAATAAGAAGTTTCAACAGCAAATCAGGGTCCAGGAGGAAGGAATAGAGAAAATGGGAGAGAGAACAAATTAAAAGATTTCTTTCTAGAACTGATGAAAAAATGAGTACATTGACACAGTAAGCATCATGACAGTCTCCAGAAAATATAAAGACAGTAAATCCAACTGTAGGCACATTGAAAGTAGCATGCTGAACACCAAAAACAAACAGAATCTCTTAAAGGCATTTTAAAAAGAAAATGTATCACCTACAAAGGAATGACAGTTAGACTGACAGCAACTTTCTCAACAGCAAAAATCAAAGCCAAGAGACAGTGAAATAATACCTTCTAAGTGCCAAGAGAAAATAACATCCTAGAATTATCCGCCCAGCAAAAATATCTTCACTCATGAGAGTAAAATAAAAACATTTTCAGAGAAACAGAAACAGAATTTACTACTAGCAGACCCAAACCAAAGAAACATTTGTAAAATGCACTCTGGAAAGAAGAAAAATGATCCTGCAAAATAAATAAATAAATAAATAAATAAATAAATAAATACTAACGAACATTGTCTATAAAAATGACATCTAATTTCCACATCTAATTTATGGAAATAAAAATGTTTAAAGGACAAAATCAAAATACAAACAATAGAATGAAAGTTGGGAGAAGAAATAAGGTTGAGTGGCCTCTACTCACATATAAGTGGGAGCTAAGCTATGGGTATGCAGAGGCGTTCAGAATGGTATTATGGACACAGGAGACTCAAAAGTGAGGAGGGTGGGTGAGGCATGAGAGATAAAAAATTACTCACTAAGTACAATGTACACTACTTGAGTGACAGGCACACTAAAACCCCAGACGGCACTACTATACAATTCATCCATGTAACCAAAAACCTCTTGTACCCCTAAAGCAGTTGAAATAAAAAAAAGAAAATGAAATTATTAAATGGTTTGATAGGAGGGTTGAGATTCTAATGTTAGAGTTTAGTAGATTTGCATGGTAAAATTTCGAGGGAAACCACAAAATAACAGAAATAGAATATGGTGTAACTTCCAGACAAGTAGAAGAAAAAATGAAATAAGAAAGCAATCAAAATTCAAAGTTTTAATAGTCAAGAAGAGGAAAATAGGCATAGTAAAAATGGAATAAATAAGATGCAAAAAGTAACAAATAGACAAAGAAATACAGGTGCATCAGTCACCACAATGAATGAAAAAGACTAAATTCATCACATAATAGACCAATATTGTCACACTAGATATTTTTAAAATTCAGTTATGTTATTCACAAGGGACACATTTAAACATAAGGAAAAGGAAAGGTTGGAAGTAAAATATACATGAAACAAATATAACCAAAAGAAAGCTTTCTGCTGTCAGGGAACAAAGACTTTAATAGAGAAAGCATTATATAGACAGAGAGGACCATTGTATAATAACAAAATGATTGATCTGGAAGATGAAGCAATTCTAGAAAATCTTACATATATGTAAAGCAAAATCAATAGAACACATAGAGGAATTAAACTCATCATCAGAGTGAGAGATGTTCAAAAACCCCTCTTTTATTTATTGATAAACAAAAAAGTCAAAATATAAAAAATCGGCAAGCTCGGTTTATTGGACATATGTAAAGTCCATATAACAATGAAATATTTGCCAGGTGTGGTGGCTTACGCCTGTAATCCCAGTACTTTGGGAGGCTGAGATGGGTGGATCACCTGAGGTCGCGAGTTCAGGACTAGCCTGACCAACATGGAGAAACCCCGTCTCTACTAAAAATACAAAATTAGCCAGGCATGGTGGCACATGCCTGTAATCCCAGCTACTCGGGAGGCTGAGGCAGGAGAATCGCTTGAACCCGGGAGGCAGAGTTTGCAGTGAGCCGAGATTGCGCCATTGCACTCCAGCCTGGGCAAAAAGAGCAAAACTCCATCTCAAAAATAAAAAATTAAAAAAAAAAAAAGAAATATTTACAAAAATTGACCATGGGATAGGCCATAAGAGAACTATCAAGATTTTCAAATATTCAATATCCTACAAATATAGTTATCTAACGACAATGCAGTTAAATTGGAACTCAAAAACATAAGCTTAGAATTTTAAAAACTCATTTTAAAATGCTCTGTGGATTAAAACATCATTAATAGAAATTTTAAAGTATTTAGAACAGGACAATAATAAAAATACCATATACCAAGGCTTACGGCATGCAGCGGAAAAGTTAATACAAGAGAAATGTAGAGACTCAAATGCTTATTAACATAAGAGAAGAAAAGCTAAAAATTAACGAGCTAAGCAACCGACTTAAGAAATTAGAAAAAGAACAACAGAATACATACAAGAAAGTAAAAGAAAGATAACTATAAATACAGGCATTCATAAAATAGAAAGCAAAGGTATGACAGAGATGATTAACAAAACCAAAAATTGGTTCTTTGGAAACACAAATAAAATGACTAAACTTCTAACAGGATTGTTAGACAGCTATGGTTTTTAATCAGTGTTATCAATATTATTCTTCATGGTGTTCTCTATTAAGAATCTAGTGGCTTGTAGCTGGGCATGGTGTCTTATGCCTATAGTCTCAGCACTTTGGGAGGCTGAGGTGGGCAGACTGCTTGAGCCCAGGAGTTCAAAATGAGTTTGGGCACATGTTTACCTATGTAACAAACCTACACATCTTGCACATGTACCCCTGAACTTAAAGTTGAAAAAAAGATTTTTTTTTTTAATTAGTCGTGTGTGGTGGCTCATGGCTGTAATCTCAGCTACACAAAAGGCTGAAGCAGGAGGATTGTTTGAGCTTGTGAGGTTGTGGCTGCAGTGAGCCATGTTTGCCCCACTGCATTCCAGCCTGGGTGACAGAGTGAGGCCTTGTCAAGA
>NW_012106975.1:1148884-1174612 GCF_000951045.1 Mandrillus leucophaeus | reverse complement strand
AAAAGAAAGAGAGCGAGAGAGAAAGGAAGGAAGGAAGAAAGAGAGAGAAAAAAGGAAGGAAGGAAGGAGAAAAAAGAAATTCACAATGTTAAAAATAAAAAGAGGGATATACAGAGAGATCCAGCAGAGACTATAAAGATAATAGTGTACTATTAAAAACTATATCCCAAAAAATGCATAAAGAAGCAGAAGCTTAGAAGAAACACACATTCATTTAAAAATAACCAACTCAAAAAAAAATTTTGAAGTCCAAATAGCTCATAACCATTAAAACAAGTGAATTGATTGTCTAATTCTCCCACAAAGAGAATCACTGGGCACAGATGATTTTACAGGTAAGTTCTACCAACCATTCACAGAGTATATCATCTAATCTTATGCAAACTCTTTGAGCATACAGTGGCTCACACCTGTAATCCCAGCACTTTGGGAGGACGAGACAAGTGGATTGCTTGAGCTCAGGAACTTGAGACCAGCCTGGGCAACATAGTGAGACTCTGTCTTTACAAAAAATACAAAACTTAGCCAGGCGTAATGGTAGGCACCTGTAATCTTAGCTACTCAGAAGGCTGAGGTGGGAGGATTGCTTGGGCCCAGGCAGCAGAGGTTGCAATGAGTCGAGATTGCTCCCACTGCACTCCAGTCTGGGCGACAGAGCCAGAACCTGTCCCCTACCTGCTAAAAAAGTTTAAAAAAAAGAAAAAGAATGCTCCGCAACTTTTTATATGAGTGCACTGTACTTTGATACAAAAACTCAAAAAATCCAGCAAAGAAAAGTGATAGGAAAACTTCATTCATGAATATACAGGCAATAATCCTACACAAATATCAGCAAAATGCATCCTGTAGTTTATGAAAAAAAATAATACTGTACATCAGGACTAAGCTGGGTTTATTCCAAGAATATAATGCTTAACTTCAGGAAAACTGTAATTATCATTCACCACATTAGCATCTTAAAAGAATGAAACAATATTGTTTTTCAATAGATGGAGAAAACACATCTGACAAAATTCAAAATATCTATTCATTTATTTTTAATTAACTAGCTCAGATTAAAAAGAGATTTCCTTAATCTGATAAAGGGAATCTACCAAAAACCTTCAGTAAACATTATTTTTAATGATAAAACAGGGAAGGCTTTTAAAATCAGGAAGAAGAAAGAAAGGAGGCCAGGTGCAGTGGCTCACGCCTGTGATCCCAGCACTTTGGGAGGCCCAGGTGGGTGGATCACTTGAGGCTAGGGCTTCGAGACTAGACTGGACAAAAAGGTGAAACACCCCCTCTTTACTAAAAATACAAAAAAAGTACCAGGGCTTGCTGGCATGCACCTGTAGTCCCAGGTATTCAGGAGGCTGAGGCAGGAGAATCACTTGAACCTGGGATACGGAGGTTGCAGTGAGCTGAGATTCCACCACGGCACTCCAGCCTGGATGAGAGAGCAAGACTGTCAGAAAAAAAAAAAAAAAAAAAAAGAGAAAGGGAGAAAGGAAGGAAGGGAGGAAGGGAGGGAGAGAGAGAGAGAGGGAAGGAAGGAAGGAAGGAAGGAAAGAAGGAGGGAAGGAAGGAAGGAAGGAAGGAAGGAAGGAAGGAAGGAAGGAAAGAGAGAGAGAGAGAGGGAGGGAGGGAGGAAATAAAAGGTATAAGGTTTGGAAAGGAGAAAAACCCTTAAAACCTCATTCACAGATGATACGATTTCTACATGGATGATGTGATTTTATCCACAATCTTAAAAGTTTATATGTTATATTCATAAGAGCACTTTTTGTGATAGCCAAGAACTGGAAACCATTCAATGTCCATCAATGGTAGAATGGATAAATAAATTGAGACATAGTCACACACTGAAATTCTATACAGCAAAGAGCATGGTTGACAACCATATTCAATCATAACTAATCTCTGCATGGAAATCAGGTTAGTGGTTACTCTTGGATGAGGGACTAGTGGACAGAAGTGGCACAGGAATGTGGTGTGCAGTAAGTATGGAATTTGGAGTCAAGCAGTGTTTGGTTTAAATATTAGCTCTGCTGTTTACCAATTGACCGACCTTTTACAAGGGACATTACCATTGGGGGACTCAGTTTTCTCAACTAGAAAATGAACGTAGGTTTTCTCAACTAGAAAATGAACGTAGTAATGCTGCTCAGCTCACTGGATTGGTATGAAGTGAATGAGATAACATATGTGAAACATTCGGCTCAGAAAGTTCTGAAAAATGGCAGCTATTGTTGTTATCAGTTTTATTATTCCTCAAGTTCCTCTCCATTAAGAATCTAGAGACTTGTAGCCATGAACGGTGGCTCACACCTATAATCTTAGTGCTTTGGGAAGCCAAGGTGGGTGGATCACTTGAGCTCAGGAATTTGAGACCAGCTTGGCCAACACAGCAAAACCCCGTCTCTACAAAAAATACAAAAATTAGCTGGGTATGGTGGTGTGTGCCTGTAGTCTTGGCTACTCAGGAGGCTGAGTTGGGAGGATCACCTGAGCCACGGAGGTTCAGGCTGCAGTGTGATATGATCACACCATTACTTTCCAACCTGGGCAACAGAATGAAACCCTCTCTCAAAAAAAAAAAAAAAAATCTAGTGACTTGTGAGTAGAAAACAAAGGTAACAAATAAAGAGTAACTCAGCAGATGGCTTTACATTTCAATATATTTTCTCCAGAGATGCTTTGGGAACACTCCACACCCCAGACATGGCTTGTTCAGCATGCACTGATATTGTCTTGTCATTGAAACTCCTGCCAAAGTCACATGCACTAGTGCCAAATGGTAAGTTCAGCACGGGGAGGGGCAGAGGCCTCCAGAGACGTTAAGTTAACTGCTGACTTTGCTCTGTTTCCTGCAAATCTGAGAACCAGCACATGTGACCTTTCATTCTTATCTTTATAGTAAGAGGTGCTTGAGTCTAGGGCATTTTGGTTTGGAGCTGAAAGAAGCTGTGGAATGCCTTCTCATTAGGGACTAGTCAGATAGCCTCCTGAGCCCACCCTCACCCCTGCCCACTGGGGACACAGGCATTTATCATGAAAAGAATGTAGCACCTGCTTCCCCCAACCCCTGTCAGATTTCCTGTTTTTTTCTAAAAGCTTCCAAAATAGATTTTGGATTGTAGCGTTTTCCTCCAACGTTTCTGCAAAGTGTTTCCTGAATAATTATTTGTGCTTAGTGTTTGAAAAATAACCTTGCTCAAAGAGAAGAAATATAATGAACCTATTTGATATAATCTACATTAATGGGAGCAGCCCCAAGCAAAGGAGATAAAGAGGCAACACGAGGAGGATCAACATTTGGGCTCTTGGAAGGGAGCCCTGAGAAACATCATCAGCCAGACTTTAGTGATCAGTGCTCACTGAGCCTTCCTCATTAGACAGGGCAACTGGAGAGCACAACCAATATACACACAGGTGCATGTGGACACACACACAAGGGACATAGGAATGAGCAATTAGTCCAAGCCTCCTACCAACGTGACTTCTGCTTCACCCCTACATGAATTTAAGTAGTGTGGAAAGTAGGAAATGCTCCTGTAGTTCAGGAAATAAAGCAAGAAAGGAGCTTCCAGCGAGGTGCACTGGGTAGGACAGCCACCCAAAGCCCAAAATAGAAACAGCGCCTCATCAACCCCGAAGAAAAGGCATCCTACCCCCTGCCCAGGCTGAAGAAGACACCATCCAGAACATTAATCCTAACACACTTTAGTGCATCCAGAGCTTTGCAGCAGAAAAAGTCCTGGTAGAAGTAATTTTTGCACATTGAACAAAAAAGAATACGCTTTGAAACAGATGGGATCGAAGATAATAGATGTGAAGGTGCTCCGGAAAGTTAAAGGGGTTATACAAAGGTAAGAGATCATTGCTATTAGTGTTGTGTTTGCTTCGAAGATGCTGGAGTATTTCTTCTCAATCAATGATCTTGACATTACAAGGGCCAATTCTGTCAGGACAAGGAGAGCATTGAACCTGGAGTCAGAAGGGCCAGAGTCTAGCGCAGCTGTACTGCTGATGAACCACCAACCACCAGCAAGCCCCTCAGCTCTCTGGCCTTGCGATGCCATCTCTGTAAATGGGGCCTAATCATAGGGCTGATGGAACATCACAGAGATGAAAGCGTCCAGTACTCAGGAGGCACTTAAAGCAGCTACTGTTTACTGAGCTCTGTTTACTTTGCTCTAGACACCATGCCAGCACTGTGTCTCCATTCTCTCACTAATCTTCACAAGAAACTACCAGGTAAGAACTGCTGTTTTCCAGTTACAAGGAAGACACGGAAGTGCCAAGAGGTCAGGCAGACTGCCCTAAGTGACAGGATTTCAGAGCGCAACACAAACCCAGTGATTCCAGTCCCGGGCTCTGTTCACTCGCTACCATGTTTTCCTCAATATTGGTTGAATCCCGAGTAGGTTATCCATCCTTTGACGGCAGGTACTGTTTGTTCTTCCTGAACCCTCATCGCAGAGCATCTGCTCCCATGCTGGCTGCCAGTACAATTTACTGAAATTGAAATGTTACAGCTCTGTGAGAAGGGCCCTGCTGGCCAGGCCAGGGCTCTCTGACAGCTGTTTGGTGAGCTCCACATGACTCCCTGATCCAGGTGGGATGACTTCTGCATGAGGGGGCCTGGGAGGCCCTCGCACATGCAACTTCCGGGGGCGACAGATCAGCTCACTGTGCCCATCGCTGACCTGTAAAGAGGGAACCACCTCTGGTACACTCTAGGTGGCCAGACAAGTGTCTGAGATACTGGGACACCATCCAGCCCTGTTACAGGAGTGCAGTTTTAGCTTATCTCAAAGTGTCAAGAAAATAACTTTAGAAGTAACGTTTGAGAGCATGGCTATCCTGCTTTGTAAATCTTGGCATGTTTTCGAAAGCTTGACGTAAAGACTACATTATATAAAACACTGTACCACTAGCAACTTCCAGGCAAAAATGACTAAAGCATAAACAATGAAAAATGCACCCAGCATTTCAAATTAAGGCTTCCAAACATCATATCTCTTCATTCTTTTTTTTTTTTTTTTTGAGAGTTGACCATCAGGTAGGTATATTGGGGGAGGGAGAGATGGAGGCACCTTCATGAGTGCCTCCCATGGGCAGCAGCCTCTGAAACTTGCTGGGGGTTTAGGGGAAGCAGGGAGTTCATGGGGCTCCTCCAGCAAAGATGAGCTCCAGGGCTGCCGGGATGTCCACACCGGTGGCCTGCAGGGCCCGCAGGCTCAGCTCATTGTCCTGGATGCCCATGTCACATAGCTGCTGTAGCTGGGGCTGCCACTGGCTCTGAAGGCTGGGCTGCCCAGAGGCCTGAAGGGCATGCTGTAGGGCTTGGCTGAAGAGATCACTGGTGATGGGTGTCCCTGACTGGGTGCCAGGAGTCGGTGTGTGAGAGCTGCTCTCTGGAGTGCTGACCAGGGCCAGGGCGGTGGCCAGCTCACTCTGGGTGATGGGCCGGGGCCCAGCAGCTCCACTGTACCCCAGGGAGGCTGGGCGGGAGCTGGGGGTACTGCTAGAGGGTGTGGACCTGGTGTTTGGGTGAAAGTCGTCCTCATCATCCGAGAGCCCTTCAAAAAGGAAGCCACCTGTCATATCCCGGTATGAGCTGGAGAGCATGCTCCGGGAAGAGGAGTCAGTCCCTGGCATCAGGGCACTGCCTGCTACTGAGTGCAGAACCAGGACAATGGCATTGACGAGGGCTGGGTGAGCAGGCACCAACGTATCAAGCATATTGGGATCAGCGAAGACAGAGAAGAGGTCCTTGTCCTGGAGAACCCCAAGAGCAATGGGGTCACTGCTGAGGCCTGGGGTGGCCACAATGATCTGATCCAGAGATTCCTTATTGCTGAGCATCTTAAAGACTGCTTCCCTGTAAGAGGAGCTGCTGTACAGGGCAGTGTGCAGCACCCGGAACTCTCTCATGGCAGCCACTTTGTCCACAGGTTCTGGTTTCTGATCAGGTTCAGGTCAGGACTTTTGCAGAACATGGACAGTGGACCCAGGTTGAATGCCATAGAAGTCAAGTGTCTGGTCATCTTTTACCTTCTGACCACAGTAGATCAGATCAATCAGCTCAGGGTCTGGAACAGACTCCTGGAGTTTGCCAGCAATAAGCTGCTTCAGAAATGAAATACTATAGCCCCCAAGCGAGTATTCTCCCAGTTCTGTCTCTGGCAACCGAAGAATAGACTTTGGAGCAAGTGGCTGGTCAGCCAGCTTCACCGCCAGGTGCCAGTCTGAGAGAGACATCCTCTCTCTTTTGCGCTCTCTCTTTCTCCCCGTCCCGCGGAAGGAACCCGGCCGCACTGCCATATCTCTTCATTCTTAAAGACAGGTGCACTGGGCTTGATTTGATGTGATGCCCAAATACAATGAAACTGTAATTTAGGGAGCTCAAGTTATGTTTGAATCAATGATAAATTAATACTACTGTTAATTTTCTTTTGGATGCCTTCTTCACATGCCAGAGATAATAATGTTCTGGTCTTCAATTAAATGAAAGATGGGATTAAATAATTCCCTGGGGAGCTAATTGGTAGATTTGGTGAAGCTGCTTTTCTCATGCAACCATATAGCCTCATGCTCTCTTCCTTGGGTATTTTCTTTGACACAAGTCTTTTTGTGCATTTGTCACTCTATGCAAGTGCTTAGCTCAGAATTGCTTCCTTTGGGGTATATGTAGTACTGCAGGAGAAGGATTGTTGCTGTGCCATGCAAAATCCAAGGAAGGACCCATGAATGAGCGGGACACAACCAAATTGTGTTGACAAGCATGGGAGGCTGGCAGATGGAGCCACTTACCAACTTGGCACCATGCTCTGAATCAAACCCAAGCCCTGCCTCTATTTTGATTAGTTAAAATTTTCAAGGACTGTTTGCCAGGTCAAAGCACAGTATGGATCAGAATTTATGTCCCATGGTGTCTCCAGCCTCTAGCATGAAATACCCCTCAACGTTAATTGGCTTTGGTCTCAGCCTGCTCACATAGGATCTTAGGCTCCTGCAAAGTTGCCCCTGAAAGTATGCAGAGGAGGCCCCTGTTTTCATGAACTGGATAGTGGGTGCAGCCATCATGATTGACATGTGGGCCATGTTCTGCCTCTCTCCTACTCCCATTCTCCTGAAAGTAAGAGTGGCTGGCATGGCTGGAGTGAGCCCCCAATGCCACTCTTCCCCTGCACTACCACAGCCACTGGTTTCAGATGTTCTACAGTACAAGGTGCTGTGTTTCCAGAATACGTATAATGAACATTGCTGTCCTCCACAGTGAGTCCTACTTTGTCATAGGGACACACATGCCTGCTGATCATATTCTTAGACTCCTAGTCTTTCATGCCAGACAGTGTCTTCAGCCTTCGCCTGCTGCCGTCTTAACCCTGCCCCTGGTCCAGAAACCCGACTCAAATTTCCCTCAGCCACACTCAGGGCTCCAGTGCAATTCACATCTTGCAAAATGACTCCTCTCACCAGCCCACCAGCTCACCAGACAGGCCTTGACAAGTTTACTCTCACTGAGGGATCAAGGAAAAATGCTCACACCAGGACTAATTTTATGCTGACAGTTTTGTTTTTTAAATATGAGGGAATAAATTCGTAAATAAATAAATGAATAAACAAGATAGCTTTTCCTTACAGTAGAAAGTCAACAAATAGATGTAAAAAGAATGATATTAAAAAAAAAAAAACCAGCATTTGACAACCATCATCATTATCATACATTCAGGCCAGAACCATCAATGGATGCTAAAACTAGTGAGTAAAATTTGAAGGAACACATATGTAATCTCACAGTACCTTCCCACAAGATGCTTATTAATTATAAAGTAACTTTGCAAAGTAAAATCACATAATTATTTTAGAAAGTAATATTACCGTGGAGAAACTTGGCTGATACTACCTGTCAATGAAAAGAGTCGAACTCTGTAAAATATTTGAAGAGATTTATTCTGAGCCAAATATGAGTTACTATGGCCCGTGACATGATCCTCAGGAGGTCCTGAGAACATGTGCCCAAGGTGGTCAGGGTCCAGCTTGGTTTTACATATTTTAGGGAGGCATGAGACATCAATCAAATACATTTAAGAAATACATTGGCTTGGTTCAGAAAGGCGGGACAACTCAAAGCCGGGGGCTTCCAGGCTATTGGTAAATTTAAACATTTTCTGGTTGACAATCGGTTGAGTTTATCTGAAGACCTGGGATTAATGGAAAAGAATGTTCAGGTTAAGATAAAGGATTGTGGCAACCAAGTTTTACTGTGCAGAGGAATATCTCAGCAGACTCCAGAGACAGAGAGAGCAGGTTGTAAAATGTTTATTTTCAGACCTAAAAGGGTGCCTGGCTCTTAGTTGATTATCTCCTGAATCAGGAAGGAAAGGAAGGAAAACAAAGGGTGGAGGGGATTCTCTATAGAATGTGGATTTTTCCCACAAGAGACTTCGCAGGGCAATTTCAAGGCATGGCAAGGAGATATATTTTGGGGTTAAATATTTTCTTCCTTGTCTCATAATGTTATGCCAGAGTCAGACTGAAAAGCAAGTCACAATATACAGGGTCAAATAAAACCCATCGGATGAGAATCCATGGTTTGCAGGGCATGACTCCCTAGATCCCTTAGAGAGGAATCTGGGCAAGATAAAAAATCAGAGCTTAGTCCTCACACCTTAACCAAAGGATCAAAATTCACATTACTAGTAATGAGACAAGGGTTCAGCAGGTGCCTCCTGATAGGCCGCACTGAGAGGAACTCAACACCACTTCTACAGCATTGCCACCCAAAGCACACAACCCAAATGCAATCCAAGGAAACATTGGACAAACCCTAATTAAGGGACATTCTACAAAATAACTGGCTAGTACTATGAAGAAAAGTCAACATCATTGATATGAAGAGAGACTCAAGAACAGTTCCATATTAAAGAAGACTAAAGAGATGTAACAATTGAATACATAGTCCAGGTTTTCTTTTGCTATAAAGGAAATTATCAGAAAAAATTGGTGAAATTTGAATAAAGTCTATAGATTGGAAAATAACATTACAGCAATCTTATCAGTCATTACATCAATAATCAATAGATATGGTGAGAGGGAAAAGGATAAGACAAATGTAGTAAAATGTTAGCATTTGAGGCATTTGAGTAAAATATTTTCTACTATTTTTGTAACTTCTCTATAAACTGAAAATTTATGTCAAAACTAAATTTAAAAAAATAATCTGGGCTATTCTTTGAGTTATCTAAAGACATGTATATGTATTTCCAAACCAGGCTTGGGGGCTGGGAATGTTTGCTACTTTTCAAGCAATGGCCAAGTCTGGTCTTCTTGGACGTGAGAACACTGCTGGCTTCTGAGACCTTTGTAAGCCACATCACCATGTGACCTGAATTTGAGCCAGTTCTAAGCCTTTTCTGGTTGTTTCAAAATAGCTTAGGAAGAAATTGGTGATGATGGGGAATGGTGGCGAGGAGCGGCTGCATTTCTAACAGAACACATGCCCTATACACCCCTGCCCAGTCACCCCATAGGATAGTCTTGGCTTCTGAGAGGGAGAAATCAGAAAGTCAAGGACCATGTGCTCCTGTCTCTAAGCCTGTTCAGTGATGGCTGAGCCAGAGACTCAAGCCTTAGGAGCTGACTTGTTATGGCCCTAAAAATAATTCAGAAGTAGCCTGAAGCTACTGACTCATCAGACACCCTGAGGGCTCTCTTGCTGGCATTAGGAAACTCTGAGAAATCTAATTAAACTTTTATTCAACCCTCTCTCTGAGAGCACAGACTAGTGGAGAGTAAGTGACAATGGTCTGATTCAGCTTGGGTATCTCCTGAAGGTGGGGGGCGGAGACAGCCTCCAATCCCAGTGACAGAGCGTGGGCAGTGGGAAGACCCTGCAACGTGGTCTCCCGGAGGCTGGATCCCAGGAAGAACAGGCTCCTTTTTCCACTTCATGTCAGGGGCCAAGTGTTCCATGTCCATGCATTTTCTCTGAGCCTGCTTAGTTACTGGTGAATCAAATAAATAAAATCAAGACAATATTTAATATTCATTGAGTACTTATTGTGTGCCCATCACTGTGTTAACCACCCTAATAGACAATCTCATTTAATCCTATGCAGAAGGTGTTATTCGTTTCATTTTAGAGTCAAGGGTACTGAAGCTAAGAGAGGTAAAGCAATTTATCAAACCTCCTTTGAGAGAATGGAGGAGCAACTAAGTTTACCATTAAACAGGGAAGTCAAGTATAATAACCACATGAAATATGAAATAGAAATGAAAGAGCCATCTTAGAAAAGGCTGTCTTCATGGACTTTTCATCAATGACCTCATCCAATCTCAAGGCTCCAAACATCTCTTCCATGAGGGGATCCTTAGATCTGTAGCTCTTGGTCCAGTCTCTCTCTTGAGCTACATAAACTCCTTATTTTTAGCTGTGGGCCTGACCTTTCCTCTAGGCAGCTCTGTCTGGATCTCACATTCAGCCTGGCCAAAACTGAGCTCATGTCATTTCTCTCTTCTTCCCAAATGAACCCCACATTCGATGTTTCTATTTCTGGCCCAATGACACCATTCTCCTAAGGACTAAGGTTTGAAATCTTGAGTTTTTTCATTCCTGTTCCATTATATGCTGCCTAATATACTTTTTTTAAATCCTTTTACTTCCTTTTCCATGCCTTCCCCATTCTACCACCACCCAACCCTACCCCACCTGCCCACACACCTATCTAAGGAAACTTGGGCTCTCTTAGCAGAGAAATATGATATAAATCCTTCTTTATCCATCCCTGAGGGCACATGCTACAAAACTGGCCCAGAATAATATTTTGAAAGTTGGTGAATCAGAGAACAAAAAGGTCAAATCCTGGACACTCTGTGTAGATCTGATTTTTAATGGCTCATATGATACTTTTATTTCCAAAAAAATGAGATGGAGGATACTCAGAGTTTTTAAAAATAATATTTCCTTAGAATCTACCATGAGCTGAGCCTTGTGCTAGTATCTTTCATACACATTATCTAATTTAATTCTTATAAAAACTTTGCAAGATAGGTAGTAAAAAGCTTGCTGTAGACAAGTTCAAAATCAAGCTCATTTTGAGAAGCTAAATAACATGCTCAACTCACACAGCTATAAGTTCACATCTCCTTATGCAGTCTTTCCCTAAGTGATTTCCTCCAGATTTAAAACCCATCCATAAACTGCTCAGATTCAGATCTACAGCTCTGTGTTCCAGACTCCACAAAAGCACCTCCTCACATCTCCAATTAGAGGGCTGATCCACCCAGATGTCTTTACATGTCCAAAACATAAGCCTTGATTTTTCTCTCCTCACTGAAATAGGTCCTTCCTTCTCCCCATATTTCCCACCCAGTCAGTGACATCATCATTGCTTGGGCCAAAAACCTAGAAGTCATCCTTGATTTGCCTCTTTCCTCCCTCATGCACATTTAGATAGTTTGGCAAGGCTTTTGGGCTTTATTTCCAAAGTAGGCCTTTTGTCCAAATACCTCTCTCCATCTCCACAGTCAAAACCCTAAACCAAGCCCCTGCTGTCTCTGGGCTAGTTGACTCCAGTGGTCTTCCAACCCTGCCTGCCTCCACTCCTGCCACCCACCTTCCCACTCCATAGCACATCCTCCCCACAGCAGTGTGAGTGATCTGTTGACAGCAGAGATTAGGTCATGTCGTGCTCCTGCTTAAAGCCCTCCCTGACGTCCCATCACCATGGCCTCCAAGGCCTGCCGAATTTCCTGCCTCATCTGCACCACTCCCTCCTCTGCCTTCCAACCCCTGGCAACTGCTGATCTTTTTGAAAGCTGATCAATCAGATCAATTTGCCTTTTCCAGAATGTCATAGAGTTGAAACCATGCAGTATGTAGCCTTTTCGGATTAGCTTATTTCACTTCGAAATATGCATTTAAGGGTCCTCCTTGTCATTTCATGGCTTAATAGCAAGTTCCTAGGGATACATAGCTTTATTCCACCCTTTACAGTCAGTTCGACCCCAGGCAACGTAAGCTAAGGTGGATGGTGGGGAATAAGCAAGGGTCTGAGGTCTGCTATAGTGCTCCACAGTCAGTCCCATCTCGAATGATCCAAGCTTCCATGGCAGGGTGGATATTGCGGCACGGATCCAAACCCCCGATTTCACCCTGCTGTAGATGCTACTGTCTGCCTTCTCAACAGGTGTTCCCTTCTTCCTAAGATGCCAAATTTTATCCAAGGATAAAATTTATCTCCCCTCTTCAGCTCGCCATGTCCTTTGTGGAAGGCACATCCCCAATCCCAAAAGTCCATACGAGTCTTAGCCAATCATAGTGGTCCCATTCCCCTTGACTGTGTCTGGTTTAGGCATGACCAGGGCTTGCATCTCTGGCCAAAGACACATCATGGGAAATCTGTGGGGCTTATGTGAAAAATCCCTTCACTTGCCCACAAAAAGACACAAGGAAGGACAGTTTCTCTTCTTCCGCAGAAATAGTGCGTCATTGTGTCTGGGTGTGACACATGGAACTAGGGCAGTTATCTTAACCTAAGAATAAAGCTCACCTGTGGAAGAGGGCAGAGCAGAAGAAAGAAAAGAAACTGGAGCCTTGCTGGCACACTAAGACACTGAGTTAGCTAATCCCTGAAGCCCTACCTCAAGGCTTTTTTTTTTTTTTTAATGTGAGAAAATACACTGTTTCTTGTCCAAACCACTCTGAGCTGAAGTTTCTGTTCTTGCAGCCAAAAGCAGCCTCAAGGAGACATGCCCTGTTGAAGCTTCATCAATCCACTTCTTGGCTTAGCTTCAGCCTTGTATTAGTCAATCTCAAAAGGTGCTCCAAGTCAAATTGTTGCTGCCTTTAGCAACAAGGTGATCTGCATTTGGATTTCCTTGGTCTTGAACTGTTCTCACTACATGGAATCCTTCCAGATAGAGAAAGGCCATGTGCAATGAATAACAATTTTGATGTATCTATTGCACTTTGCATTTTATAGAATTTTCAATCTTTCCTTCAATAAACAGTTCTTAAGTATCTACTATCCTCCAAGCACAGGTAAGAATGATGCAGTAATGAACAAAACAGACAAGGTCACTGTCTTTATGAAGCTTATAAGGAAACAAGTACAAGATTGTGGTGAATGACAGGAAGGAAATAAATAGAACAAAGAAAGAGTAAATAAGGAACTGCGGTGGGGTGAATTCTTTAAATTAGATGGCCAGGGAAAGCCTCTCTGAGAAAATAATTTGTATTTTTCTGCTATAATTAAACATTTTTTATTATTGCAAAGTATACATAACATAAAATGTATCTCTGTAACCATTTTTAAGCATACAGCTCAGTGCCATTAAGTACCTTCACTTTATTGAGCAACCATCACCACCATTCATTTCCAGAACTTTTTTATCATCCCAAACCGAAAATCAGTAACTGAAAATCAATAAATATTAACTCCCCATTCCCCCTTCCTTCCAGACTCTGAAACCACAATTCTACTTTTTTTCTCTATGAATTTGACTTCTTTAGATATCTCATATAAGTGGAATTACACAGTGTTTGTCTTTTTGTCACTGGCTTCCTTCACTTAGCATAACATCCTCAATGTTCATCCATGTTGTAGCATGCGTCAAAATTCCCTTCCTTTTTAAGGCAGAACAATATTCCATTGTATGTTTATACCACATTTTAAAACATCCAGTGTTTGTCAATGGACACTTGGGTTTGAGGAAGTGACATGTGAAATATGAGTTTAAAGGATGAGAAGACCCAGTCACAGGAACTGCTGAAAGGGGTGTTTCTTGGTAAATGGAACAGTGGTTTCTTGGCAGATGGAAAGATAAAGGGCTGGGCAACTCCTAAGCTTTCCTTAACACCCAGTGCCAATGCCAGTACATTACTTTTCAAAGTCTTCTCTCCCATTCCTGAGCAGTTTGTCATTTTCTGTCTTTGCTTCTAAGAAACTTTATCTGTATTTATTCCATCGCATTGTTGTCTCCTCTACCAGGCTGTGGTTGTATCTTAGCTGTTTTGTGTCGCTGTAACAGAATACCAGAGACTGGGTAATTTATAAGCAATAGAAATTGATTTGGCTTATGATTCTGGAGGCTGGGAAGTCCAAGAGCATGGCACAGCATCCCGTGAGGACCTTTGTGGTGCATCATTGTGTGGCAGAAGGTGAAAGGGCAAGACAGTGTGAGAGCAAGGGAGCAGGACGGAGCTGAACTTGTTCTTATAATAAGCCCAGTCTCTTGATAACTAACCTACTCCATCAATAACAACATCCATTCATGAGGGCTGTGCCCTCATGACCTAATCACCTCTTATTAAGTCCCACCTCCCAACACTGTTGCATTGAGGATTAAGTTCCCAACACATGAACTTTGGGAGATACATTCAAACCATAGCAAGTTCCATCATCCCTCCCCAGCAAACCTTTTTCTAGCAGGTGCAAACAAACTACAAAACTGGTGAATTAGAGCTGCCAACAAACTGCAAAAATGATGGATTTGAGTTTTTCCTTACCCTTAGTCCCATAAGGCAGAAGAGATCAGGAACAAGGTGAAATACCAAATGCAGGCAGCAAAGGAAAATAAGTAAAGGGCCTTCATCATTTGCTAGCTAAGCCCTGAATTTAGAACCATAGCTTCCAGGAGCTGGAAGGGATATTAAGGGATATTGGAGATCACCTAATACAATGCATTTGCTTGGTCCTGGGGTGAAATGTTTTATGCAAGCCCCCAGAACTGATATGATTGGTTGGAAGCAGAAAAGGTTCTCAGCAGTCCTGAGAGGTGCTTAAAGTGAGTTCTCAAATCCCCCTTTATATCCTTCCAATGCCCCCCAATAGCTGGACCACCTTATATTACTCCAGGATTGGATGCCAGGCTGATGGAACAAAGGGGTCCTTGCAGAGCCCCACAACTCATACCAACAAGTGCTACAAACAGTCCCTGGGAGACATGATTTACTCTGGGCCTTTGCTGGGAGGGAGGGGGAGAACAGTTGTAAACGCCACTGTCCCGGAGATGATGGATCCCAGAAAGTGGGGCAGAGTTGGTCTTTCTCCAAAGGACCCCTCTCTGTAAGCAGAAATGGGCTGAGAGAGGGTAGCTGGTGTTGCCGAGGCCTCTGGTGCATTCTGGTGGTAGGTGGGTGGACAGAATCCTGGAAATGACTTGTCATAGCCCACTCTTGACTCATCCAAATGGGCCTGAAATTGCCAGGGCTGTGACTGTGCTTTGCATGAGCTTGCCCTCTGCAGCCCAAAATATCCTTCTCTGATTGTGTGGCATGAGTTGATTAACAGTCTCTCTTGGAATAATTCCCAGTCCCCTCAATCCTTTTCAGAATCTATTTTCTCACTTTACATGGGGCACCCTGTAAATGGGGACAGGATAATATAAAATAGTGCCAATGCTGGATTCTCAGAAAACAGCTAGATATTAGATCTGTACTTATTAAGCCCTCACATAGAAATAGGAAGACATTTGCCTTTAATTTACAGTTCATCAATCCAAAAATTATCCAGAACCTACCATGTGCTCAGAACTAAGAATTTTGGAGGAGAAAGTATAGCATGTATAGCCTGACATGATCCTGGCCCTTCACAGATTTATCAGCTTCCTTGAAATGACTAATATATGTGAAATAATGAGAAAAAAATCAATGCTATGGTATGTAGCCCTGACTCTTTGTGCATAACTAATGGGCTGCCATCCACCCCTGAGAGGGACTTCCTTTCTAAGGGATAGGGCTCCCTGGAATATTTTTGCAGGTTAACTAGGCACTGTTCTTCCAAACATGGCATTCCTTCCAAATGCTCTAACATATTGTTATATGAATAAATTTCATCCACAAGTGACACTCTATAATCCTTAGTGCAAACACCAAGTATGGACACTGTATATAAACTCTGAGGACTGGGAGAACATCTCAGTGACAGTTTATAACTTGACCCTGGAAAGCCAAGATGCCAATGCCCCTACCAGATGCCAGCTTGGGCCACTTTCACTCTTTCCTTTAAGACTTCCCAGTGTGCTGGTTCTGGGTCTCTCCAAACAACCATGTGTTGCGGCTTCAGCAGGCATGATTGCCACTTGTTTCCTGGAGCTGGATCTTGTCAACTTCACACCCTTGTCCTCTGTGTTACAGAGAATGTCCTTTGGGTTTGTCCATCTGAATTGCCATCTCTTTGCAATGGCCACATGCCATTTTCCTCTTCCTCTCTTTTTGCTCAAATCACAAGTTTTAGGGAAAAAAAATTAGAAGCAATTCCTCTCTGAGAAATTTTACACTTGGCTAGTTCCTGCCCCATGTGATGGGATCAAGCCAAGTCACCAGGTTTGTCCAAAACATTACAAGTGCAAAGGAACTCAAAGGAGGGAGAAGTCACTGTGGGATGAAATGTGTTGAGAGGGAGGCATGGAGGAGGTATGAATGCTAATGGAAGGAATGAAGACCCCAGGAGGGTGAGGAACTGATGCAGACCTGCACAGGCTAGGCGGGGCCAGCTGAGAGTGACACACTGGGCCAGAGGGGATGGGGTGACCAGTGGAGGTGAATAAAGTCCATTCAGCAGCTAAGAGTGATAGAATGGTTAATTTTGTGTGTCAACTTGACTGGCCTAAGGGATGCTCAGACAGATGATAGACATTATTTCTAGGTCTTTCTGGGAGAGAACCAGTGGGCCCTGTAAAGGAGATTGCCCTCCCCAGTGTGAATGGGCACCATCCCATCCATTGAGGGCCTGAATAGAGCAAATAGTGGAGGAAGGGCAAACTGTGTCTCCCTGTCCTTGAGCTGGGACATCTACCTTCTCCTGCCCCCAGACATCAAAGCTCTTGGTTCTGGGGCATTTGGACTCCAGGATATATGCCAGCAACCCCATCCACACCCCTTCCCTTCCCTGGTTCTCAGGCCTTTGTCCTCAGACTCAATTACACCACTGGTTTTCCTGGGCCTTCAGTTTGCAAATGGCATTTGACTTCCATAATCATGTGAGCCAATTCCCATAATGTATCTACTCTTATAGATAGCTATATATATCCTGTTGGCTGTGTTTCTCTGGAGAGCCCTGGCTAATACGAGTGAGCATCTACTATGTGCAGGCACTGAGCTGGGGCCTGAGAACACAGCAGGAGACAAGATGGACAAACCTCTCTGTCCACTATACCAAAATGTAATGGAGCATATATTCTGGTGGGCAGAGACATGTAATAAATAAAATAATAAGTAAACCGTACATTATTCAGAACCTGATAAGTGCTATGGAGGAGAAAAAAGCAAGGAAGATGAAAGGGCAACCTTTTATCATATATATATGATGTTTATATGTATAGAAATATTTATGGTTACATGAGAAATATAATGGTTATATTTCGCAGGCCAACTGAGAAAGTGGCATTTGAGCAAAGATTTGAAGGAGTTGACAGAGTGTGCTATCTGAAGACCCAAAGGAGGAATGATCCAGGCAGATGAACTAGCAAGGGCAAAGGCCCTGAGGTAGGAGCTAAATCTGCATATCTTCAGAAGTAAGAAGAGACTGGTTGATCAAGTTGATGAGGTAATGGGGAGACACTGTATATGGCCTGATAGGCCACTGAAAGGACTTTCTGTCTGGGTGCTGTGGCTCACCCCCATAATCCCAGCACTTTGGGAGGCTGAGGGGGGCAGATCTCATAAGGTCAGAAGTTTAAGACCAGTCTGACCAATTGGTGAAACCCTGTCTCTAATAAAAATCCAAAAATTAGCCAGGCGTGGTGGTGCACGCCTGTAATCCCAGCTACTTGGGAGGCTGAGGCAGGAGAATCACTTGAACCCGGGAGGCAGAGGTTGCAGTGAGCCAAGGTCACACCACTGCACTCCAGCCTGGGTGACAGAATGAGACTCCATCTCAAATAATAACAATAATAATAAAATAAAAAGAAAGGACTTTTTTTGCCTTTTACTCTGAGTGACATGAGGAGAGCTTCAGCAGTCTCTCTCTGGCTACTGGGCTGCCACTAGGGAGGCAGCAGGAAGTCAGGTCAGGAGCGAATCTAAGTACCCAGGTAAATGAACATGATGGCAGGACCAGCAGGGTGGCTATGAAGTTGAGAAGTAGGGGAGGCTGAGCATGTTTTTAAGATGGTCTCAACAGGTTGACAGTTGCCTAGGATACAGCCTGGGATGTAAGAGAAAGAAAGCACTCAAGGAAGACTCCAGCATTTTCGGCCTAAATAGCTGGAAGAAAGGAGGTTGCATTAAAGGAGGTGGTTGGATGGTGGGGTGGGGGGAGGACTTGGCAAGGAAAGGGGGGTTTCAAGTGTAAAGACTCTGGATTTTGCCCTGTAGGCAACAGAAAGGATTTAGACTCCTGAGCAGATGAATTCGTGTTTGTGATTGCATTAGTGTTGTAGAAAGGCAAATCTGGCCTTTATACAAGAGGGACTGCAGCAGAGAAAGACAATAGACAGAAAGACAAGCTTGGAAACTCCGTCTTAATCTAGACATGAAGTGGTAGTCATGGGAATGGAAACTGGAAAAATCTAACTCTAATGCAAACGTGCAATGGAGTCACATTTGGGATTTAGTAAAAATACATTCAACCCTCCTATATCCCCTAGGAAGCCCTACGGCCTCCTTGGCATCTCTATGATTGCAAAGGCTTATGTGTGCACAGCCATTTCTCATGCCGTTTGTTTGAACTCATGCTCTCACTCTGTCTCACTTCTCGTTTGTTTGTTTGTTTGTTTGTGATGGAGTCTCATTCCGTCACCCAGGCTGGAGTGCAGTGGCACAGTCTTGGTTCACTGCAACCTCTGCCTCCTGGGTTCAAGTAATTCTCCCACCTCAGCCTCCCAAGTAGCTGGGATCACAGGTGCACACCACCACACTTAGCTAAGGTTTTTTTTTTTTTGTATTTTTTGGTTTCACCATGTTGTCCAGGCTGTTCTCAAATTCTGACCTCAAGTGATCTTCCCACCTTGGCTTCCCAAAGTGCTGGGATTACAGGCGTGAGTCACTGCACCTGGCCTATTTCTTGGAGCTGGTTTCTTCTCTCTGACTCAAGTGGAACATATCCAGAAGTTGCCTTGGCCACTTCCACATGTCTACCACCAGCTACAACTGGGGCAAAAATTCATCTTTAGTTGCAAAGGGGACTGGGATTTGCCGTCTTTCTTCTGGGAAATCCTGTGCCCAAATTTGGGAATTTCTTTTCTTCTTCTTCTTTTTTTTTTTTTTAATAGAGGAATAAGAGAAGTGGGGACTGGGGAATAAGGCCCCCTCCTTTCAGCTGTCTCACCTCTCAGGACTTTCACTCCCCAGCCTGCTCCAGCCGTACCCGGAGGGCCTTGTTTTCCAACCAGACCCACCTCTTTAAAAAATAATAATAATAATTTTAATTAATTAATTAATTTAATTAATTTATTTTTTTACTGCTTCTTGTGGAGCAGGGTTACCCTATAGGCAGTGTGCCCAGAGTATCCCAGACATACCCTTAAATTGAACTTCTAAACAATACTGTTCTCTCCCTGAGAAGGGCTCTATGCCAGCCTCTTAAAGTAATGCTTTTTCTTCCAACCCACAGAAGAATGACAATTTGAAGAAATGACATTTTAATGACAGGACTTGGTGATGATGAAGAGAGAAAATTTAGATTTCTGTCTTTGGGAGCTGGAAAAATTGGAGCTGCATTATTAGAAATAATGTAATTAGGAAGCAAGGAAGAGTGTAAATAAAAATAGATGGCAAGGGTCGGGTGCAGTGGCTCACGCTTGTAATCCCAGCACTTTGGGAGGCTGAGATGGGAGGATCACTTGAGGCCAAGAGTTCAAGGCCAGCTTGATCAACAGAGCGAGATCCCATCTTTATTTTATATATAGAGAGATATATACATAAAACGTATATCATAAAATGTATATAAAATGAATAGATAGATAGATAGATAGATAGATAGATAGATAGATAGATAGATAGATAGATAGTGGGGAGGTGGGACAGGGATGGGAAGAGAATGTATTTTAGGAGGAAATGATTATGTGAGGTTTGGACATGATACATTAGAGGTAAGGGTGGGCATTAAGGTAAAAATGTACTCTAGGCTCTTGAAAACATGGAAAACATGTCTGGTTATAAAGTCAGGCTGAAGAATGGACATCATTTCTGTGTGCCTCAGTTTTCTCATCTGTAAAGTCGGGGTAGTAATTGAACTTTCAAAAAATTAATTAATTTAAAAAATTTTTTTTAGAGACAAGGTCTTGCTCTGTCGCCCAAGCTGGAGTTCAGTGGTGCTATCATGGCTCACTGCAGCTTCAAACTCCTGGGCTCAAGGGATCCTCCTACCTCAGCCTCCCCAAAAGCTGGGACTACAGGTATGGGCCACCACTTCTGACCTAATGGAACCTATTAAATGACACAGAGCATGTGTTAATGATGTAGACACACAGAATAGAAACAGCATATTAGAAACATATTATAAACTGCAGCAGCCAAGATCACAGGGGATAAAGAAAGACATGCATGGGTACGAAGTGAAGGCAAGGGCAGGATTGGACCCTCAGTGGCGACCGAAACACAGGGACTAGGTTGGAGGGAGCCACAGAGAGACAAGGCTGGGAATCTGCTCAGGTCTGTGGGAGAGGGGAACCAACCCAGGTGGGACCCTGGGGCTCCCACCACGGCAACCTCATCTCTAAGGGCAGCAAGTCCCAAGAGAAGGTTAGATGTGCTGAGCACAGGCCCAGCTCATGAACAAGTCCTCTCTACACCTCTAACATTCTCGATTCTATGAGCAGGATAATTTTGAGGGCTGGCCTGCTAATCTCAGAGAAGCATGTGCTCTTGTGGGCATTTCGGTACCATTTTCATGTAAATGTGCCACAGGGAAGTACATTCAGAATTGATTGGTGCTTTCTGCCTATGTTGGTATCCCCAGCTCATTCCCTTCACAATTTTCTCATCACGTAGGGACTTAAGGGATATGGTGAAGCAACCTGGCCAAAGAGCCCTATTATTTGTTTTCCTCTCTTTGGTATTTTAGGGGTGATGACTAAGAATCTGTCAAATTGTTTACAGTAAAATGCCACACATACAATCCCTTTGACATTCACATCTGGACTTAAATACCATGAAACACGCATGCGCTCCTTAAAGGATTGCTTCTCTGAAAGCATGTAATTCATCGTTATCTCTACATGACCAGGTGTAATTTGCGGGAGCAGAAGATTCATTTTCCTATTTAAAACAATGAAGGGGGTTGAGATCCTGATTTGTATGGTAGCTGCTTTAGGCTGTCAGCTCTAGATATTTTCATCTTTGATCTAGGCTGGTGTCTGTTTCAGAGCAAAAACAGCCAGGAGCAGTCGGAAAGATAAGCACACACCAAGCGGGAACTTTTGCCAAGAGGGAAAATCTTATCTAACCCCAGTGGCACAAAGATGTGCTTGTCCCTTAGCTCAAGAAGAGTCTTGAGGTCAAGGAGGAAGGTGGAAATGGCCTGGAGGTCACACAGCCCTTGCCTCTGTCATAACAATGGGTCGTACTATCAAAGAGCTGTTTGGGATTGTGTTAGTCCAGGTCCTCTGGGAAGCAGATGGCAAGAGATTTACTGGGGGAAATGTCAGAAGTATAAAGAGGAAGATGCAGGAGAAGGGAGGAAAGCCTTCAGACTGTGATGGCAGGCTGGGCCCTGTAGAGGAGAGAGAGAAGGAAGGATGATTGATTGGGCTGGAAGAGTTGCAGAAGTTAGTGCTGTTCTAAGAAAGATTGGACCAGGCCCATGAGGAATCTCCCAAATCAAAGTGGCTCCTCAAAGGAGGCCCCCATCCTGCAGGAATGGATCTGTTTTAGCACCTCCACCTTGCTCAGTCATTGAGTGGGACCAGCCTGGGGGAAGCCCAGCCTCGGTGCCAGTACAGCGATGGGCCCAGCTGCAGCACCAGTCGGCCTCACTCCAGGCGGTGGAAGATCCAAGTGGCACATTCTCAGGCTGCCCCAAGGACGATTTGCAAGACGTCATGTCTAAAAAGCCTGATAAAGATCCTTGTGAAAATGTTCATGACTCAGTTACCAATAGCAATGAATTCTACTCAAACTGACCACCTCTCATTTAAAGGGTTCTGAAAGTCAAGGGATGAAAGTGGGGATCCTTACATGTGGGGACTGAGCAGAGAATGAATCTGGCTCTAGGTTTTGAGCTGTGTCCTGCCCTATGAACTGTTCTTA
Source organism: Mandrillus leucophaeus (assembly GCF_000951045.1). Classification (NCBI taxonomy): domain Eukaryota; kingdom Metazoa; phylum Chordata; class Mammalia; order Primates; family Cercopithecidae; genus Mandrillus; species Mandrillus leucophaeus. The sequence continues at coordinate 1,152,426 of NW_012106975.1, read as the reverse complement.
TGACACCACTCCTGACACCAAATGGTTGGGATTTTACCAACTAATTCTCTGACTCTTCAGACACTAACTGGGTGTCCTATATTTCAATTCAGTTCTGACACTAACCACCTGGAGTTAGTGCAGACCCCACAGGTTCTGGAGCTCAGTTCCACAAGACTGCCCTTCAACTTCAGGCAGCCACAAGTCCTGGGCCTCTCATACTCTTGACAAACTGGCTATAAAGTTGGAAGTTCCCATGACTTCCCCTCAGGTCCAATAATTTGCTAAAATGGCTCGCAAAACTCAAGGAAACATTTCACTTATGTTATAAAGGATGTAGCTCAGGAACAGCCAACTGGAGAAGATGTGTAGGGCAAGAGATGGAGATGGGGGTGCATTGAGCTTCCATGCCCACTCTGGTGCTCCACTCTCCCAGCACCTCTGTATGTTTACCAGCCTGGAAGTTCTTGTAACCCTATCATTTAGGGGTTTTTAGTGGAGGTTTCATCACATAGGCATGATTAATGAAATCATTGGCCATTGATGATGAGCTCAATCTCCCAAACGCCCCCTTCCCAGGATGCTGGGGTTGTGGCTGAGAGTTCCCATCCTCTAACCATGGCTTGGTCTTTCTGGTGACAAGCCCCCAGCCTGAAGCTATCAAGGGACCCAACAATGGTGGTCTCATTAGAACAAAAAGACACTGTTATCATGCAGAAAATCCCAAGGGATTTAAGAGCTCTGGTGCCAGGAACCAGAGACAAAGAACAAAGTCATATTTTTTTTTATTATATCACACACATACTGTCAGTGTGTCACTGAGTTTATTGTAGTAATAATAGTAATAATAATCACTACAACCTCTACAAAGGACAGAACCGGGTTCTCGTGCTTGCTAGGAGTGATGCTTACCATAAAAAGCCACAGCAGCATTTTCTTACTCTCATGTATAATTTCCAAACCCTTCCAAATGAGGATAACAGCCTGTGCCCTAGGCATCCTTTAATAAGAGAGGGACAGGGCAGCTGGTCAGGAGGGGAAGGAAGGCTCACTGGCCAGAGAGGCACATAGGAGAAGCTGACACAGTGTGCAAAACCAGCAACTGACAACCGAGGGACTCAAGGACCTCCATGACCTGCCCACCCTTCTGTCCCACACACTCTGTGGATAGCTTCCTCCAAGATTTCACCCAGGCAGCCTCCCTCCACTCTCTTCCCATCTCTCCCCTACTGCCCCAGACCTGCCCTGGCTTTCTTTCTGAGGGAGCCTCTGGTAGGGAGAGGACAACTTAAGGTTTGCAGGTTTACTGTATATTAATTTGACCAATTAATTGCTATTTAGCCTTTTGTATCTGCCAGGATCCTTTTAAACACAAACTGGTTAATTCTTACATCTCTTTGGTTTTTCCTCTGGGCGTAGGCTCATGCTATGAACATATTAGATGCTCTGTGCATACTTATTGACCAGTTTGTTAATTCTATGAATGAATACTATCCAAATAGCGGTAAAAGCCCTTGCAGCACAGTGATTGCATCACAGAACCCAGTGCTGGTTACAGATTGCTTTTATCTAGAAGGCTTCAGTTATGAAAATATTGTCTTCCAACTGGACCAGAAGGAACTTAAGGTCAGGAAGACGTGCAGATTGATCCACCGTCTTTTTTCCTGCAACTCTAGAAACCAAAAAGCTCTGAGAATGAATGTGGTTTTGTTCAAAGTTTGAGGTGAACTCCCTTGGCGGTAAAACATGACCTGAACTGATGTGAGACTATAGTCTTTGTTTATCCTCCTAGAATGAATATTCATACATTCCACTGCAAATATTAGTTTGTTGCTTGCAGAGTGCTGGCCCAGACCCCACTTGTGGCATTAAGTAATGTATAGTAGGGGAGCTGAATTACCTTTTGCTATGGTCTGAATGTCCCCCAACATTCATGTGTTGAACTTAATTGCCAGTGTGACAATATGAAGAGATGGGGCCTTTAGGAGGTGATTAAGTGATGCAGGCAGAGCCCTGATAAAAATAAAAACTCGGCCGGGCGCAATGGCTCAAGCCTGTAATCCCAGCACTTTGGGAGGCCGAGACGGGCGGATCACGAGGTCAGGAGATCGAGACCATCCTGGCTGACACGGTGAAACCCCGTCTCTACTAAAAAATACAAAAAACTAGCCGGGCACGGTGGCGGGCGCCCGTAGTCCCAGCTACTCAGGAGGCTGAGGCAGGAGAATGGTGTGAACCCGGGAGGCCGAGCTTGCAGTGAGCTGAGATCCCGCCACTGCACTCCAGCCTGGGCGGCAGAGCGAGACTCCGTCTCAAAAAATAAATAAATAAATAAATAAAATAAAAAAATAAAAAAATAAAAACTCGAGGGAACTAGCAAGCCCCTTTGCCCTTCAGGCTTTCCTCAAGTGAGGATGCAGCAACAAGGCACCATCATGGAAGCAGAGACCCCTCAACAAGCATCCAACCTGCCTGCATCTTTCTCTTGGATATCCCAGCCTCCAGAACTGTAAGAAATAAATTCCAAATCTTTTATAAGTTACCCAGGCTGTGGTGTTTGTCATGGCAGCAGGAACAAACTAAGGCACCTTTCTAAATCTGAAAAATTCTGACTTAGAAACATGTCTGACTCTAGGGATTTTGCATAAAAGGTTGTAGTCCTGAATTCTGCATCAATCAATATAGTCACAGATGCAAGTAACTGATAGTCCCACTCAAATTGGCTTAAATAATAAAAAGAATGCATTGACTCACACAACTAAAAAGTCTATAAATTGCATGGCTTTCAGGCATGGTTTAATCCAGAGGTTCAAAGTTATTGAAGCCCTACATCCTCTGTCTCCAATATTCTTGCCTTTACCCTCCTTTGTCTTTTGGCTTTATCCTAGATTGTCTTTACAAATTGTAGCCAAAATGATTGCAGTAGTTCCACACCTTGCAGGGGTGCCCCACGTGGCTCAGAGGAAGAAAGAACGTCTTTGTCCTGGCACTCCAAGAAAAAGGTCCCATGGCCATACCCGAATGGCCACACTAGATGTGTTGGGGTGGGGTGGGGGGTAAATTGGGCTGATTAGCTTTGCCTAAGACAAGCATGCTACTTCTAGGGCCAGGGCAAAATTAGTTGACGTGAAACCACATGGATCTCCAAACAAAAACCAGGAATGATAGGGAAGCGGAAGGAAAAATGAATATTGTGGAGGTAACAACCACCTCATAGCCTTTTCCTCTGTAGTCAACACACTCCTGAGCATATTAAAGACACTTAATGTAAACTGGCCTGTGTTCAACTCAAACCTGATCCCCAACGGTCAACAAGGATTCTGTTTTCTTTATATTATTAGCTTCCTTTCTTTTCTTTCTTTCTCTTTCTTTCTTTCTATATTCCTTCTCTTCCTTCCTTCCTTCCCTCCTTCCTTCCTTCCTTCCCTCCTTCCTTCCTTCCTTCCCTCCTTCCTTCCTTCCTTCCCTCCTTCCTTCCTTCCTTCCTTCCTTCCTTTCTTTCTTTCTTTCTTTCTTTCTTTCTTTCTTTCTTTCTTTCTTTCTTTCTTTCCTTCCCTCCCTCC
>NW_012106975.1:1143040-1148834 GCF_000951045.1 Mandrillus leucophaeus | reverse complement strand
TCTTTCTTTCTTTCTTTCTTTCTTTCTTTCTTTCTTTCTTTCTTTCTTTCTTTCTCTTTCTTTCTTTATTTCTCTTTCTTCCTTTCTTTCTTTCCTTCCTTCCTTCCTTCCTTCAGACAGAGTCTTGCTCTGTCTTCATCCAGGCTGGAGTGCAATGCCACGATCATAGCTCACTGCAGCCTCCAACTCCTGGGCTCAAGTAATCCTCCTGCCTCAGCCTCCCAAAGTGTTGGGATTACACGCATGAGCCACCGTGTCTGGCCTCTTTGTATCATTAGCTTTCTACTCTCCTTTATGATCCTATGCAGCTTCCCAGGTGCTTATCTTACAGTATTTATTTTATTTATTATATTCTACCTTGTATCAGTCATTTGTGTAAATATAATCTACCTTATTGAACTCTAAGCTCCTTTAGGTGGGGTCTAGCTTTAGGTGGGGTTCTAGCTTGGTTCCATGCTTAGTATATGTCTTGCAATGACAAACATTCAATGAGTGTTGGTTGAACCAAGTCTATTCCCCACCTCAGATCAAGGTATTAGCAATGTAAAGAACTCAGCAAAGCAGGGAGGGTGGGGTACAGATGGATGGAGAGAGAATGATGCTGTCTTTACATGTTTTTCATTGGAAACCTACCTAAAAGCTCCATACATATTACACTAAGGTAAAGTGATTCGAGGAGCAAGAAACAGAAAACCTAGATTGAACTGCCTTGAATAATAAAGGTGACATATTAGTTCACAAACTGGAAACTTTTGAGCCAGGGCAAGCTTTGGACCCAGCAGCTCAAGATTGTGAACATAAACCCAGTTATTTTCCTTTCTCCAAGACTAACTTCCTCATGGTCGCCAAATGGCTGCAAGCAGTTCCAGGCATCTCATTTACACACCACACTGTCTAGAACACATGCACTGCTTGAATGAAAAGGTGGCCAGGGGAGGGGGAAGCCAGACAAAACTTATCTTTGGAAACAGGGATGGGTCAGCTTCTCACTAAGAATTGCATGATGTGTTCGTTTGCTAATGCTGTCTTAACGAAGTACCACAACCTGGGTGGCTTAAACAACAGAAATTGATCGCCTTGTACTTCTGGAGGCTTTAAGTTCAAAATCAAGGTTTCCACAGGATTGGTTCCTTCTGAGGGCTGTGAGGGGAGGATCTGCTCCAGACCCCTCTCTCTCTGGCTTTTAGATGGTCATCTTCTCCCTGTGCCTCTTCACAGTGTCTTTTTTCTATGCATGACTGTCACTGTGTCCAAATTTTCCCTTCTATAAGGACATCAGTCATATTGGATTGGGGGCTTGCCCTACTCCAGTATGGCCTCATTGCAACTTAATTAGCTACATGTACAATGACCTTATTTCCAAATAAGGTATAGAGGTACCGAGGTTAGGTCTTCATTATACGAATGTGTTGGGGGTGGAGGGGAACATTTCAACCTCTAACACATGGGATGGAGGAGTGGACAGGATAGCTAAATGAAAATCAGGGTTCTATTAGGGAGAAGAAACAAGGAAATGGGTTCTGGGTCAGCAATGGTAAAGGTCTTATAGTGAACTCTTTCTACAACAAAAAAGTAGAGATGAGGCTTTCAGGGACAGTGATTGTGGAAAATCATTTTCCCTCCCGCTAGCACATGGTAGACGATGGGTGAGATGACAGATTCTTCCCTCACACTGTCTTCCACCTCTGTGGTTTCACTGGATAGTCTCTCTCCGGCAATCATGTGTTATTTAGCCCTGAGAAGCTCTGAGATGCTTTTGAACATTACCCAGTTAATCCACACGATGCCTGCTGGGATTTCTCTTAGAAAAGAGACTCTCAAGGAGATATATGGCAGAAATGCCCAGAAATGAGAATCCTGAAGCCACCCCACAGTCCCAAGCATTTCTCTTGGCCCAGAATATTCAGCATTAAAGAGTGAAGACCACGTTTTCAGCTTTGTTAGTGTCTGGACGCCCTGGTAGGGAGAGAGAGCCTCACTGGTGGTGTCCACAGGAATGTGGAAGTGAAGATGCCTCTCCGTACAGTGCAGACACTTTATCTCATCTCAGGCAGGGCGCTATGGAGGAATGGGCTGGAAAAGAATGAAGGTCACAGGGGGACCTGGGCTATGCAGAGGTGCCTGGAACACTCAAAGGAATCCCTTTAACCTGGGAAAGAGAAAACGCTACCACTTTGGAGCCCAAGTTATGTAGAGCATCTTGTTCAGAAAAACTCAGTTGATATCAAGTATGACACAGCCTTACTACTTCCTATTAAAAAGGCCGACATTAACTCTAAGGGGAAGTTATATGGGATACATGGTTCTTTTATAATGTTTTGGTTTCTAAGAGCTTCTTTGGGATATGATTGGCATACTATAAATTGCAAGAATTTGAAGTGTACAATTTGATAATTTGCGATGTATGTATATAACTGTGACAGCATCACCATTATCAAGATAATGAACATATGCATCACCATAAAAAGCCTCCTCCCACTCCTTCTCTCCCACCATGCCCCATCCCTTTCCTTAGGCAACCACCATTCTCCTTTCTGTTGCTATAGATTAGTTTGTTTTTTTGAGACTTCTATATAAACGGAATCATACAGTATGAACCCTTGTTTTGGTCTGCCTTTCTTCACTCAGTAATCATTGAGATAGATCTACAGTGCTGTGTGCATCAATGTTTATTCCTTTTCATTTCTGAGGAGCAGTCCATGATCTGCATGTTCGTTGACCACAATTTGTTTATCCAGTCACCTGTTGATAGATATTTGGATTGTTTTCCATTTCTGGCTATTTTATAAGTCAAGCTGCTGTGAACATTCATGGGAAAGTCTTTGGACCTGAGGCACGGGTTCAGTGGTGGCACATCGGCTTAGTGGGGCTGGTTTTACTTTCTGCCTGTGGGTATGTGCAAGTAGTTCTGGCAAGATCCCTGTGCTTAGCAGAGACTGGCCTGCTCAGGCCATCTTTAGGGTCCTCGTCCTCTTTCACAGGGCATCATCCCTGGCTTTTGCTTTGCTCTCCTTCCTTCCCCAGCCCCTACTGCTGCCATAATTGGTGACTAGACTGGAACTTAGGGAAAATAGACATGTGGAGAAGAAGTACTTTTAAGAGGATCTGGGATTTACTTTCTTAAAATCAACTCTAAATCCTCCATTATCACCCAGCAAACCAGCTGGTATATGCAATACCACACTTAGACCTAGGCAACAGCAGCCACTGCTCTGTATCCTGTGACTAGAGTTTCCCTTCTTGCCCTCCTCTAATCACACCCACTTCACAGCACAAAGAGGCCAACTGATATGATTTTGCTGCATCTTCACCCAAATCTCATCTTGAATTGTAGTTCCCATAATCCCCACATGTTGTGGGAGGGACCTAGTGGGAGGTAATTGAATCATGGGGTGGTTACCCCCATGCTGCTGTTCTTGTGATGGTGAGTTCTCGCAAGGCTTGATGGTTTAATAAGGGGCTTTTCCTCCTTTTGCTTGGCACTTCCCCTTCCTGCCGTCATGTGAAGAAGGATGTGTTTGCTTCCCTTTCCACCATCATCATAAGTTTCTGAGGCCTCCCCAGCCATGTGGAACTGTGAGTCAATTAAACCTCTTTCCTTTATAAATTACCCAGTCTCCGTCAGTCCTTTATAGCAGTGAGAATGGCCTAATATACCACCCAAAGTCTGCACCATCATCACCCCACCCTGTCCACACTCTCCATGCTAGAGACCCAGAATTACTTGCCCAGGTGACTCCAGCCCACTTATAGGATGTCCATGGGCTGCTCTCCAGCTCTGAGCTGCCTGAAAAGTAGATAGCTATGGGCAGAGGGGATGGATGGAGCTTGCACGTGTCCATGAGTGCATCCTCATGGATGTGCACACTCACGTGTGGGTACACTAGCACACAGAGCCCTTTGCGGTGTGTGTTGGAGTAAGGAGTGAAAGAGACAGGGAGGGACCATGGCCAGGGTCTGGGGGACAGGAGCCAACTCTTCCCATGCTCACAGCACAGAACAAGAAGGAGTTCAAGAATTTTCAGTGTAAGCCTGGCCTACAGAATGTTGGGAAAGTCTATTTGTCAAGTGGGAAGCTACATCATATTTCCCTTCACAGTGTTTTGGCTTGATTCAGAACTTTATGTCTTTAGACATTTGATGCATGGGCCTCCACTTGTACTCTTGTACTTGTATTCTTGCCTTGTCCACCATTAGGGATGGGCCAAGGTCCACCACCCTCTGCCTGCATCACATAATTTTCATGTTATATGCCGGCTTTTATTGCTTTCTTTTCCCCTCCTGAGTTATACTTCATGTTTACTTTAACCTTTTTTCAATTGCATAAATATTGAGAGAAAGCGTGACTTGGGTGGGGAAAAGGGGGAAACACATTTTGTGTGATCTGCCCCAAGCCTGCACACCTGGAGGCCAGGTTCTGCTGTAACTTCAGAGTAAGGAGTTGATGTTTCTCATCAAGATTATGGAAATCCAGGTAGACTCTTTGCTTTGAGGTCGGGCAGCTTGTTTTCCCACTAAAAACCTACCTTGACCACCATTGTGGAAGAGCGATTGCAAAAATGGCTCTAATTCTCCACTTCTCCACTCCTCCCATTGCAATATGACTTTGTGGCTCCTCTCCTCCTATTAAGAGAGGGGATGTGTCCCCTCTTGCCTCGGATCTAGGCTGTCTGTGTGACTCACTGTGATGAATAGAATGTGGCAGAAGGCACAGTGTGCCAGCCCCACACGCGGGCCTCCAGGGGTGTTCCTGCACATTTACTCTCTCTCAGACCCCCACTTCTGCCATGAAAACAAGGTTGAGCCAGACTGCTCCATGACAGGCCACGTGAGGCAGCCTGGACCATCCTGTCCAAGGCCACCAGCAGCCCATCCAATGACTGCCCAGAGATGGATGAGCTCAGCTGAAATGAGCTAGGCTTGACCCAGGTCAGCAGAACCACCCATCCAACACATACTCAGGAATGTCAGAAAGTCAACAAATCCATATTTTATCAGTTACATGGTCTTTCATGAAACTCCACTAACCTTCAAAGTGTTGTGCAAAATAAGAAATGTTTTCATATAAGTTCAGAAAATTATAAGTTAACCTGGTTAAACAAAGTTAAACCTGCTTTTTCCCTTCAAGACTTCTCAAACTTTTAATACAGAACCATCTAATCAGTATGCCTAAGCAATGCAGGCACAAGAAACTCCATCAGATCTATGTGCAAAATCATAGCCAAAAAAAAAAAAAAAAAGTTAAAGTCACTAATTAAGACCTAATATGTGCATTTCCTGAAATGTGGATTAAACTTCATGATAACTTAATTATTCCTCAACCTTGTCCTATTGGGATGGATAAATTATCAAAATGAATCATGGCACTAAAAGCACAGGCAGGCAACGAAAGTGAAAACAGATAAATTAGATTACATCAAAAGTTAAAACTTCTGTGCATCAAAGGACACAACCAACAAAATGAAAAGACAACCTACAGAATGATAGGCAGTATTTGCAATAGGTATTGAAAAGGGAGTTAATATTCAAAATATATGAAGAATTCCTACAACTTAACAACAACAAAAAACTGAATAACCCAATTTAAAAATGGGCAAAGGACTTGAATAGACATTTCTCCAAAGGAGATACACAAATGACCAAAAAGCACATGTAAAAATGCTCAACATCACTAATCATTATGGAAATGCAAATCAAAGCCACAATGAGATTTCACCTCACACCTGTTAGGATGGCTACAAAGGATGAAGGAAGGAAGGAAGGAAGGAAGGAAGGAAGGAAGGAAGGAAGGAAG
>NW_012106975.1:1077558-1142825 GCF_000951045.1 Mandrillus leucophaeus | reverse complement strand
AGAAAGAAAGAAAAAAGAAGGAAGGAAGGAGGGAGGGAAGGAGGGAGGGAGGGAGGGAGGAAGGGAGGAAGGAAGGGAGGGAGGAAGGAAGGAAGGAAGGAAGGAAGGAAGGAAGGAAGGAAGGAAGGAAGGAGAAAATAGCAAGTGTTGGCAAGGATGTAGAGAAATTGGAACTCTTGTGCACTATTGGTGGAAACATAAGATGGTGTAGCCACTGTGGAAAACAGTATAGCGTTTGCTAAAACATTAAAAAACAAAACCATTATATAATCCAGCAATTCCACTTCTGGATATATAACAAAAAGTATTGAAATCTGGGACTCAAAGAGATAGTTGTATACCCATGTTCAAAGCTGCATTTTTCACAATGGCCAAAAGTGGAAGGAAACCAAGTGTCCATCAACTAATAAGTGGATAAACAAAATATGGTGCACATATACAATAGAATATTACTCAGCCCTAAAAAGGAAGGGACTCTGGCAATGCTACAACATGGATGAATCTTGAGGAATGTTAAGTGAAATAAGATACAAAACAATACTGTATGATTCCATTTATATAGGATATCTAGAGCAGTCAAAATTATAGAGGCAGCAGAAGGGTGATTGCCAGAGACTGGGATGAAAACAGGGAGTTGTTGTTTAATGGGTATAGAGTTTCAGTTTGGGAAGATGAAAAAGTTCTGGAGATTGGTTGCACCACAATGCAAATGTACTTAACAACACAGAATTATAAAATTAAAAATTATTAAAGTGGTAAATTTTATGTTCTGTATATTTAATCACAATTAAGAAGAAAACAAGAAAAAAACTCATGATGCCAAGCAAAGTATGTCAGCGTGTTATCTTAAAACATCCACCTTAATCAGGAAAAAATAATAATGTTCTAAGTATCTTCAAGTGCAAAATAAGAAACAAGTAACTTTAAAAGATCAGTTGGTTATCAAATCAAACTCAAGGAGCTACCTATAAAGTCATGCAATTAATAATTAAAAGCCAAATTATCTCATATTATTCCATAATGGCTCATTTGACCCACCTGCCTGAATTGTCTGCCCTGCATTGGGACCAATGAAACAAGGGAAACAGAAAAAGGGTCACTTTTAAATAATGTGATTAGTGAGCGCATCATGGCATTTCGGATGGCAAATTAATGAATCAAAATGTTTCTGTTGCAGGTTGATATATCTACAAATATTAGTAATTGTGCTCAATAATTGCATTGGCTAAAAATCCCTGAAGAAAAAGGTTTGAAAGAAACTTATTTATTTTGCAAAGGAGTACCAAAGCAAAGCACAGGTGATGAAATATTCAAAGTGATAAAAGGAAGCACTGAAACAAATATTATCAGAACCCTGCATAAATTTGTGCATGGATGATATAGCTACAATGACAGGGAGGTGTCAAGGTTGTACATCAAGAGTTCATTCTGAAAACCATGTGATGCAAATAATACATTGTTTTATTCACTGGGAAGTCCTCATATGAACAAGTTTGCCTATAGATCTGAATTTCATGTGAATGACACCATAAAAATGGTGAGTCTAATGAAATCCAAGCTGCATAGTCCATCGGTTTTCAGCTATATCTAAATAAATGGTGTCATAACATCCATTTCTGATATTTCACAATGAAGTTAATTGGCTGGCCAGAGAAAGTATTGTGTCAGTAATATATGAATAAAAGAAAGAATTGAAAATTGTTTTATAAATCATTCACACCATGCAGATATACCAAAGAATAGTTAATGACTTTTCTAAACGGCTTAACTGACAGTTTTGAGCATTTGATTGAAATTAATTAAAAATTACCAGAACTGCATGAAAACATATAAATGTGTATCACAAAGTTTATGCATTCAGAACAAAAATTTAACTTAATAAAATTGAGGTTAATATGATTTACCTGTAATATTAATCAGGACTAACATATCAACTCTAAAAATAATTAGAGACCAATAGAGAAAAATATGTGCAGGCTTAGAGAAAAGTTTGATCATTATTTAGAAATACTCAATACGATCAAGTTTGATTGTATTCTAAATCCAAAAATATTATCGTAAGATATTATATTTGTCAATAAAACAAAAGGTAGAGTTTCTGGTTTTAAAGAGTTATCTTACCCTTAAAATATAATTTAAAGAGATCAAATTATCTAAATTCCTACTAACGATGAGAGAGAAGTTTCTGCCAGTTGAAGAATAAGAGATATTATTGTGTCATTTGCTATCATGCATATGTGAAAATAAACTTTATTTCCAGTGCTGACTATTAAGATCCTGGTTAAGATTTATATGCATTCATTTCAAACATAAAACCTGATATTAAAAAGTAAGTCTGTGAAAACAAGCTCAAGTTTATTAACTTTTTCAAATGCAATATATGTAAATATAAACCCCCGCCTGTTTACTCCAGTGAGTCACAGAAATAGAGTATCATCATTTTCCATGTGTGCAGGGATGCAAAAAAATGCTGGGAAACAGTGTTTTAATATATTATGTGTACTGTGCGTATTCAAAAGGGTACTGCAGTATGTAGCTTTTCCCAAATTTGCTCAGTCATAGAACTTTTCTTGTATGTAACAATGGTTAATGTCTTGTGTTGCACTAGTGTTTCCTGGAACACAGCTTGGGAAAACTGATGCAGTCTGAACTTGTAATTACACAGCTGTCCAGACAGGGAAAGTGTGTTGCCCAAGGTCATGGGGCAACACATATCTCTGCTTTCAAACCATTGCTCTCTTATACGACTTCCCCGAGGAGGCAATCTAAGTAGGATATGGAGAAACCCATCAAGTCCTTATTGGTTTTTTTCTTAATGATGAACTTTCATCATTTTAACTGTAGCTCCATAGCAACTAGAGTTGCATTTTCTTGTGGTTTCCTGCCATTTGTTTTGGAAGCCTGTTCCCCTTTTGTATTATTAAGCTTATTGTTAAGTCCCATGGCTGGTTTAGATTGTATGCTTCCTTGTTTGTTCAGTCATTTGGCTAATTTGGCTCACCAGAGATAGTATTTTTCAAAGGCTTTCCTCTTCTTAAGTTCATCCAGAAATTGGAAATCTGAACAGCCGTTACAGAGTTCCTCAGCCCTAAGATTCCACAATCCCTAGGTGTGAGGTGGGGATCAGGCATCAGAATTTTCAAGCTTCAAATCTTCAATGCTGATCTTTAACTCTTTTCTTCTTATACTTTCCATAAGATTTTAAAGAGAAGCACATATTCCATCCCTTGGCCCTTGTCACATGTGTCTGGGAGATGGAGTGGTAACAGGAAGTCTACTGAGCTGTAGACTTACAGGAAAATGAGGGAAAGTCAGGGCAGCGGGGCTGGATTGGGGGAGGATCTGGGCTGAGATGGAGACACAGCCAAGTCTTCAACCTACCCCATAGGGAGCTCCAAAGATGGGACAGCCTTTGTACAGGTCCCCAAGCCTTTGTACCTTTGCATCATCCAGTCACTGGATGCCAGTTAGGGCATGAACTTGGGTGAAACAGCTTTCTTCTATTGAGGGAAATTCTTAGCCCTCACCCACTAGCAGCTGCTGGGGGAATCAATCCTTCATTCTTGCTGGGGGCATGTGGATTTGGCAGTGCCACACAGCATCCACCATCCCTGGAGAATTTCTCTTGACCTCAGTCCAACAACCCATTTCCTAATCAAACAATTACTAGCAAATGTTTGGACTCCCATGCTACAGCTTGAGAAACCTAAGGCCTACCTTCCTCCCTAAGTGAAGGAAAGTAACACTAGCTGATGATATTCAGTGTAGTCAAAATTCAGGAGACCTGGAAAATCTGGATGCTTTGCGTGGCATAACTGATGTTTAGTTGACTGGTGCCATTTACTGAATCAGTTCCCCTGTCCCTTGCAATGTGCCCCCATGTATTTCTAGGAGATCCAAGGTTATCTCGTTTGGGCTTAGGAATCTCCTCCAGCCTTTTCCTCTGGGAACTGCTGCATTCACCAGGCACAGCTGTTGCCACCTCCAGAGTACTACAGACCTCAGGGTATCAAAGCAGCTGGCTATGAGCCCTGGATCCCACTTCACAAAGCATGCTGCACTCTTTTCCTCTTTCAGGTTCGTCATCTAAGTACTAACACTGTGCTGACCTGTGCCTCAGAGTCTATGTGATATGTCATGAAACAACTTTCAGTCTTTACTTCAGCTCTCCCTGCATGCTCCCTACTCTCCCAGCTCCACCACTGGACTCAGATTTCAGTCCTCGGGACTTGGCAAGGAGACAGGTCCAAGTGACAGTTGCTATGCTGTGCTTCAGAGCAGTGCAGTCTTTGGGTTTGAAGCCCAGCACTGCTACTTACTGGGTGTTCTCAGTCAAGTTACTGCAACTCTCTGAGTCTCAGTTTTCTTATCTGTTAAATGGACACTTGATACTTTCTATCTCAGAGTGTTGGTGGGAGAATTTTTAAAATTAATATATGTAAAGTGCTTAGAACAGTGCAGCACAGAGAAAGCACTCAGTAATAGCACTTCTTTTCAGAATTGGCCTCCCTTCTGAGCACCAGGCCACCTTTGTCTAACTGGCTTCCCTGGAACTCCTGAGTGCCGTCAGCAGCTTTCTGACTGGCCAGCCTGACTATCTTGCTAAAATGGCCCCAGAGATGAGCACAGTGCAGTCCCAACAGGGATCCTGCACTTCATGGCACTTAATGGACTTCTTTCACTCTGTTTAGGTGGTGGGACCCTCCGGAGCTGGGTCTCTGGCCACCCATTCACTCCCACCACACAGGCCTCTGTAGCTTTAATTCTGCCCAGGCTGACCCCTTGGGAGAGCTCAGCAGACCTCAGCAGCATCTCTGACTTTGTGACACAGGAGCTCCACCCCAGCTCCATGGCCTCCCAGACAAATGAAAAGGCACCCGGAGCCCCAGGTAACTTGCATCTCTTTCTCTCTCCCAAGGCCACAGGACAGCAACACCACATCTCTCTTCTCAATCCCCCTTCCCTTTGCCTCATCATTGCTTGTGCAGTGCAGGGCATGTCCCTGGAGACAGAGCAGGGAGCAGGTTTCCCACTTCCCTGGTACCTTCTCTGCTGGAGCCCATGGTTAGGAGCACCTGCTCTGAGAACCTGCTGAGACCTGCAATCCCCCTCACACACAAAGAGGCCTCTGTGGGCTATTCTCAACTGCCTGTCCTCTGACCAAATTTCAGCCCGGATTCTGTTCCTGGCTGACTTTGGCCAAGTCACTTTACTTCTCTGGACCTGTTTGGGTTACTTATCCCTGAAATATGGGAGGTGAGTAAGATGATCTCATTGGCTCCCTCCAGCTCTAACAGTCATGAGTCTGTCACTGGGGGAGAGCATCGAGTGGAGGTATAGGCATCAGAAGCATGAGTTTTAGTCCTGACTTTGCCACTCCTCCATGTGGTTTCTAGCAATCCCTTTAAGCCTTAGTTTTCTCATCTTTGAAAAAAAAATGAAGGTCTCAGCCTAATACCAATAATGCCAGTCCTTATTGAGACATGTGCTGAGTGCTTCACATACAATGTTCAAATCATCCTCCAACAATCCTATGGTTAGGTATTACTATCCCCACTGTACCAATAGGTAGTCTGAGCTGTCAGAGTTAAGCAACTTGTGCAAGGTTGCGGAGTTAGAAAGTGTGTCAAATCAAAGTTCAAAAGGAATCCAATCTAGGACCATCTGCCTGTGCTCTGAACCACCATACACTGTAGCCCCCATGAGGTTTGACAAAGGCATCAACATCAAAGTATTTTGCACACTATTTGCTCATTATTTGTCTCTCTTTGCATTCACCCAAAAAGGCTCCTAAATTTAAGCTACAATTCTTATTGTTGAGCATAATAGTGTGTGTGTTTATATACACACATGACTTACATAGAATGAAGTGTGCAAATTTTAGGGGTACAACTTGGTGAATTTGTATATATGCCACCTGTGTTACTACCACTCTGACCATGATGCAGAACATTTTTAGCTTCCCAGAAGGCTCCCTCACATCCCTCAGAGTCAATATCCTACAAAAGGTAACTACTATTTTGACCTCTTATTACTATAGGTTATTGCTATCATTTTGCCTGATTTTGAACCTCATATAAGTGGAATCATCAGAAAACTTTCACTTAACACTGTTAAGCAGTAAGTTGTTTCTTACCCATTTTATTGTTGATGGACATTCGGGTTGTTTCTGGTCTTTGACTATTACAAATAACACGGTTATGAGCATTCCCATTCATTTAGCTATTGTGAATCAAGTAGCTATAAACATTCTCTTTTTAGCTTTCATTTTAGGTTCAGGGGCATGTGTGCAGGTTTGTTATACAGGTAAACTCATGTCATGGGGGTTTGTTGTACAGATTATTTCATCACCTTGGTATTAAGCTTAGTACCCAACTTTCCCTGCTCCTCTCCCTCCTCCCACTCTCCACCCTCAAGTAGACCCCAATGTCTGTTGTTCCCTTCTTTGTGTTCATGAATTCTCATCATTTAGCTCCCACTTATAGGTGACAACATGTGGTATTTGGATTTCTGTTCCTGCATTAGTTTACTAAGGATAATGGCCTCTAGCTCCATCCTTGTTGCAGCAAAGGACATGATCTCTTTGTTTTTTATGGCTGCAGAGTAGTCCATGGTGTACATAGACCACATTTTCTTTATCCAATCTGTCATCAATGGGCATTTAGGTCAATTCCATGTCTTTGCTATTGTGAATAGTGCTGCAATGAACATTCACAAGCATGTGTCTTTATAGTACAATGATTTATATTCCTTTGGGCATATACTCATTAATGGGATTGCTGGGTCGAATGATATTAGGTTAGTGCAAAAGTAATTGAGGCTTTTGCACCAACCTAACAGTTTTGCTTTTGGCTCTTTGAGGAATTGCCATTTTGTTTTCCACAACGGTTGAACCAATTTACACTCCCACCAAGAGTGTATAAGTGTTCCCTTTACTCCACAACCTTACCAGCATCGATTCTGTTTTGACTTTTTAGTAATAGCCATTCTGACTGCTGTGAGATGGTATCTCATTGTGGTTTTGATTTGCATTCTTAATGGACATGAACACTCATTTTTATTGGTTGTATACCTACGAATGAAATTGCTGGATGGTACATTACATCTATGTTTAGTTTTAATGATGACTGTCAATAGTTTTCCAAAGTGGTTGTAATAATTTACATTCTCGCGTATGAGAGTTCTAGTTGCTCCACATCCTTACTAATCATATTTTCAGTCCCCTTAATTTTAGCCATTCTGATGGGTGTAGTGGTATCTATTGTGGTTTTCATTTTTCTTTCCATGATGAGTACTTGTGTTGACTCCATTTCCGTATGCTACTGACCATTGGATATCCTGTTTTATGAAGTACCTGTTCAAGTCTCTTGCCTACCCTTTTATGAAGTTAAGTTGAATTATGTACTTTGTATTTTGATGTATAGAGTTTCTTTAACTATTCTGTATGTGAGTTCTTAGGTATCTATTCTGTGAATACCATCTCCCAGGCTCTGACTTGCATTTTCACTCTGCTAATGGTATGTTTTGTAGAATACAAGTTCCTAACATCAATCTTCTTTTTGTGGCTGCTGCATGTTTTATCCTGTTTGTCTACCCCGAGATTATGAAAATATTCCGTGTTGTTCTTCTAGAGACTGTATTGTTTTTACCGTTTGTATTTATATCTACGATCTGCCTCAAATTACTTTTGGAGGTCATGGGTCAAGGTTGTTTTTCTTTTTCCTT
This sequence comes from Mandrillus leucophaeus, assembly GCF_000951045.1. NCBI lineage: Eukaryota > Metazoa > Chordata > Mammalia > Primates > Cercopithecidae > Mandrillus > Mandrillus leucophaeus. The sequence continues at coordinate 1,135,100 of NW_012106975.1, read as the reverse complement.
TTCTTTCTTTCTTTCTTTTTTTTTTTTTTTTTTGGTGTGGTTATCTAATTGACTCAGCACCACTTATAGTAAAGGCAGCCCTTGCTCCCACAGAATTGCAGTGGGCCTTTGACTCAAATCAGGTAACTACATATGTGTAGGCCTGTCTCCTAATTCTCTGTTCTGTTCCATTGGTCTATTTGGCTATCTTTGCCAATACCGCATAAGAAATTTTGGTAGCTACTAGTATAAATACTTCAGCTTTGCTCTTTTTCTCTAAGATTTACCTTAGCTAGTCCAGATTCTTTTAGTCTGTTAAACTTCTAGGATCAGTATGTAAATTCCCCAAAATAAATCTGTTAAGATTTTTTTTGCCCTTATTCTTAGGGTGTGGTCCTTACTTCTAAGTGTGACCTTTCCAGGGGCTCTATTGAAAGCCCGAGGTATTTACAAAGGCCCTCCACCTTGGCAGAACTTGAACTCCAATCTTTGTGTCCCTAGCACCACCCAAGAGCTGAATGCTCTACTTCAGTTTGTTCTCTTCCTGGTGGTTATTTTTTTTGGAGTTCCCTGAGCCACTGCATGCAATTTAGAAGTCAGCAACGACTTGAGGGGAATTGGTATGCAGATCTTGGTGGCTCCCTCCTTGCAGTTTCCTCTTCCCCAGGTTTTTCACTCTCAAATCCCAGCCACTTTGGAAACTCTAACCTCCATTTCCTTAGCTCAGTGAGACATCACTCTCTGCTGGGGCTCTAACCTCATTAGAAAGAGCTAGGGTAGGCCAGGGGTGGTGGCTTATGTCTGTAATTCCAACATTTAGGGAAACCAAGGCGGGAGGATCACTAGAGGCCAGGAGTTTGAGACCAGCCTGAGAAACAAAGCAAGACACCCATCTCTTCCAAAAACAACAACATAAACAAAAACAAAACAAAACAAAAAAACACATTTTTTAAAATTAGCTAGCTGGGGTGGTACATGCCTGTAGTCTCAGCTACTCTGGAGGCTGGGACAGGAGGATCACTCGAGCCTAGGAGTTTGAGACTCAATCATACCTCACTGCAAATTCCCAGAAGTTTGAGGCTACAGTGAGCTATGATTGTGCCACTGCACTCCAGCCTAGGTGACAGAGTGAGAACCTGTCACAAAATGAAAGAAAAGCTAAAAAGAAAAAGAGAAGAGAAAGAAGAGAAGAGAAGAGAAGAGGAAGAAAAGGAAAAGAAAAGAAAGGAAAATAAAAGAGTCAGAGAGAATGTGGAGTTTGCCTTCTCTCAAGGCTCATGGCAGCTCAAGTCTTGCCTGCCTTGGTTTTTCTCAAATGTCTTTAATCAGTTATGTATTTTGTCCAACTTTTATAGTTGTTTGAGCAGGTAGGAGTTAGTCTAATACAAGCTACTCTGTCATGACTAGAACCACAATGGTAGTTTTAGTTGCTAGTTTCAATCAAATATTTGGCCATCTGGAAGGTGTCTGACTTGTGACATCATGGTGCAGTTTGGCACTTGATCCTCTAGCAAATGTTTGCCCCTCAGGCTTTTTCTCAGCTCTCATTCCATTACCAATAATCAAATGCTTAGAAGGAAAGCAAGAGTGAGCCTCCGTCTTGGTTGATGACCCACACGTGGCCGGGCTGACAACAACATGCCTGTGAAGTGGTCAGATTGCACTTTCTGTGTGACTTGTGGAAGCCAGTGCTAACACTCACTATGTTCCCCCACAGAACCACCCCTCTCACTTACCAGCATCCTCTCCATTAGGCTCCACTCTGCCCGGTGCACACGTTGACTCTTGATTACCTTTGATTCCTCCCAGTTCCCTCCCATCTCATCAGCTGTCCGGGCCTTAAAGGTTTTCTACCAGTGTTTCCTCTCCCTTGTTTCAACTTTCCCGTGGCTCATCAGTGCAACTGTAATACCGAAGACCCAGCAGACCCCTGCTTCCTCCCTCTCCTGCACACGAAAGCCCCAGATGTCAGCCTCAACACGCATTCCCCATTAAGTCCTCCAATCTTTCTCTGTTGCTGCCTGAATAAAGTGCAGGCTCCTTGGCCTGGGATTCAAGGCCTCCTTCCCAAGGCACCCCAGCTTGCCTTTCTTACCTATTTGCCTTGCTCCTCTGACCCAGCCTTACACTCGGTGGCCCCACCTAAAACAAACCATTCCGTTTTCTTAACACACCTTACACTTTCTCACCCTTTGCCTCTGCCCGTGCTGTGCCCACCTTCCGGAAATCCCTGACCCCGTCTACTCCCTGTCCTTCAATGTGGCTTTTCCCAAGAATCTCTTACTCAGCTCATTTGAATGTGGTGTTGTTATTCCCCCATCATTAAGCTACTGTAACATTGAATATCTATCTTTCTAATGCCAGTCTATCTTGCATTAAAATCATTATCATAATGATAACCCATGCTAACCCAACACAGGGCCTTATGCATAGCAGCTTCACAATGAGCATTAGATGACTTGATTGGTAGAATAGAAACAATGGCTTAAGCGTATCCCTCATCTCTGCAGTCCTGGCAACATGCACACATTTAAGGACGGGCCCTAGAGTCCATGGAGGGGTGTATTTTATTGGGAAGGTGTAATAGGTGGGAGACTTGGAAGAATTTAACTTGGGAGACCAGAATTCACATCTTAGCAGATCTAAGTAGAATAGAATGATTCAGGCCCTTGACCCTTCCAACTGGCCACCACCACTACACAGTACAGAATTCCAGATGGTTCCTTAGAGGGTTTTCAGTGACCCTTGTCCATATTACTCATGTGTCACTCATATCTGCCCCTCCTTTGTGGAAAGAGCCCAGGAGGCCCTGGGAGGGAGGTCCAGCTCCACCTACCCACACTCTGGCTCTGCAAAACAGATAGGCACAATCCCTCCCTGTGCCCAATTCCACATGCCCACCTGTTGTCCTGTCTCATGTTAATAAAACCATATCTCTTTTTAATACCCCAGCCATCACTTCCAGACTCAGCTCTAATTATTTTAACCAACACAAAACCCTCTTCAACAAAGGAGCAAACCAATTAATTTTCCCTTATCTGAGGTGAGGTCATTATGGATTCCTCCAGGAAAGACAGGCTCTGGGTATTGGGAAAGAAAAGGGATTTTAGGACTCCATTGTCATGTCTAATCCTCCTTCTCAAATGAAGCTTGTTTTCTTGTCCAACAAACAGGTACTTACTTGGAACTTAAAGTCATTTGAGCCCAGGGTCCTCTGGCAGAATTACAACGGTGGTAATTATTCGACTGCACTTCCGTGTAATTTACTGCTCCGTGCAGCGCGTGCATGCAGGCAGGCCCAGAATGCAAATGATATGATTGCTTTCATTAAATCATCTTTTTATGACTGTGTAATTTCAGTAATTAAAACCTTTACTAATATATTCTATGAAGCAGGCAGAATGTTACACTAATGTATGGCCCTTATTAATTTTTGAAAAACGGGTGAAATTTGAATAACCTGCTTCCTCACACTTAAGAGTGTTGGAAAGAAAAAAAAGTACAATTTTGAATAATGTAAACTAACTAGCATTCATTGTTTTTCATTCCCTCTTCCTTACCTGAAAAGTCACCATAGAGGGTATTAGCATTGCCTATTGCATATTTCAAATCTTATCTTATTTCTGGCATACCTTTGGGTTTTTTGCCAAAAAAGAACGAGGGATTTTGTAGGTCTTTAATCGTTGCAATTACAGAGTGAGAAATCGAACATCATCTGTTACTCTCACGGTATAAGAGTAACATGAGAGTTACTCTTATGTTACTCTTATAAGAGTTCTCCAGCGTGGCTCAGCAGACATGACTATAGGCCTCAGAGAGTTCTAGGAGCTCTTGTTTTCCCCCAGGAAAACCTTCCTATTTCCTAAGGAATGCTGGCTGTGCTTGATTCTTTAACATATCTGTGGGCACAGGATCACGTGCATGTGTGTGCACACACAGGCTCAACCAAACACAGAGCTTCTCCTTGGTTGCTGTTACTGAAAGATTAGTAGGAAGTAAAATCTGGAATACAAATGGTTCCAATTAGATCTCAAAACAAGCTTTATGCCCTGTGTTCATCTTCCCCATAGCCAGGTCAAATGTTCATGCTTTATAGTAGCAGCTTCAAAAAAGCACACTGGGATGTACAATGGCTGAATTCAATTTAAGTCTTAGTTTAAGAAATAGCTCCTCTATCTGCAATGCATGTACTAGTGTCCCTTTTGAAAAAGGATATTTTCCAATATGGAACTCAAATTTCAATACAAGAAACTCCAAAGGGGATAGTCTTCTGTTTGCAACATTTAAGTAAGCAAGTAATTACCTAGTTTGCACATCCAGGTATTAGTCAGAAATAGGTATTTTTGACATCCAGGTTTTGTTATACTGGTGTATGCTGCAATTCAGTACCTATCATTGTTAATATCAGCTTTTTTCAACAACTTTTTTTGAATTTCAAATATGGCCGAATTCCACGCCGAGAGCTCAGAATTCACAACCATCCATGGCCCCCCATTGTCTTCAAAATAAAGTCCATTATTCTTTTTTTTTTTTTTTTTTGAGGTGGAGTCTCACTCTGTTGCCCAGGCTGGAGTGCAGTGGTGCGATCTCGGCTCACTGCAAGCTCCACCTCCCGGGTTCACGTCATTCTCCTGCTCAACCTCCCAAACAGCTGGGACTACAGGTGCCCGCCACCATGCCCGGCTAATTTTTTTGTATTTTTAGTAGAGACGCGGTTTCACCTTGTTAGCCAGGATGGTCTCAATCTCCTGACCTTGTGATCTGCCTGCCTCAGCCTCCCAAAGTGCTGGGATTATAGGCGTGAGCCACCACACATGACAAAGTCTATTACTCTAAGTCCTCCATGATCTGGCTGCAAACCTACCTGTCTTGACATTATCTTCGTTGCCCTACAGCATTTGCTCTTGGGTCTGCTTGCTGCTTCTGATACACATGTTGTACTTAACCACCTCTGCTGCTCTTGGCACTCTCTCATCCTATAAAAAGGCCTTGTTCCCTGGTCTCTGTATGTCCAAATCATCTCCTCCTTAAGGCCCAGCACAAATGTCATCTTCTCTTTGAGGCCTTACCATTGTTATCTATGTGTTTATGTCTATGTCTCACAGGTACCAGGTGCACAGGAAATAAAAGTTGTCTTATCATGCAAATTTTGACTGAGGAACTGACCCCTAATAAAATTAGTCTCACTTGACCGCGGTTAACACCAGCATTCGCCCTACTCAGCCTCTGTTGATCAGTTTTTCCCTGATGGAAGGCTGCCATAGACAGCGACGGTATAATGCACAATACAATGCAAATTGATTGCAAAGTTCAATGATGGATCTTGGGAAAGATAAGGAATTTCATGAAGTTAATAAAAGTGATGTTGATCTCGTGCTAAGTCATTGACACGTAATAGTTGAAGAAGAGATTGTCAAGGAAGATGATAACTCTGAAGGAGTTCTAGAAAACTGTGAATTGACTACCAATTAGGAGAGGCTCTTGAAAAATGAATAAAGCTTTCAAGCATTTTTGGGAAAAAGACAGCCGTTTTGATCAATCTATGAAAGTCAAAAGTGAGGTGAAGAAGGTTGTCTTGTGTGAAACTTACACAGTTTTGGCTGATAGTTATGAAAAAATTTCTCTAATCAATGCTGGATCCAGTTTTCATTCATTCTAAAAAAGGGTGAAAATGTGTAATTATAACTTAATTTGTGTCAAATCAAAAACAGAATAATCTTATTCATAGTTTTTACTTTAATTTATCAAGACAAAGTCCCAATCAAAGTGTTATCAAGCCATTTGCTAGTAAATGCCTCCATTTCAATGGGCTTTTCTTATCGCCAATTATCCTTGGATGATAAGTACCTCTGATGACATCTCTTCTCTGAGTAACCTTTCATCTTTATCTGCACCTCTCATCTTTGAACTTATATCACAGTGATTTATGAACCAGTATCATCTCCTCATCAGGCTGAGGCAAGACCTGTGTTTTATTAATTGGAAGCTAAGAGGGGCCTTTGGGGTCAGGCTGCCTACGATGAAGACTCAGCTCCACCTCCTTCAGGCTGTGTGACCTTGGACAAGTTCCTTGCCCTTTCTTTCCTCATTTATAAAATGGGGACAATAAAGGTATATACCTTATGAGGTTCTTTTAAAGACTAAATTATATAATAGACATAAAAGTGCTTGAAAAATGTCTGGCATATGTTAATTTCTCAATAAATGCCAACTATCTTTAATTTTATTATTTCCAGCCCCTGAAATGCCTGGAGGGAAACAATTTTTACCAATTCCTAAAGGTTTCTCTCACATGGAAATGTAAGACTCCTATCATTGTCTTCCGCCCTGCAATTTGCTTAACCCTAGGCAGGAAATGTGATTTTATTTGATTAGTGATTTGGGGAAGAACAAACTGTGCCTACTTGGCTGGACCCAGCTCCTTCCTTTTTCCTCCCGGGAGTCAGGTGCTCAATGATACATCACTGGCTTTGCTTTTGGGAGGGGGCCTGGGAGCACCCAGCACCTTCTGCAACTAGGTATGTTTGATAAACCCATTTGCTCTTACTACAAGCTACATCTTTCAACCAAGATTTGATCCGTAATAATGGTCATATTTTGGTCTCCATCGGCCTCGCCACTGTTCGCCTTTTTTTCAATTAGCTCAGAACTGAAATGCAGGAAAAAATGCTGTTTACGGTGGGGCAGAGTCTCTCTAAGATTCCTGGCTGGTATTTCAGTTGCTGTTTGCCGGATAAATGAATCAATACAGGCATACATTCTAGATTCCAGTTTTGCTTCTCAAAACATTATTTTTCAGATAAGAAGGACTACAATATAGCAAGCAAAACTTTTCCTGTGTTTAGGTCCAATGAGTCCTATTAAAGGATTAGTAGAACATCTATCAAACATGCGTCTGTGTGCAACTGAGGATCACCCAAAGGGAAAAATAATAATATTGAAAATACAGTAGCTGGTTCCTAAGTCCCTTTCCCTATTGCCATTTCAACTCAAAGACCTAGAGATGCCAGCTCCCCATCTGTTGCCTCAAGGATGCCAGCTTTGAGCATACAATATGCTTCAGATCTGACATTTTCTGGCCAAAAATCTGCTTTGTGAATAAAGAGACCAGTGAAACGGTCAACCCCTGCTTGTGGTTTGATCATTATTGACATTTTATGTTTATAAACCTTCTTTCTCTCTGTTGGAACTAGCCCTGTTTCTCTCTCAGACACTGCATTATTCCTCCTACACAATCCTCACCCAGCCTGGTGCTCCTCGTTGCCCACTGTCCCCCATACCAGGCTCCTGACACCCCAAAGCCAAGGCCAGAAAGAGCCCCCAGCCTCCTCTCCTGGTGCTGCTCTGAGCACCTGTCCTTCTGGCTGTTGGCAGGCTGTGGCAGGGGTGCCGCCTCTCCAGGTTGCCTTTATCAGATTCCTTCTGGTCTGCTGGCCCCTTCCAGGCTGACTTCTGACAGCACCCTTTACAAGCCAGCCCAGCCAACATCTGAGCTCTGTGCCTGGCCCACCTGGCCCACTGCAGACCCTGGTCACCAGACTCCTAATGCCTCAGCCAGTCCTGTCTGTCTTCTCTGGCTATGCATTGTCCAAGATGCCCGGCCCTGGGACCTATTGCACTATTGTCCTGCCTAGTGCCCCTTACTGCCCAGGGACACCCATGCCCACCAATAGCCTCCTATGCAGTAAGTTCCCTCCCTAGTGAGATGGTCTTCCAGGTCCAGCGGTGCCTCATGGAAGGATCATTTTGTCCCTCTGATCATCCTACCACCAGCCTCCTCCAGCTCATCCTTAGGTGTGTAAGAGAACGATCTGTTTCCGCCTCGCTTTGTCCCTGGCCTGTGCTCAGTTGGACTGCCCCCATTGGGAGCCCACCCTGAGCAGGTCAGGGAGTGTTAGCAACCTCGTCCCCATGCCCAGTGGGCTCCATCATCTGTCTTGCTCTCCAGGCTCCAGTTCTGAGCTGCGAGTGCTTCCTGAGTCAGGCCTCCCCTTCCCTACTCCCTGTGTGGGCCTCATCTAGGGATTACAGGTAAGTGCCTTATCTTATGCCAGCCCTTATCTTCTGATAGTGGCTGCCTAGACAGTAATGTTCAGACTATTGCTGGGATGAGCAGGAAAGAATTAAATGATCAGTTAATGGTGTCTACTGTGGCAGCAGCAGTGGAGGGTGTCTATATGTTGAGTGTTTGCCATCCATTTGACATAGCTTCTACCTCAGTTTCCCTAAGTAGCTCATATTCTCTTCTGATTCTAAAGTCCAGCCTGATCTCTAGCCCACCTCACTGGAGCCCCAGTCCCTTCCATCTCTCCTGGGGAAGTGACCTAAGTGCCTGTCCCTCCCACCCCTGGCTAGGCCTCTGCCCTTGGGAGACTGATCTTGGAACCATGTCGCAGCCACTATGTGCCCACCCTCAAGTATTCTGGCATGTTCCTTCCCCCCTGCCACCATGTCCCACTGCAAAACTTGGCACTGATTCAAAGCCATATCTAGATACCACTTTATACCATTCGGAGGATGAGAATCAAAAAGTCAGGTAATAACCTATGTTGTCAGGGATGTGGAGAAATCAGAACTTTCATGCTCTTCTGGTGAAACGTACAAAGGTGCAACTGCTTTGGGAAAGATTCTGGCAGTTTCTCCAATGACTAAACATGGAGTTGTCATATGACCTGGCCCTCCTAGGCATGTACCCGAGAGAAATGAAAACATATGTCTACACAAAGACTTGTACACAAAGGTTTATGGCAGCATTGTTGAGAACCAAATGATAGCAACAACCCAAATGACCATCAATGGACAAATGGATGAAAAAGAATTTGCTATATCCATAAGAATAAAATACTTCATATGCTACAGCTTAGATGAACCTTGAAAACATTATGCTCAGTGACACAAACCAGTCACAAAAGACCACATATTGTATGATTCCACGTATATGAAAGTCCAGAATTTGGAAATCTATAGAGACAGAACGTAGATTAGTAACTACCCAGGGCTGGAGAAGGAATGAAGGAATGGGGTGGGGAAGGGTTGTTGATAGCCAACGAATGCCAGATTTCTCTTTCTGGTGGTGAAAATGATATAAAATAGACTGGTGATGGCTGCACACATCTGTGAATATACAAAAAGCCATTGACTTGTACACTTCAAACGGGTGAATTATGTTGTAAGTGAATTATATCCCAAGAAAGTTGTTTTAAAAAAGAAATAAACAGGCCCTGGTGCTAACACCTGCATAAACCAAGTCTGGGATACTGGTGGGCCCCTGTCTGCCCTGGACTGGGTTTTGTCTCCTACTTTATGCCTTGGGGACTTTTGTACTCAACACTGTCCAACTCTAACCTCAGTTCTCAGGAGGTTAATATACAGGAGTGAAAATACAGACACAATCATAAAACACAGCCACATAGAGCTAAGAATGGATTCCACGACCTTGGGAACAATGAGGACTATCAGAGCTAATGTTCCTCTCCTGTTGGAAATGCTCTTGCAACTGCTTCCAATGAAGGCCTTGGCTAAGCCCAGTGGCTTTACTCCCTCCCCATCCCCAGCATCCTCGAGAGGATCCACCCAGAGCCCCTGTCTGGTCCTGGCCATTGGCTCCCACCTTGTTTGTCCAGTGCTGGTCACCCTTAGGGGTCTCTGCTGTCTCAGAGTCCCTCAGCCAAGCCATTCCTGGCAGCCCCTCTTCCTCCCGAGCCCTTCAACATAGCCACCAGCCAAGTATGTCTGTCTCCGTGTGAGTAGACTGGAAGTTACAGAGAGAAAGAAGTGGGGAGGGAAGTCATTCCAAAGATTTAGAGCTGTGTTTCCAAAACTTATTTTCCATCATCACTCCCCTAGGAACTACTTCAGACATTTTTGTCTGACTGTCAAGGTCCCAGCCTCCCGTAAAGTTTCAATACCACAGATGTACTACATATCTGTTTAGGGACCATACCCTTTGGAGGGCCACAAAACATTGGCTTTTTCTGACCCCCAAGATATAATTTTGTCCCCTAAGGAACAATATCCCAACTGTTAAGAATGTAGGATATTATAGAGGGGTCTCCTGGGACTCAAGGTCACAGGGGTCGTAGGCCTAAGGAAGAGGCCATAACAAGAAGGAAATGCACTTCTGCTTCTCTCCTCCCACCCTACCTTATTTTATCTGTTTACCTGCCCAATTTGTCTCTCTGTTTCTGCAAAGTTGCCTTATTTGCAATGCAGCCACATGGAGGAAGCCTTGCTCGTTTCTTTCCAGTATTTACGTTCACTCTGTTCAAGGATCCAACCCAAACAGAAGCTGGAATCCTTTAGCCTTAATCCCAAATGCTCATGGAAGGAATTCCCCCAGCCCAGGTCAGAGATGGTGTCCACTCCTGAGACAATCAATAGGGCCAGTGGGCAGGGTCATTTTGTGCAAAAATGTCTGCTAGCAATCTGTCACTGCTACCGAGTGGACAGAGAAAAGCAAGTCCCAAAGGAGGGACATGACGCTGCCTTAGAAGCCAGTTCCTCCTGACGCTGGTATTTTCATAGACCCTCCAAAACCTCGCTTGGGTCTTGGCTTCATTTCCTCCACCCACTCAGGCCTGGGCCTCTTGCTGACACCCTAAAGTCAATTCACAATCAACAGGGGCTTGGAGGGCTGTTGGCTCTGACACAAGGCAGGGCCTGATCCACGGCTGAGCTTGGCCAGCTGCCTATCTCTCTTCTCTGCTGATGGTCAGTGGCACCATGTGGATTTCACTTTCTCCAGCCCGAGCTCTGAATCTCTGATCTAAGCCATTTCCTTCTGGCAGATTCATAAAGACCAGTCCTGACCTCTCCTGACCCACTCTGCACAGGTCCCCTACAGCCAACTGTCTTTCATACCCAATATTCGGCATGTCTTACCTGCATGTTACCTTTATGCTGCCCACCAACCCACAGCTATCCTTGCCTTCAAAAATACAACCTGAAAGTAACTACCCTTTCCTAGAAGTTTCCCCATATCCACCCACCATAACAGTAACACCTCTGATGCATAGGTGTCACTCAACAGCTCGTGAGTTGAACACTCTCACCTTCTCTCCTCTGCTTGACTGTCCCTCCTGAGGGGTGGCCCATGCTCAGTCTTCACACACCTGGCACCCACTGCCCTGTGGTGCTCCCCTTCATCCTGATTCTTTCAGGGCACCATGCTTTCCAAGGAGCCACAGTTGCAGGTAGTTTGCAGAGAATTTGAGCAAAATGTCCTCCAAGCCAGAAACTGGTGAGACGGTAAGAAATGCCAGTAAGTACATGAACAACTCAGTTCTTTCATCCCACAGAGGTGGCAGCTGTGCACTTCATCATATTCTGAGCTCTCAAAACCCTGATACGCCAACTTGAATGGGAAGAGTGGGCCCTTCCAAGCAGCGGGTGCCGATGCTCACTTGTCTCTTAGTTTTTAATATTCAGTTGGTAGGAGCCGGCAGAAGCTAAGCAGCAGTGGGAGGTGGAAACAGATGCAGTCACCTTTAGAATTAAGTTTTAGCAAAGTAGCCCTTGCCTGCACAGCCAGGTGAAAATGGTCATGATCAGATAAGAGCAAATCCTTCCTTCCACCCCAGCTTCACAAGTGCTGTCAGATTCACAGGCAGCTACATCTTCTCATGAGGGGAGTAATAAATGGAACATGTGCAGAATGATTTTATCACGGGAAGAGCCTCTCAGATGGTGGCCACAGAGGACAGGACTCCAAGATGTGAGTTGAACCCCACCCTTAAACTTTCAATGTGAGGACATCCCCTTCCTTGTCCTCCCAGCCTCCACCGCACCTCCTGCATCTGGCTCTCTCTCCTCTCCCTCTGCACACCGCCTTCTTCTGCTCTGTCTTCATCTCGGTAACCCCCCTAGATACCTCTCAAGGTGGCTACCTGGCCCTCAAAATGCCCCCTTCTCTAGGAAGACCCCTAAAACTCAAGGGAATCCCCCAGGAACTATTTGTGCCCATGTGATCTTGCCCCTGGTTGGAACTGATTGTCCCTAGGGTAGGCACCTGACCCAAGCTGAGCCAGCCTGTTTCTCCTGCAAACTTGAACTCAGAAAGGGAAGACACAATGACTAGTTTAGAATGTTAATGGCAGCCCAGGAGATCCTACTGCTCTGTGTCTCAAGCTGTCTCAGTTCCTTTCTTTCCTGGGTCAGCTGCAATTATTCAACCTTACTAAACCTTTGCTTAAGAGTAAAATAAAAGCACTGTGAAGCTAACAGACCATTTTCTCCATGTCTCTATTCCAGATTCCCCCAAGAGAGAATTGGATTGACTCAGTCTCACCTCTGGACTGGTTTCTCCTGGGCTGGTGTCCACCCTAAGGCCAGTCTGCTGTGGCTGGGTGAGGGTGGGGTGCAGAGCCCCTTAGAAACTTGGCTATAGCAGCCTATCCTTGGGAGTTATTGGGGCAGCTCAGTGCTGAGGAAGGAAGACACCTTTCCAGTGAGCTGGGTAAGTCTCCCCATGAAGGGTCTCCCACAGTGAGATCAGGCAGGGGGTCCCAGCACGGATGAGATTGGTAGAGAATTTGACCTGCCTGAGGCAAGAGCTCGTGATGAAGAGCAGTGAGAGTCCAGCCTCCACTGAGTCGTGGAAAGCTTTCCTGCAGCAGATGGAAAGGTGTCCTAGAATTCTGTCTCCAGTCGACTGCAAATCTTCTAACGTGGGAGCCTTAGTACCTTATGGGCTGCAGAGACATGCGATTAAGGCAGAGGATGGCTGTGCTGGCTAGTACGTTTCCATAAGAGATAACTTATTGGTTATTCAGAGATCCGTCCAAAGCTGTGAGTCTAATTAGCTCTAATATCCTCTTTGCAGCAAAACCTAATGTGAAAACACAGACACAAGAGAGGAAAACACATTTGGTTAATTAGCCTTGTGAAAACAACGCTCCCCACTTGTGCCCCAGCTTCCAGGTCTCTTTACTAGGCAGCCAGAGCCACGGCGTCATGGGGAGAGCCAAGGCCCTGACTCTCTAATAACACAAGTGGACTCATGGGAGCCCTCTCTCCACCCCTGGACTCCAGAGAATTGAGTTGTTTCTTTTCATCCTCTCCTCCTCCCCTCCTGGCTGAGACTTGTAGAGATAGAGAGTGGCACAGTGTCATACCCAGAAGGGCCATTGGGAAGCACCTCTTCATTTGATTTTATCTATCTATCCATTGATTGATCCATCTATCCATTATCTATCTATTTTTCTTATGTTACAACATAAAATTTACCCTGTCTTTCGGAGACAGGGTCTCATTCTATCATCCAGGCTGGAGTGCAATGGTGCGATCACAGCTTGCTGAAGCCTCGACCTCCTGGGCTCTAGAGATCCTCCCACCTCAGCCTCCCTAGTAGCTGGGATTACAAGCGCCTACCACCATGCCCAGCTAATGTTTTTCTTCTTTTTTTTTTGAGACGGAGTCTCACTTTGTCGCCCGGGCTGGAGTGCAGTGGCCAGATCTCAGCTCACTGCAAGCTCCGCCTCCCGGGTTTACGCCATTCTCCTGCCTCAGCCTCCCGAGTAGCTGGGACTACAGGCGCCTGCCACCTCGCCCGGCTAGTTTTTTGTATTTTTTAGTAGAGACAGGGTTTCACCATGTTAGCCAGGATGGTCTCGATCTCCTGACCTCGTGATCCGCCTGTCTCAGCCTCCCAGAGTGCTGGGATTACAGGCTTGAGCCACCGCACCCGGCCCTAATTTTTATTATTATTACTATTATTTGTAGAGACAAGGTCTCCCTATGTTGCCCAGGCTGATCTTGAACTCCTGGGCTCAAACGATCCTCCCGCCTCCACCTGCGAAAGTGCTGGGATTGCAGGCACGAGCCACCACACCTGGCCAAATTTACCCTTTTTAACCATTTGTAAGTGTACAATTCAGTGGTATTAAGTACATTCACATTGTTGACCATTCATCGCCACAATCCCACCCAGAAATGTTTTTTCATCCCTAACAGAAACTCTGTACCCATTAAATACTAACTGCTGTGTAATAAATGTAGAATTAAATACAAATTCCATGTTACCCACTCCTGATACCCCAGCCCCTGATAACCACTATTCTACTTTCTGATTCTAAGAATTTGCCTATTCTAGGCATCTCATATAAGTGGAATCATATAATCTTTGTCCTTGTGTGACTGGTTTATTTCACTTAGAAAAATGTCTTCAAGTTCATCTGTGTAGTAGCATGTGTCAGACTACCCATCCTTTTCAAGGCTGTATATATACCACAGTTTGTTTATCCAGTCATCTGTGGATGGACGTTTAGATTATTTCCATCTTTTGCTGTTTGTAAATAATGCTGCTATGAACCTGGGTCTACAGGTTTATTAATTTTAATGTTTTATTACACAGGTAGCCCATGCTTACTGTAGAAAAATTAGAAAATGCAGATAATTAGAAAAGAAAAGAAAAGTCATCCTGAACCTCATCATGGAGAGATAACACTAAGAACATTCAGTGTTTGTCCTTCCAAATGTTCTCTCGTACTCCTTCAGGTTCTTCCTGCTTCTAGACATTCATATAGATATAGCTATATTTGTAAACCAGATAGAAGTACACTATACATATCAGTTTTTGAAAACTACTTTTTAAACTTATTTTATCATGCATGACATCTCCGTGTCTCCCTCTTCCTCTCTCAGATAGGTAGGCCGATCCGAATAGATACAGACAGTGCTACCTAAGCTGAAAGACTGCCTTTTAATCTATTGTGTGGATGCACCACTATGTGAAGTACCAGCATGTAATTTGCTAGTTTTGCAATGTTGTTGGACACTGATTATTTTCAATGTTTTGCTATTACAAGCAATGCCATTGTGCGTCCCTGTAGGTGAATCACTGTGTACAGCCTTTAGTTATTCTCTTAGGATAAATTCCTAAGCAAAAATCATTGAGAACAACCTCATTTTACAAATATGGAAAAGTGTATTGATGTAAAGTGACTTGCCCAAACTTCCATGAGCATAATTTCGTCATTATGCAGTGTATGTCATAAATGCAATGTATGTTTGCAGATCTCCTTTTGGGGTCTATCAGGAGCCAAAACCTTCATCTCTTACTGATCAGAGCCCCCTACCATGCTGGCATTCCTGAGCCCATCCTCCCCAGAGTCACTCTCTGGACCTTCCCACTGCATGCTGCAGTCCCTTAGGATCTCAGTGTGTGCCAGGGTTTATCTGATCCACCAGTTTACACTGTGATGAGGCGTTCATGGTTAATAGGGGCTACCCCTCCAGCAGAGACAACATTGACTAAAGATTCTTGGAGGGTGCATATATTTAAGGCAAGGATAAGCAAACCCAGGTATCTGGTTTCTGGAATTTCAGGCATGCTTTTATTGCACTGAAGTATGCGTTCAATAAATACTTGTTAAAATAAAAAGGAAGGAAGAAAAAAAGAGGGAAAGAAGGAAGAGAAGCAGGGAGGGAGGGAACCTAGACTCTAATTCTGCCACTTCCTAGTCTTGTGCCCCCACACTTCATCCTACCGTTGCCCCACCTTTCCCCCAAGTTTAGTTAAAATGGGTTTTCCTAAGGAAGAGACTGCCAGGGAAGGGAGACAAAAAATCAACTCCGTCTCTTTCCAAAGCTCCATATTCATTATGCTGTGAGCTCGGAAGTGCAGAGTGATTTATTGGGCTCTGAGCAGCCATCATTTAGAGCAGCATGATGAATTAAGGTGGTAATGCATTGAAGGCAAAGCCCTAATGCACTATGAGGTTCTAGTTTGCGGAATTTATAGAGATAAAATTGTAACTATATAAGGAAAGTGGGAAAATTGGCCTGAATGTGGGAGTAACCAGGGAGGGAAGACTGACTCTTGAAGTAGTCCCAGCACCCAAATAACCTCCCCACATGCCTTTTGCTGATTTAAACGATCCATGCCCAACTGGCATCTGTGAGTTTGTTCCACACAGATTCTAAATGACCCCTGCCTCCCAGCAGAAGCCTGGGGTCACATAACTGCAGCATCTGATGAGCCTGGCACCCCTTGCATGTGGCCTCCACCATGAAAGGCTCATGACTCATTAGACTCCTCAGCAGACTGTAAACTCCTAGGGGGCAGAACCGTGTCTCCCACAATGGGACACAATCTTTGTTCCCTCTGTGTTTATTAAAGAAACGAGTAATTCACACTTCATTCATTTACTTGATAAATGCAAATCTGAGTCACTTACAAAGTACCTATAACCCAAAGCTGAATGTGACCATCCCACAGGAAGGTACAAAGAGTCATGCAGGTTTAGAGGATGAAGGAAGGATCACACAGGGGATCCACGAAACCTACATGGAGAAGGTGGCATGGAGTAGGGGTCTTAAAGGATGGGTGGGATTGCATTCGGTGGATGTGAGGGTGGAGGACATTCTAGATCGGGAATGGCATCCCCTTGAGTTTAGGGTATTTCAGTAGAATTGTTGGAGAAATAAAAGGAAGGTAGCCTGGAGCCAGAACGTGCTCTGGGACATCCTGTACATGATGGGACAGAATGTTTGAAGTTGAGACAATCTATCCTAATTGAGATAAGTATGAATTCACACAGGTACAGCTGTGCTTTACAGAGATGCAGAGGTACATAGATATGTATTACATATGCGCGTGTATCATAGTTTACAAAGAGCTCCCAAACAATTCTAGAGAATAGTTAAATTTAATTACATTCATATCACAGATGGGGAAGTTGAGGCCAAGCAAGCTTAAGTGACTTGCACAAGAAGAACAAGCAGCACCAAACTTCTTTAAGCCCATTGTTTTATACACTCTAGCACACAATGCCTAGCAAGGATGACTGAAATGAGCGCAGGGGACAAGCTAAAGGGTGTGCATCATTGGCCGTGTGTATAAGCCAGCCAACAAATACAGGTTGGCCCTATATGGTACCTAAAAATGAGCCCTGGTGTAGCATCAGTTCCAACTCAAATGTCATTGGCACCTGCTCCCACTTACTCAACCAGGTCCTCTCTGTCCCATTACGCCCAGGAGCCCCCATGGTTGTGCACTAGCATGGTTGGCCTATCTGTTCTCTCCAACACTAGCCCTGCTATCAGCATCCTGGCTTCCAAATGTGTTCCAGCACTTTGTTACTCTGGGGCCCCGGGAGCCTGCTTTATGCCCTGGGCCTCAGAGGCTCTCCCTCTCCCCACATTGCCTTCCCCACAGCTGGCAGAAGTTCTTGGGTCCTGGGTCCAAAGCACAATGTCCACAGCAGTTACCACCCCTCTCTGCCTCCACAGTTCTTCTCTTCATTACCCTCATCCTCCTTCTTCAGGCCCCTTACCCACAAATGAGTCAGCATCACAGAGAGCCTCCTTCTTCTCTCTCATCAGACACACCTGAGAGTGACTTCTAGGACTAAGGCATAAACAAGGACTTCTGGGGTGTGTGTGCTATTAGTGGATGTTTACACACACACTACAATCCCAAATTAAAAGTTATTTTTTTAAGTTGGCTATTGGTTACTCAGGATACAACTTCCCGTAAGAATAATGCTAATATTTAGTAGCCAGGACTTCAGAAATTCGTTTAATCTATAATACTGAACTATAGTTAAATATTGACTTAGTATTATTAGTATTGATTTAGTGCTGACTCCTGGGATCAAGGAAGCAGCAAGGGTAAAGGAGAAAAAGGAAGAGGAGGCAGCAAAGGAAGAAGAGAAGGAGGAGAGGGAAGAGGAAGAGGTAGAAGAGAGTAAGAAGGGGGCAGAAAAGGAGGAGAAGGAGGAAGATGGGGGGAAGGGAAAAGAGGAAAAGGAAGAGAAGAGGAGGAGGAGGAGGAGGAGGGGAGAAAGAGGAGTTGGAGGACCCTTACTGGAACCTACATCCCCCTCCAGCTACACCTTGTGCTCCTCAGGCTCTCACAGCAAACCTTGGAAGTGTTGTCTGTAGACATTGTTTCTACTTTCTCAATTCCTGTCTCTCCTCAGCTGACTTCAGCGAACCTTGCATCCCCGGCACTCTGCTGGAACTAACTGCCCTGTCAAGGTCTCCAATGGTGGCCATCTGGCCCACGTTCCTGTCCTCATCTTACCTGACCTCTCAGAGGCATTTGACATGACTGGCCAAGCCTTACTTCTAGAAACAATTTCCTCCCTTTCTTCCTTGGTACATGCCCTGACAGCTGCTGTTCTTCACCCCTCCCTGCAGGCACTCCTTTCACCAAGTGACTTTGCAGCTCCTCTCACCAAAGAGGGGCGGGTGTCTATTTCCCACTCCCCTTAACTTTAGTTTCTGCAGTATGACTTGCTCTGCTCAATGGAGGGCTAGCCAGCATGATGTGACTCAAGACTTGAAAAGTCTCTGCTGTCTCGCACCTCTGCCATCACCATGAGAAGAACCCACTGGTCCTGGGAGAATAATGAGAGACATGCGTGGCAGAACGGAGCCAGCATGGATGAGCCAAGGCCCAACTAAACTAGACTGGTAAGTGAAGTAAACACTCATCCTCATACATCATGGAGGTTTGGAGGTTGTTGCACACCAAGAGTTGACAATTACTCCTTCCACAGAACCACTCTCAACTTCTACCTCACTGCCACCCATTCTGAGCTTTCTTTATGACCCCCTACCTGCCACCGCCAGGCCTCTATATCTTGAGAAACCCTGGAGCTCTGTCCTCGGCCTGCTTCTTTTCTTTATCCACAGTCTCCTCCCAAGTGAGCTCATGGGTCATGGCTTTAAACTCTGTGCTAATGACTCTCCAATTTATAGCCTGGCATCCTCCTGAACTCCACATCAGCATGGCCAGCTGTCCTAATGTAAAAATCTCAGGGAAGGAACAGTCAAGAGCAGGCTGGAGGATGGGCAGCCTTCTCAAGATGCCTTCTCTCATACCCAAGATGGCCAAAATCTAATAGCTGGTCCTCCACCCAACCCCTCCTCCCACCAAACTCACTCTCCACACTAGATGTCCTGATCTCAGTAGATAACACCATTTAGTGGCTCACATGAAAAACTTATTTTCAAGTTGTCTTTCCTTTTTGTCTTCCCTCACACCCATACTGAATTCATTGTTAGTCCTATAGTCTGTACCTCTAAAGCCTATCCCAAGTCTGACCACTTCTCATGATCATCAGCGCTGCTACATCCCAATACAAGCCACCATCACCACTCCTGGTCTCTCAACCTCGACCCTTGCCTGCTGATAGTCCATATTTCATGCAGCATAATCACATCTCTCCTTCCAGTTTTCATCAGGATTGAATACACCCTGCCCTCCTTCACGGGGCCTGCCAGCCCTCCTCGCTCTCCATCCTAGTCTTGCCTCCTGCTCCCCCCGGCCCTCCCTCAATCCCTCCCTCTGGCCCTCAGCTCCTTCCCACCCTCCAGCCTGCTACTGGCTGTTCCTCCCCCTAGATTTTTACATGGTGGCTTATTCCTCCTCGCCCAGACCTCCACCTAAATGTCCCCCTACGAGGGGCGCTCCCTGACTAAAGTGACTCCACACCCACTGTCTCATTGACCTGTTTTCTGTCCCTGTAGCATCTGCCAGTGCCCATGGTACCCATGGACTTACTCGCCTGTTGCCTGCCTTCCTTCATAGAGTGTAGGAACCCCTGGAGGGCTGCCCTAAAAATGGGTACTGGTGTATCATTTTTGATTGACAGGAGGAGGAAGGAGCGGAGGAGAAGGAGAAGAAGGAAAGGCAAGAGAAAAGAGAGATGGAGTTGGAGGAGTAGGAGAAAGTGTGGGAAAGAGGAGAAGGGAGGGGAAGAGGAAGTCCTCCTCCTTCCTGGACATGAGGCTGTGGCTTCCAGCCTCCTCTTCTGTCCCTCCCTGCCACTGACTAGAACTCTGCCCAGGCCCCTGAGTGACCCGAGGTCACCATGTTCCCTGCAGTGGCCCCAGTCAGTCCTGCATCTCCCCCAGGTGCTCATGCATTCCCCAAGCACTCCCTCACCTGCCCCAGTACTCTTCATACTCTCCAGTGGAGGTGAGGAGGTGGGGGGATGAGGAGGTGAGAGGATGAGGAGGTGAGGGCATGAGGAGGTGGGGGTGTGAGGAGGTGGGAGTGTGAGGAGGTGAAGGCGAGGGGGTGAGAGGGTGAAGAAGTGAGAGGCAGAGGAGGTGAGGGAGTGAGGAGGTTGGGGATGAGGGGGTGAGGAGGTGAGAGGGTGAGGATTTGAGGGAGTGACGGGGTGAGGAGGTGGGCAGGTGAGGGGGTGAAGAGGTGAGAGGGTGAGGAGGTGGGGGGGTGAGGAGGTGAGAGGGTGAGGAGGTGAGGGGGTGAGAAGGCGAGGGGGTGAGAGGGTGAAGAAGTGAGAGGCAGAGGAGGTGAGGGAGTGAGGAGGTTGGGGATGAGGGGGTGAGGAGGTGAGAGGGTGAGGATTTGAGGGAGTGACGGGGTGAGGAGGTGGGCAGGTGAGGAGGTGGGGGGGTGAGGAAGTGAGGAGGTGAGAGGGCGGGGAGGTGAGAGGGTGAGGGGGTGAGGAGGCGAGGGAATGAGGGAGAGCACAAGCTGAGAAAACCAACTACCTAGGTCCTGCCCAGGGCAACCAGTCTCCAGGCAAGGAAGACAAAATAAGGCAATGGAACACTTAAATGAACAGTCAAACTTGCCCCCGAATCACAATGCAGACCTTCCGGAGCCAGGCAGGATGCAGACAGGACTCCTTTCTCCTCAACAAGGGAGGGCCAGGGAAACTCAAGTCAAGCAGATCAAAGAGTACTTCGCCTGCTTTCCCAAACCCAGACTTCAGTTGCTGGCGTTCCTATGTGAGGAAGGGTTTACCCCACAGTCATGGTAAGAAGGGAGCAGTGACACTTGTCCCATGTTTTGGGGGTGAGAGGGTAATGACAGGGAGACAGAGGGCCCGGGACTGAACCCTCCGCACTCTAGCCTCGGAGAGGGGCTAGAGGGCGGCGCCTGCACCCAGCACCCTCACCCGCTCACTCTTTACTCTTGCCGTACCCCCTGCTGCCCTCCAGCTTTAACGTAAGAATCAGACCAAGCAGGCAGCCCTTCTCCTCTTTGAGAGTGAAGTGACATGGGAGAGGAGGCGAGAGCCATGAGGTGCCTTCTGTGGGGCTGTGGGACTGTGGGCTGGGGAAGGTCTCCTCAGTGTGAGGCAGCCCTGCTGGGACTCTGTTCTGATGAGTGGCCCTCAGCTCACCTGCTTGTCTCAGCGCTTTCCTTTTGTCCATTGCTGAGCCTGCATGGTCCCTAAAAGCTTGGTCTTTTCACAATGTCTCCCTGGATAGCAGCAGCAGCCTCCAGACAGCCTGCAGATTGTGTGTGTGTGGTGTGTTGTGGGTTGTGTGGTATGTGTAGTGTGTGTAGTGTGTTGGGTGTATGTGTGTGTCTGGTATGTGTGTTGCATGCATGTGGTGTATAGGAATGTGTGGTCTGGGCTGTGTGTTTGTTGTGCATGTGTGTGAGGGTAATTTTGTGGTGTGGGGTATGTGTGCACTGTGTATATACAAGTGAGTGTTGGTGGAGGGTGTGGGTTGGGGCTGTGAGGTGGTCATCACTGGACGGTGAACTGCAGCTCCATGATAACCTTTTCTGCATACACGTCATTTGTAATTAGCCAGGTTTGAGGAGTTCAAAACTGGGAGAAGAGAAAGAAGAGAAGAGAGAAAAGGAAAATTAATGAAACAAGTAACCCGCCTTATATGGATATTTGTTTTGCTTGTTTGCACATTGTTTAGTCCTTACAAGCTCTGAAAATAAAACACAAGCACAGTATCAGGCTCAGTTAGGTGCTTAATAAATACCTTTTGATGATGACAAATGGCAGGGATGTTAATGACACTGCTCCCCTCCGGCTCCCGCTGCACAGAGCGCCCTTGGCTCTTCAGACTTACAGCTCTTTGTCTGAGCTGCTGTGAGCCAGCCTCTGCTGCCTGCAGGAGATGGCCGTGTGGGCAGGGCCTCGCTGTGTCTTTTCACCTTTTGAGACCACCCCATGCACCTCTTCAGGCAGCAGCTCATAGCAGGTGTTCCCTGAACATGTCTGCCTTTGACTTGAAGGGGTCAGGACGCCACTTGAGGATGCCAAAGGGAGGCAGCTCATGGTGGCGCCCTCCCCTCCACCACTTCCAGGAACTCCTCCTCTCCTTGTGGATCTCAGGGCTCATACGCTTTGCCCAGAGCCCAACAGCTACAAGCGCACTCAAACAGAACATTCCTCCATGCGTTTGCTCTTGCAAAATGTGTGTTGGGGGTGGGTGCGGTGGCTCATGCCTGTAATCCCAGCACTTTGGGAGGCTGAGGCGGGTGGATCACCTGAGGTCAGGCATTCAAGACCAGCCTGGCCAACATGGTGAAACCCCATCTCTACTAAAAATACAAAAATCAGCCCAGCGTGGTAGCAGGTGCCTGTGATCCCAGCTACTTGGAGGCTGAGGCATGAGAATCGTTTGAACCTGCGAGGCAGAGGTTGCAGTGAGCTGAGATTGTACCACAGCACTCCAGCCTGGACCACCGGGTGAGACTCCAACTCAAAAAATAAAATTAAAAAAGTGTGTTGGATCCCATGGTTCCCCTGCTGCCCAACACACCGAGACCAAATGCACACTTGCACACTTGCCATGGGGCCTCAGTCACCTCCTAATTCCCAAACACACAGTGCTCACTGCTGTCTCCAGTGCTCCCCCAGGCCAGCGTTGGCTGTCTCACAGCCCCCAGTCTTTCCTCAGAGGCCTGCCCTGGTTGCTAAGAAATTAGCAACCCCCCATCAGCATGTGTGCCCTGCTTTTTACCTTGCCGATTGGTATTCATGACACTACCCCTCCCCAGAATTGACACTTCATAGTCACTGTTTACTTAGGGCTAGAGTGTAGGCTCTATAAGGACAGGTGCCTTCTCTTTCATGATTACCTTTAAACCCCAGGCTTCAACATGCCTGACCCACAGAACAGGCTCAACAAAATATATACCATAAAAAATGATCCAGTACATGCCATGAGGACATACATTGAGCCTGGCACTGTGGTTCACATCTGTAATCCCAGCAGTTTTGGAGGCTGAGGCAGGAGGATTGCTTGAGCCCAGGAGTTCAA
The DNA here is from genome assembly GCF_000951045.1 of Mandrillus leucophaeus. NCBI lineage: Eukaryota > Metazoa > Chordata > Mammalia > Primates > Cercopithecidae > Mandrillus > Mandrillus leucophaeus. Next base: position 1,112,123 of record NW_012106975.1, on the reverse strand, counting down.
GACCAGCCTGGGCAACATAACGAGACTCCATCTCTACAAAAAATACAAAAATTAGCCAGGTGTGGTGGTGTGTGCCTGTAGTCCCAGCTACTCACGAGATGAAGGCAGAGGTGTCACCTGAGTAGAGGAGTTTGAACTATGATAACGCCACTGCACTCCAGCGTGGGCAACACAGCAAGACCCTATGCAAAAACAAAAAGAGCCTACATTTCAGCATCACACAAAGTAACTATTATAAGGGTAGGCTTTTCGTTTCCAGAAAGGAAGAAATTAGGCCTCTAGGCCCTACTGGAACTATGGGAGTAGGAGTATCGCCCACGCAATCCCAAGCCCTACACAAGTCTCAGGTTGTGAGGAGACCCCGCCCCTTCCTCTGTCCCAGGTGTTGTACTCACTGGCCTGACACATTCAGGCCTGGGAGGACTGGCATCATCTTTGTATTTCAGAGATGATGAGGATTCATTCCACGGGTGTTGGGATGTTGTTCTCCTTCCCTGTCTTTCGGAAAGGGCTGTCAGTCCCCAGAAGCTGGAGAAGCACAGAGTTATTCATTATGACAGGCATCCCCCACCCCTCCCCAACCCTTGTCCCTGTCACCCCTGGTTTATATCTTCTGCACAAGCTCACCCTGGGCCTTCTTTGGCAGTGAACTGCACAGAAGCATCTCTCAACCCCACAAGGTATAAAGGCTCAGCACACGCACATCAAAGGCAAAGCCTAGGAGAGGCCTTGGAGGGCTCCTCTGATCAGGAGGAGACAGAGCCCACAGCTGCCTGGGCAGCAGCTTGAGATTCCCCACACGCCTTCACACCAAGGGCTGCAGCCCCACAAACAGAGCTGTGTACCTGCCAGGCCCAAACCTCAGGGCTGTCACTTCAGCCCCTTCTCTTGTTCCGTTCATCTCCATATCTGTCAGCACCACTTCAGCAATGGCCCTGTCTTCTCTCGTCTCCTCCATCCCCTCCTGTCACCACCTGGCTGCATCTCTTGCTTCCCCAGCGTAGCTCACCCTGCACATTCCGCTAACCGGCACCCACTCCTATTGACCCCGGTTCCCTGTCTTGCAGAGGTTCCCAGCTGTGTTAGTTTGCCAGGGCTGCCATAACAAGGCACCAGAAACTGGGTGACAAAGAACAACAGAAAAGTATTGTCTCACAGTTCCTGAGGCTGGAAGTCCAAGATCAAAATATCAGCAGAGACGGTTCTTCCTGAGGGCTTAGAGTGGGGAGGATCTGTTCCAGGCTCTCGCTTAGCTTCTGATGGTTTGCTGGCAATCTGGTGTTCCTTGGCTCATAGAAGCATTGCCTGATCTCTGCCTTCATCTTCACTTGGTGTTCTCCCTGTGTGCGTGTCTGCCTCCAGAGGTCCTCTTTTTATAAGGATATCAGGCATGTTGGATTAGAGCCCACCCTACTCCAGCATGACCTCATCCTAACTTAACTAATTACATCTGCGGGGACCCAATTTCCAAATAAGTTCACATTCTGAATTACTGGGGGAATAGAATTTCAACATATGAATTTTGAGGGGACACAGTTCAACCCATTACTGCAGCTATCCGCAGAAGAAAGTCCAAATTCCTTATGTGGCATTCAAGGCCCTCTGTAATCCAGTGAGATCCACATTTCCAGCTGTTTCTCTTCTTCTCCCCTAGGTGCACACATGTGATACAGTTTTGTATCAAGGTGGGATTCTGAGATTAAGGCAAGAAAGGGGAATAGTTAGGAGAGTAGCATCTACTGAATGTTTACTAAATGCCACCATCAATGGCAAGTGTGTTTTATCTACATCACTCTACTTTTTTTTATTTTTATTTTTTGAAACAGAATCTCACTCTATTGCTCATGTTGGAGAGCAGTAGTGCAACCACAGCTCACTGCAGCCTCAAACTCCCGGACTCAATCAATCCTCCCAGGGCAGCCACTGTGGAAAACGGTATAACAGTTTCTCAAAATTTAAAAATAGAATTATCAAATGATCCAGCACTTCCACGTCTGAGTATATACCCAAAAGAATTCTAAGCAGAGACTCGAACAGGTATCTGCACACTCATATTTATAGCAGCACTACTCACAATAGCCAAGAGGTGCAAACAAGTATCCATCAACAGCTGAATGGATAAACAAAATGTGGTCTATCCATACAATGGACTATTACTCAGCCTTGAAAAGGAAGAAGATTCTGATACATGCCACAACATGAATGAACCTTGAGGACATTATGCTAAATGAAATAAGCCAGTTTCAAAAGGACAAAAACTGTATGATTCCACTTACATGAGGTACATAGAATAGTGAAATTCACAGAGACAGAAAGGTGAATGGTGGTTGCCAGGGGCAAAAACAGAAAACAAGGGAAGATTCACACTACCTTGCAGGCTTCTCTCCACAGGCCTCACCAGGTGTCAAAAAAAGAGTTCTCCAGGGGATCCCAATGTCTGTCAAGCTGTAAAGCCATCGGTCCTTTGGGTAGTTATCTGCATTTCTTCTTTGGGGAGAACCTTGATTTTCTGTGAGCTGCAAAAGATAGCTCAAACCATCAGCTCAGCCAGTTAGGGAGATGGGGGCTGCTGGTCTGCATGCTTCCAATGGTCTTTCTTCTCCCTTTTTCTCCTAACTTAAAGCTTTCATGATGAAGAAGCCTTCCCTGTTGTCTGCAGTTTTCCTTCTCTCAAAACAACCTTCTGAAACCCCTTTTGGGGTGGGGTTTCACATGGTGTAAAACCATCACATGCGTATAAACTAGCAGACCTACAGCACCACAGGTTGAGAAGGTGGACCGCCATCAGACTGCCTGAGCTGAGTCCCGAGACACCCCTTGCTTGCTTGAATGACTTCTGCCAAGTTACTTCACCTCTCCAAGATGTCACCGGGGCTCATCAGAGTACCCACCCCATGAAGTCTCCTTGTGACGACATGAGAAAAGCCTGTGCAAAATGCTTGCTTGCCACACAGAAAAAAAACTTCCATAAATGTTGGTTAATATTGTGAGCTTTCAAATCAACCAAGTGTGAATAATTTCTACTTCATTCCATCAGCTATGGCAGGGGAATACAAAGATTTGTCAGAGCCGGTTTCAGCCTACAGGAGTTTACAGCTATCCGACTTCACAGCTACGAGTGCCGTGAGAGAGCTACAAACCCAATGCTGCAGGAGTCCAAAGTCAGAGATTTAATAACCACGGAATCAGGAATTAGGGAAAGCCTAATGGTGAACGGGCTTGAGCCAAACCCGGTGGAATATGAAGTACAAAGCTGACTTCCCTGCAACTCTGTCTGGTGACAGCCTTTTCTTTTTCCAAGGAGATACTCAAGACTCAGAGAGATTCAACACCACCCAAGGGTCATGGGTGGTTTATCAAAAACCCCCACCCCACCCCCGCAAATACACACCAAAAAGCTAGGTTAAATAATCCATGACTCAGAACCTGGAAGGCTCTCTGCAGGGCTGAGGGGCCTCGCTGGCTGCCTGTGACTTCTGCCTGCCTAGCAGGCACTGCCCCAGGCCCCAGGCTCCAGGACAGTGTGCTGTCAGCCAGAGGCAGCTGTCAGCCAGGCCCGCTCCCCTCCTCTCAGCCTGGGAGGGTACTCAGGATAGTTCTGTCTGTTGGGGACCTTAAGCATGAAACAGAACTGGAGGAGGCTATGCTGAGAAACCCACTGAGGGAGGAAGGCTGACGGTCTGTGTTCTTCCAGTGGTCTCTCTTCACCCTTTGTTCTCCGAGCATAAAGCTTTCATGATGGAGATGCCTTCCCCATCATCTGCAGTTTTTCTTCTCTCAAAACAAGCTTCTGAGACATCTTTCGTGGGAGCTTTGGTCATTAGAACTTGGGAGAGGGAGGCCCTTCTCTTCCGGTGTCCTCACAGGGTCTCCGTCATTTAGATTCCTGTTGAACAACTGGGCTTTGGAAGGGGTTGGAGGAGACAGTGAACAGCAGGCGCATGAGGCAGGACAGCCCAGGGCATGTGTGGACATCTGGGAAGAGTCTGTCTATATTGTGACTAGGAAGTGTACATGTGAAGGAGTGAGAGGTTAGACTGGAGAGATGAGGGTAGGTGTGGGCCAGACTGCAGAGGGTTATCCTTACTGCAGTGGATCACGGGGAACCGTGGAAGCTTCCAGAACAAGGAGTGAGCTGAGACAACAACTGTGACATATAGTTCATTGAGTGAATGAGTGAATGAATGAATGAGTGTCCGAGGAAGACACGACCGTGGTGGGACGGGAAGAGTCCCCTACAACAAGCCCCACAGCCCTGCTGCATATGCTTAGGTAACCAGTGTGAACTGCTCTGCAAATTCAGGCCTCAAGGAAAGTCATACCTCTTCTACTTTTTACAAATAAAAAATAAAGCCAGCTCCGACCCACATGCCAGGGGAATGAGAAGTCCAGAATCTCTCTCCTGGTACTCCCCGTATCCCTCCCTGCTTTTTGCTGTCAGCTGCCATTGACGCTGGTCCTCTTGAGTCTAAGACAGTGCTGGCTGCTGACCAAGAACAGGCTTCCTTGATCTCCAAGGGAGGAGTGCGCCCACCTAGTGCTACGTGGCTCCCTCAGTTCTCAGGGCTCTGGTGCTCAGCTCCTTCAGGCCCACACCCAGGCATCCCCCTAAGGCTAGCTCTCCTAGGAGCCCCCGCGGAGCCTCTCAGGCCTCCACCTGTGTGTCTTCATGTTCTGCCTTCCCTAAAGACCCATCACACAGGAGGCAGGGCAACTTTCCTCTTCCAGCCTTGGGACACAGAGGACAACAGCTTTCCTGGAAATGTGGTCCCCCTAAGTATTGCCAGGGGTCCAACAGCCTCCAAATGCAAAGGGTCTAAAAACACCTTTTTCTCCAAAGATGAAGTCACTCTCCCTCTTCAACACAGAGACCCAGATCCTCTCCTGGGGACCCAACACCCCCACCCCTTTTCAGGTGTGAAAGAGGCTCCATTTAGTGCCTCCTAAAGGACTTAATCAACTATGAAAAACCAAGGAAACTCCAAGATCTCTTTATGGGAGCAGAAAAAGAAGAAAAAGGGAGAAGGGAGGAATATTGAGGATCTCCCACTATGTTTATATTGTAACATTTTTCATTCTATATTATAATTTCTGCTATTTTACTTGGAATTTTGCTTAAAATTGTATATCCTTTATATAGTACAATCTCTAGCATGTGGCATATGTTTATTAGTTACTGAGGAGGAGAGGGAACAAAGAAGCTGGAAGATGGAAACTGAGGTTTCACGTTTTGCATGGCAGATGCCCTAAGCCTCCAACAGCCTTATAAGGAATGTATTGTTATTATTCTGATTTCACTGATTTAAAAAATTGAAGACATAAATGAGACGAGTAAGTGAATAAATGACAATGCCATTTCTCTCTTCCTTTCCATCATGCAAACATGGCTTACTTTCCTGAATCATAAAACATTTTTCAAGAAGTCAGAGAGCAAAAAAAAAGTATATTAAAAACAGATTAAAGCAATATGATTTCTGAACCATTCAGTAAAGGATGAAAATAGCTTTGTTATCCAGAGACTGTCTTCATAAAGTCATTGTTATCATGAGTTAGAACCTGTATTAACTCAGAAATTAAAATAGTGCTGTGTGCTGCAAATTCTGAAGACACACTCCATGATTTTCAGAGCACCTATTATTATTCTCCTGAACTTTAGCTGGATCTGAATGATTTACCATAAGAGGATCCTGTTTAAATGTTCTACTTCACAAAGAAAAAGTAATAAAAAGGGATGATTCCGAAAACTTTATTTTTATATTAATTAGGAAAGAAGTACAAACTCTAGAATGATCAGTCCAATGCTGGCATTTAGAAAGAAAAAGAAGTCCTCACACATACTCCCCAGGTTTCCCAGGGGACAGTTCTGGGACCTCAGGCAGACTTGGAACAGTCTCTGTAGGAGAAAGTCATTTACAGGCTTGATTCTAATTGACCCCAACAGCAGCAGCTGTAACAATACATTTTTAATCAAATCTAAAGACAAACTTAGGACAAAATATGTGTTCGTCTACTAAACACACAATGCATTTTTCTGAACTAAATGATTACACTTTCTGGAAAGGTCTTGGAGAGTTATTCTTGTTCTAACCCCTGAGAGATATTGCCCTCTGTATTTGGCAGTCTCTGTGTCTGTTTCTGATCTTCTGTTCTAGAGCACCTCACTCTGGCGGGTCCCTTTAGGGTTGGAGTTTGCCACATGGTCACAATGTTCAGCCGTGGGGTGGAGACCCTTTGACAGGTGATCCCTTGTCTGCTGAGCTCTGCCCAGCCCTGTGAGGAGAAAGGCAGTTAGCCTACACAGCCTGGTGCTCCAAAGATGGATCCTCTCAGAACAAAGGGGAGCAGGTATAGGGAAGGATGCCACCTGTAGCAACAGCTCTCATCCGGAAGGGGTCCCCAAGCTAATCCAGTGCTTGGTACATTTGCATTCTTCCATTAATATCACAGGCACAATACTTTAGGTGAGAAAGAGAAGACCACAAATGAACAGAGATCCTTCCATATTTGCTTTGCGGAAGCCCTCCCCTGAGCTATACCTGAGGGTAGGGGTAATACCTTATCTCTCATGACACCTGCAATCACAGGTACATGACAGATGATGAAAGGGGTTATATTAGTCCATTTTCATGCTGCTTCAAAGAACTGCTGAAGACTGGGTAATTTATAAAGGAAAGAGGTTTAATTGACTCAGTGCCACATGGCTGGGGAGGCCTCAGGAAACTTACAATCATGGCAGAAGGCAAAGGGGAAGCAAAGCACCTTCTTCACAAGGTGGCAGGAAGAAGTGCCAAGCAGAGGGAAAAGAGCCCCTTATAAAACCATCAGATCTCGTGAGAACTCACTCACTATCATGATGACAGCATGGGGGAAACAACTGCCCCCATGATCCATTTACTCCACCTGGTCCCACCCTTGACGTGTGGGGATAGGGGGATTACAATTCAAGAGGAGATTTGGGTGGGGACACAAAGTCAAACCATATCACTGATGAAGAAAGGAAGGAAAGGAGGGAGGGAAGAAAGGAGAGAGGGAGGGAGGGACAGAGGGAAGGGAAGGAAAGGATTCCTAAGAATGAAAAGTTCAAGTTATGAGAAAGGGCTTCTTTAAAACCAAAGATCAAATACAAACCTAGGGGAGCAATGAATGGAGCTATTTCCATTCTCACTGAACTCTCATTCAGGGAGGAGCCCACACACACTAAAATATCATCCGCCAGGATAAGAGTTCACATTTTTATAAAGGATCACGCAGTTAAGTTGATTCAGGGTTTGTAAAAACCCTCATCCTTGCCACCCCTCACCCTCCACATACACACCAAAAAGCTGGGCTTAATAGCCCATGTCTCTGGTCCTGGAAGGCTCTCTGTGGGGCTGAGGGCCTCGCTGGCTGCCTGTGGCTCCAGCCCACCTAGCAGGCACCTCCCCAGGCCCCAGGCTCCAGGAAAGTGTGCTGTCAGTCAGAGGCATCTGTCACAGCCAGGCGGCTCCCTTCCTCCCAGCCTGGGGGAACACTCGGGGTAGTGCTCTCTGTTGGGGACCTTTATCATGAAACAGACTTGGAAGAGACTGTGCTGGGAAACCACAGGGTGGGGGAGGCTGATGGTCTGTATTCTTTACCCTTTGTTCTCCCAGCATAAAGCTTTCACGATGAAGACGCCTTCCCCACAGTCTGCAGTTTTCCTTCTCTCAAAACAAGCTTCTGAAACATCTTTTGGGGGAACTTTGGTAATTAGAGCTTGAGAAAGAGAGGCTAGTCTCTTCTGGTTGTTCTCACGGCGTCTGTGTTATTTAGGTTTCTATGGAACAACCGGGCTTCAGAAGAGTTTGGAGGAGAGCACTTAGTGATTTGAAGCGGCCCAAGAATGTCAAGCATTTAGACGCATCTGAAATATTAGGAATTTAAATCAAGTGCTGGCAAATTGCAGTTTGCAGGCCAATCCAGCCCTTGGCCTGTTTTTGTATGGGCAGCAAGCTAAGATGGTTTTTATATTTTCAAAGGGTTCCAAAACAAAGAAGAATATACAACGGAAATATATGTGGCTTGCATATCCTAAAATCGTTACTCTCTGGCCCTTCACAGAACAAGCTTGCAAGACTCTGGTAAATAGAAATGCGATAGATCAAAAAATGTGCACCGTGCACAAGAAAAGGTAAAGCCCCAGAAGGATCCCTGAGGGCTTACATTCATGCCCAGTTGAGAATGACACCACCTTAGCAGGCTTTGGAGCATATGGTTTGTTAACGCAATGAGAGCAGAAGCCTCCCAGGACTGAAACGAATGGAGATTTCACAATGTGGAGGATGTGACTGTTAGTTATGCATCAACTTGGCGGCACTCACATAGTTGGCCAAACACATCTGGATGTTGCCATGAAGGTATTTTTAGGTGAGATTAGTAGGCTTTGAGCAAAGCAGATTGCCCTCTGGGTGGGTCTCATCCAATCCGTTGAAGGCCTTAACAGAGCAAAGACTGACCTCTCTGGGGAAGAATAAATACCACCAGCCCGTTGTCTTATGGTTGCAACATCAGCTCTTCTCTGGGTCTTCAGCCTATTGGCCCACGCTGCAAATTTTGGACTTACCAGCTGCCTCTACTACCACGAAAGCCGTTTCTTAAAGTAAATCACCTGAGGTGGGGAGCTCGAGGCCAGCCTGACCAAAATGGACAAACCCCATCTCTACTGAAAATACAAAATTAGTCAGGTGTGGTGGCACATGCCTATAATCCCAGCTACTCAGGAGGCTGAGGCAGGAGAATCGCTTGAACCTGGGAGGCGGAGGTTGCAGTGAGCTGACATCATGCTATTGCACTCCAGCCTGGGCGACAGAGAGATACTCCGTTTCAAAAAAAAATAAAAATAAATCTCCCTGTCCTCTCAACATCCTATTGACTCTGTTTCTCCAGAGAACCCTAACTACTACAAAAGGCTGAACAAAGTATAAATCTTTGCAAAACTTGCTCTCTGGCTAGAAGTAAGGCCTACTATGGCTTGTTCTTGCAATGCCGCTGGACATCTGAGTAAATAAAGAGCCAACATGTCTGAAAGTTAGACTAGACTCTGCTGTCTCCATTTTTTCACAAGCCCCCCCATGGGGCTGAGGACACATAGCAAACAGGCTCCTGATAACTGCAGCACTCTCTCTCCAGGGGCTTCTTCCATTTTTTGTACACATCTCCAAGGCTTTGTAAGAGTGCTCAGGGCACGGCTCAAATCTAAGGGTCCTGAGATTGGCAGCAGGGCTCTGGCTCTGTTCACTGTCTCTCCTCCTATGGAGGAAGCATGCAGTGATTTAAATCCCACAGGCTGGGGGCTGCCCAACTCAGACTCCTGGGAAGCAGACTCTGAGATAGAGCTTAGCAGGCAGGGATATTATTGGGCAGTATTCTTGGACCAACAACTTTGCTGGGTGAGTGAGTCTGGCTATTCCAGGAAGGGGACATGGTCTTGGCTGGGGCTCTTTTTGGCTGAGGGCAATTCCCAGAAAGGACTCAGCTGTGAGCCAGCAGGAGGCAACATTCCCAGTGACTGGGAGATGAGAGCCTCAGTCCCAGGTGGAGCATCTGAAGGGTGCACCCCAACATTCACTACAGTGGGCTTGGGTAAATTACTTCCCAAGCAGGGTGCCAGCTTCCTTTTCTGCAGCCCCCATTCCCTCCAGGCTTCATCAGCCTATGGAGACCAACAAGGTCCTACCAACAGAAATGGCCGGAATTTGCAACAAATCCTTCCCAAAACGAATGTAACTCACATGTGGGCAGGCTTCACACTGGTGTCTATCAATGTCATACCTGTAGCACTGACCAACATCGCTATTTGATTAGCAGAGATTCCAGTGCTTTCTTGGGAGGTGTACAGTCGAGTCATTGCCTCTAGAAGCCCCAGGCAGGGAAGTAGAAGGGCTCACAGATAAGAAAGCTGCTGCCTCTGTCTCCTGTCCAAAACTCCCATACTCAGATGCCCATGGGAGTCTAATCAGGCCCATGTGTGCCCAGTGGCCAGGCGGTTTCAGATTGCCTCCAGCCTGCCAACCTCACTCCTCCTGCCCTACCTCTGGCCTGCAGAAAAGTTCTGTCCTCTTCTCATGACCAGCTCCTTCAGAAGGGGTATTAGGTAACGAGGGACAGCTCTCACCTTGATGCCCCAGCCCTTGGCCTCCCTGGCTCCAGGCACCATGGAAGGGCGGAGTAAGGATGGCCAGGCCAGTCTCCCACTGTACCTGGAATGTAGGCCACAGTTCCCTCCAGCACCAGGCCTTGCTGCCTAGACTGCTCCACTCATCAGATCTTTGCCTCACTCACTGCCACCTCCCCACAGGAGTCTCATATGTGTTCTTCCAAGTCACCTGGCTTGGGGAAACCCAGGCTATTATCTGTGCCTGAACCCCAGTTGGGAGCTGGCTTTAATTATTTCCTACTAGACTCCTGGGCTACAATCAAACCAAAGAATAATGTGTGTGGACATCATCTCACCACTCAGCCCTTGCCAGGACAGTTGAGAAGCTCCCCTCGCTGCATGACTGTTGGAGGCTGCCCGCTCAGAGACGATCGTAAGAGAGCTATGACAGCCCGGCTCCAATGACATCAAAGAAACTTGGGGCTTTTCATGTGCGTTGGACAAAGGGGTCAAAGAATGCATTTTAAAAGCATATGTTAAAGTCTCCCCACCTCCACTTGGAAATGGCCACAATGCCACTCGTCACACCCTCAGTATACCCAGGATTGAGACTGCTGCCATTTGGCTTGGAAGAGCTGGGTTCCTCCCCCGGTTCTTCCCTTTTCACAGCATGCACTCATCCTAACAGAGTCTCAACTTTCCCATTTGCAAAATGGAGATAGGCCAGCCTTGACTATCTGAGTGTAAACTTGGACATCAAGTGAGGGGACATCTGTGAAAAGAATGGGTCAACTATAAATGACACAAATGTGGGGTCTCCTTTTCCCACATCCTGCTCTATCAGACAGGGCCGTGCTGTGATGTCATTAGAGAGGCTGCTTATTCTCTGTTCCACAGCCTAGGCCTGCACTTCTTGGCCAGAGGCAGAGATGTGTATCGGAATCACCTGGAAGCTTTTTCACAGCACACACTCCCCCGAAGTGAAGGTTCTGAGATACCCTGGAGCAGGGCATAGGGGAGGATATGCGTTTTTCAAAAGTTCCCTAAATGTTTCCATCATGAAACCTCCACCTCTATGCCCAACTTTCCCAAGCTCAACTCCCCAAGGAACCCAAAGAGAACCAACAGCCCCCAAATTTCCAATGCCTTTAGCTAATTGAAAGTCTACGCCCAGCGAAAGTTCATCAAACTTTCCCGGAGAGTAAATGTCACCAGGCATGATATCCTTCTCTCTCTCTTTTCCGGAGGTGGCGTCTCTATTCCACGGCACACTTGCTCCCCATCTGCAGCTGATCCTCCCATCTGGAGCCCGTTCCTGCTGGAGAGGCCTGTGGGGCCGCGAATCGTTTCTAAAGGCCCTTCCTGCTCTGAAATTTAATGAAACACATCTTTTCTAAAGGCGTTCTACAAAGTGACAGTGGCTTCCCACGGGAGGTAAAGAGATTCCCTGGAAGTCACTAACCTTTCTGAATAGTATGGGGTGCTAGGAAAGCAGTTTGGAAGGAGGCCAAACCAAATTTGGAGCCCAGGGAGGTTCGCTTCGGGGCAAACCTGGTAAGCCCATATTCCAAGAAAGTGTACCTCAGCAATGAGGCCACTGCTGGCTCTTAGCCTGGGGATCCTGGCCTGGGGCAGGGAGAGAGAAGGGGCCTAAGAGTGGCTGGCACTTACTGAGCATGTCTTATGCCCCAGGTCAAGCTGGTCCATGATCCAGCTCATCTACTCCTCACAACAACCTGTGCAGTAGGTCCTTTGTGAACCCACTTACAGGTAAAGAAGTTACTAAGGCTCTGAGACGGTAAGTGACTGGGCTGACAGCCAGAAAGAGTCAGGATGAGGATGCACCCCTGGCTCTCAAACTCCTACCTTCTACATCCAGACAGGTGGGGCAAGGATTCTAGAAGAAAAACTGAGCAGAAAGAGGGGTTGTCGAGAGTTGTTGTTCAAAGGGTATGAAGTTATACAAGACAAGTAAGTTCCAGGGGTCTGCTGTACAGCATAGCACCTATAGTTAATAATAAGGTACAGTATCCCCCCTTATTTGTGGAGAATATGTTCTGAGACACTCAGTGGATTCCTGATATTGCAAATAGTACTGAACCCTACATATATATTATGTTTTCTCCTATACATCTCTATGTATTACAAAGTTTAGTTTGTAAGTTAGGCACAGTAAGAAATAAACAAAAATAATAATAAAATAGAACAAGTATAACAATATGCCAGAATCACCACTCTTGCAGTTTGGGGAATTTATGAAGTAAAATAAGGGTTGCTTGAACACAAGCACTGTGATACTGAGACAGGCGATCTCATAACTGAGACAGCTACTAATGACTAAAGGGTAGATGATGTAGACAGCATGAGTACACTGGACAAAGCAATGATTCGTGTCCCAGGTGGGATGAAGCAGATGATAAGAGACTTCATCATGCTACTCAGAAGCACGATGAAAGGGTGCACAATTTAAAATGTATGAACTGTTTATCTCCGGAATTTTCCATTTAATATTTTCAGACTACAGTTGACCGTGGGTAACTGAAACCACAGAAAGCAATACGGCAGATAAGGAGGGACTGCTGTATTTTTCACCTAAAAATGTGTTAGAAAAGGGAATCTCAAGACAAGCACTCTTAGCACGCACTGGAAAGAAAGGAACCCAAGGAAACTTTTGGAGGTAATAGCTATGTTTATAATCTTGAGTGTGGTATGAGTAACGTAAGTGTGTACATATACACTCCCCAAACTGTATACATTAATTACGTGTAGTTTTTTTGTATATCCATTGTACCTCCATAAAGCTAAGTGGTGACTAAATGGCCTGCCAGACATGGAGCTCTCAGCAGGCCCTTCCTTTAGCTCAGCATGCAGGGAGTTAGTGGCGTATGTGTGCACTGGGGAGGAGAGGAGTAAAGATCTCTTCCTGGAGGGCAATGCTTCACATCACTGGTTTTCCAGTTAGGGTCTCATGCTACCACCCAGGTTGGAGTGCAGTGGTGCCATCATAGCTCCCTGAAGCCTCCAACTCTTGAACTCAAGCAATCCTCCTGCCTCAGCCACCCAAGTGGGACTACAGGCGTGCACCCATCATGCCTGACTAATTCTTGTATTTTTTGTAGAGATGAGGTCTCGCCATGTTGCTCAGGTTGGTCTCGAACTCCTGGGCACAAGTGATCTTTCTGCCTCGGCCTCCCAAAGTGCTGAGCGCCTCGCCAATCCTTCACATCTTCCCAGACTTTGGACTGCATGGTGGAGTCTCAGGAGGCTGCCCAAATGTGGTCCTGTCTCCTTCTTCTGGACCTTCCCTCCTTATCTCTTTCTCAGCGTGTGTGCAGCCTGAAGCTCCACACCATTTAGAGCTCAGCAGAACTCGTCTTCTCTGGTCTTGGTGTTCTATCCGTCCTGCTTGCCTAAGATTCCAGGCAGATAATGTCCTCATTGGGACTGAAAATATCCTGGGCACTGGGGCTCTTCAAGGGCCTTCTGCAGGCCTGAGTCTTAGAGCTATGGCCCAAAATAAGAAGGTGTGAGAAAGGCTGAACCTCTACCTTTCCTCCACACACTGGCCTCCTCAGGGAAAGCAGAATTTTTCCATTTGTTTTTCCTTTTCTCGTTTTTTTAAACACTTATGTCTTATAATAGCTGGTATTCTTCAATGTTTACTTTCATCATTATAAAGCCCTTATTCCCTAAATGTTTGCTTAACATTTTTTGTAGAGCAAAGGAGGGGGAGCTACTAGCCTCCGCAAACAGATGCTTCTCAAAGGCAAGGGAGGAATGTGCTCAGGGGAATCTAAATCCAGAGGGTCTTATCCCTGAGCCCTTGGCTGAACCCTGCAAATTTCTCCGGGCAGTCAGAGGGCTGCAGCTCATTGTGGAGGCTGCAACATTGCTGCCTTCAGAACCTACTAATTGACAAGCCGCTAGGGCCTGCGAAGCCCATGGAGTCTTTTAGAGAAAAGGTCATCCCACCTCCCACCCAGAAGCACCACATGGGAGGTGCCTGCAAGTAGCTACAACAGTAGGATGGTTCCAGTGATCCATATCCCAGTGAGGCCTCTGCACTCAGGCCTCAGCACGCCGGAAGGTTATTTGGGGAGCTCTGAGACCAGGGCTGGTTCAGGTGTATCTCAGATGGTGCCCCAAGCCAGGGATCTCCAGCAACGTCTTGGCTGTCGGATCTGTGACCTCTCCTGTGGCCGCTTCTCTTTGCATGAACTCCCTATATTCATGAACTCCTTGCAGTTTTCAAGACACTCTCACTCACATATTTTATTTGATCCTCACATTTCCCTGGTGGAAGGCAGGTATGGGTGCCATTTTGCAGATGAGTAAACTGAGGCACTGAAAGCTTAATGGCTCGCCTAAGGCCATTTGGCTTCTAAAGAGAACCCTGGGACCAGAAGCTAGGCCTTAGCACTGCATGCTGGTGTTCTCCCCGCCGCACTGAGTGCCTCCATGCCGCCCCAGGATTTATGGCCTTGGTCCCTTTCAGTGAATGGTAAATGGCCCCATTTACCAGCCCCCAAGCCAGAAAACTGGGGATCATCCCCACTCCTCCCTCCTCACCCATCTACCCTAAATATCTCTGCAGTCCACCCCCTGCACTCTGTCCCTGCAGTCACTGCCTAAATTCAGGTCCTTATTTCTCACGTAGAGTAATGCAGCACCTTCCTCACCATCCTCCACCTGATAGTTGGAACACAGACCTGGGTAGGTTTCTTCCTGAGCAATCCTTCAGTGATTCCCCACAGCCCCTAGGAGAAAGCCTACTTCCAGAATAGTCTTCAAGGCCTGCTTCTTTCTCCTCCATCACCCAGCCATGCAACTGCTGATCCTATCCATTCCCTGTGCTGGACAGGCACCCACCCACTATCCACCCTGCTCTCAAAATCTCACTGGACAGCTCCTAGTCAGCCCTCAATGTGGGCCTTGGCCTCACCTCCTCTGGGAAGCCATCCCAGACTCCTCCAGCCTCAGGCAGGGGCTCCCACTGCCCCAGGGGTCCCCCCCGGTTATGAGGCTGCTTGTGCTGTGACATCACTGTGGACGGTCGTTTCTGTCTCTCCTACTGGACCATGAGCTCCACTGTGGGGGCTCTAACCTCTGTATCACCTGGGCCTGGCTTAGGACATGTGTTTAGAAGCACTAAGTAGGTCCAAGGACTTCCATTGGATTACTGAGATGCAGACTCTGTTTAGTGTTAGGATGTTAGAATCCTTCCTCAAATCTTCATTCTGCCTGGGTCCGACTTCGCTTCTTTGAAAAAGTGCTGATGCTGAAGCCAGCCAGCTTCCCAGCCCCCAGCAGCCTCATCCTCACCCACACCCCACCCACCTCCCAGGAATGGACAGAAACAACGCTCCAGGGCCCAGGTGCCACCCTGAGAACAGCCCCGAAGATATACCCCAGGCAACTGCTAGTAAAAGAACACTCAGCTGCTTGGAGATGGGGCTAGAGATAAGAAATGACAATGTCAGCCCAAGTTGACCACTCAGGACCAAGGAAGTGATAAAGGAGTTCAAAAGAAATTATTGAGGAGGTAGTGAGGGTAAG
The DNA here is from genome assembly GCF_000951045.1 of Mandrillus leucophaeus. Taxonomy (NCBI): domain Eukaryota; kingdom Metazoa; phylum Chordata; class Mammalia; order Primates; family Cercopithecidae; genus Mandrillus; species Mandrillus leucophaeus. The sequence goes on along the minus strand of NW_012106975.1, from coordinate 1,096,453 downwards.
GAAGTCCTCAGTAAGGTTTTTCTTTTAATAAAAAGCAGCCCGCAAATCATTTTCTTTTCTAACAAAGAGCAGCCAGTAAAATCGAGCTGCAGACATAGACAAGCAAGTTAGAAGCTTGCACTCGCGAATGCCAGCAGTTGTGCCAGTAGGAAAGGGGCTACCTGAGGCTAGGCATGTCCAACATGACGGCTCCATCCTCCCTTCTCTTTGCCAGCCCCGTGTACAATAAGGAGCAGACAACATGGCGCCCGCCAAGTGGAAAGTCCATTTGCATAATAAGATTATGGTGAGGTGGCCAGCTTCACGGCATGCTATATAAAGTCACACCTGGTCCAACCAATCTGTGGGCCCCACGTAAAGCGGACACCGCTTCCTCAAGCCTGTCTATAAAGTCCAGTGCACACCGCCAGCCAAAAGTCCCATTCGGGCGCCCCTCTCTCTTGCAAGAGACGACGTCTCTTAGCATGAGAAGACAAACCTCAGATATTACCCCAGACAATGATGCTGCTTCAGAAGTGGGGCCAAGTTGGGAGGCCAACATGAAGCCAAGTTGGGAGCTGTGGACCACCTGTTTGAGGATCTCCCTCCACTCTACAGAGTTGAGGCTGCCTGGCTGGGGACCACATTTCCAAGTCCCCTTTGCATCTCAGAGGAGGCAGTGACCGGGTTCTGAACTATGGAATGAAGATAGAAGTGGTGTTCCTTGTTGGGCCCTTAGAGCCTCCTGCACAGTCCTCCACGCTCTCATTTGCCTCATCTGCCAGCTGGATATTAATACCCAGGGCTTCCATGGGGATGTGCTGGGAGGAGGGCAGACCCCACCAGCCTGGGGCCCTGAATGACTGTAGGACACCACCTCCTCCCCTACCACTAATTGGACTTTCGTGTGAACAAAAAAGAAACTCCTATTGTGGTAGGCCCTGGGGATTTGTGGGTTTATTCGCTACTAATGCAGTACAAAAAGCCGGAGCCAGGAAGGCAGAAGTACTCCCAGAATCAGCCACAGCTCCTGGAATGAAGCCTCCTGTCTCTAGTAGTGTAGGAGTTGGTGACTGGGGTGAGCCTGGGGTAAGCTGGTGACAGGGAGGGTCAGGATCCCACCTCTACCATTTACAGAAAGTATGTCCTAGGGCCAGGCACTTGCCCTCCCTGGGCCTCAGTCTTCCTCTATAATGTGGAGATAGTGTTAGAGCATACCTCAGAAGAATGTTCTAGAAGATGCCAGTGAAGGCCCGCCAAGACACCCTTTCTCAGTCTGGGCTGCTAATAGCCCCCAGCTGCACCCTTCTCTGGAAAATTGCCTTTGCCCACTTAAGCCAACTCACCTGGGGATTCCTGAGAAGCTCAGCCCCCAGCCCTACACCCTGCCCACCCATCCCTCCCTCCCACCCACTACTGATAAGAGGAACCAAAGCCATTGCCTCAAGGCAGGGCAACTCCGAGATATCACCCAGGCTGCAGGTTGCCCGGTTGTGTGGGGCTGAGATGAGACTCCAGACGTGGCTCCTCTGTGCCTGGTCTCGTCACCGGTTCTTTCTGGCTTCCCTCACTTTCATGTCAGTTTCTCCTGTTAGCACTCACTCACTCACTCAGCAGGCCACCTGCATGAGAATCTTCATCTCAAATCTGCTTCTGAAAAACCCAACCTAAGACAATTGTGAAAATTAGACGTGATTACGTGGGTCAACCAGTGCCTGGCATATGGAAGGTGCTTAATAAAAGTGAGCGAGTATGGTTATTATTCCTCCAAGAGGCAGGGCTGAGTTGGAGAGCCTAGCAGCCTCGGGCTGTAATGGTATTGACTGCACCACCCCTGGGAGAGCTCACTGTCAACATTCATTTGTAATGAATGAATGTAAACCCTCAGCGAGGAGGAAAGAAAAATGTGAAACCTGGGTGTCCACGGACACAACTGGTCTCATGAATAAGCCATCAAGTATGAATGATTTGAAGGACTCCAAACTCACAACTTTCTAAGGCCACAGCTTGCCCCAAGCCCCCTACTGTCTTCTGACAAGGTTCCTGAAATGCCTTTGGTGTTGATAAGACTGGGGTAAGCCGGTCACCAGGATGAGACAGGCAGGGTCAGGATCCTGCCTCTACCACTTACAGAAAGTATGTCCGGGGGCCAGCCACTTGCTCTCCCTGGGCCTCATGTTGAAATGATAGAGGTAGGGCCTCATGGGAGGTGTTTGGACCCTTCGTTGTATGTCTTGGTGGCCTCTTCTCAATAATGAGTGAGTTCTTGTTCTATTAGTTCAGGCAAGAGCTAGTTGTTTAAATAGCCTGGCACCTCCTCCCCTCTCTTGCTCCCTCTCTCACCGTATGCCACACCTGCTGCCCCTTTGTCTTCACCATGAGTAAAAGCTTTCTGAGGCTTCACCAGAAGCCAAGCAGATGATGAAGGCATGCCTGTACAGCCTGCAGAACAGTGAGCCAAATAAAACTATTTTCTTTAAAAATTACCCAGCCTTAGGTATTCCTTTATAGCAACACAAACTAATACAACCCCTGTTCAAGATTGACTCTTTGGAGTTTTGGACATGGCTCTAGAATGAAATGAACCTGGGTTCCACTCTGGGCTCTGCCATCCACAAGAGAAGTGTCAAAATCAAGCTCACATCTTAAGCCGAACAGGGCTTGGTGCCAAGGAATCTCCATGTGGTATGGGTGGTCTGTACCCTGACCCAGGCTCACCCTGTGCTTAAGTACTTTTGTACCATTAAAAGAAGTAGCCACAAATTCACAGTGACAGAAAGAACCACAGTGGTTGCCAGGGGCCTGGGGGGAGGGGGAAACAGGGAATTGGTGTTTAATGGGTTTCACTTTAGTATAAATAAAAAAATTCTGAAAATGAAGGGAGGTCATGATTGGACAACAATGTGAATATAATCAGTACAAGTGAACTGTACACTTAAAAATGGTTAAGATGGTCAATTTTACGTTATGTGTATTTTACCATGATTAAAGAGGGGGAAAAAAAGAATACAATCTACCAAAGACAAGGTGGCTGTGATGCGTGACTTACCGGAGTGGCCCAAAAGGGCATGGCTCAAGGCTCCGGGAGTCCTCATGGGTAACATCAGAAGCAGCCACTGGGGCCAGGCTTGCCACCCTTTCAGAGGGGCGTGAGGTGCAGGGCAAAGGGTCTGTAAAGGCTGGCAGGGAAGGGGGAAGAAGTGGAGAGCCAGGACCAGCCGTGGGCACCCAGAGGGGTTAGGGACCCTGCCACCCCTCCCAGGTTTCCAAACAAAATGAAGCATCCCAAACAAGGCAGCTGTGCGAGGAGACGAAAAGGAAAAGACCTGGGGCACACTTTCCTGATTTCCTCCAAGGACACAGGACAAATTGCCTGGGGGCTGGGCCTGTGCCTGCCTGGGCTCTGACAGTCAGTCAATGAACAGGCATTTCCAGGTCTGCATCAGGCTCCAGGGATACAAAGAGCAGTGAGAGTTCCTACCCTCCCTGGATCCTGTGGGGAAGGCTGACAGATACACCAATTCTATGCCATGGGAACTGGGGATGAGGGGAATGACAGGCGGGGGGCATCAGGGTTCTCTGAGAAAGCTTCCCAGAGGAGGTGGTCCCTGGCAGAATTGAAGAAATTGCTAGGAGCTTCTCAACGAGAGCATTAGAAGGGAGTTGGGGGCAGGAAGTGGGTGCTCGGGTCAGGAGAAAAATCCACAAAGGCTTCTCACATGCACTCTGCGCCCTCCTCTCATTTTTCCAGGGTTCTGCTGCCAGCTGTGCAAGCTGCAAGGACGAAAGCGCCCCCTCCTCCAAGGCCTCCACGGTCCACTCAGTCGCCCACTTAAGTATTCACCAAATAAGTAATGACTAAGCCTGACTGGGAGAAAATGAAAACTCTCTTTGAGGGGAAAACAAGTTACTCATGCAACCAAGAGCATATCCTTGGCACCCTCCATGAGTGGAGCCACTACAGGAGGGGGCAGAGAGGAACAAACGGTGGCCCTGAATCATGCCGTGTGCGAGCGCCTTTGTTTCTAAGGCATGTGGTTTCCAGAGAGACGAGGGAACACTGCCTTCAGGTAAACACGCCCACCCATGCTGCTTGGAACAGGCTCTGTCTTCCAGGAGCCCCACTAAAGAGGCCCAGCTGCTTACATTTGTCATTTGTACCTCTGCAGGGGGGATTTCAAGTGCTAGCTGGCCAAGTCATCCAACGGGTGGCAATGGACCTGCTAGTGGCCAGGAGCAACCTGCCCCGTGCCAGGTCCCTGGCCCCACTCTGCCCACCACGCTCTCACCCCCAGAAGAAGACTCCTCTGGTTGGTGAGTTTGGGAGAAGAGAATTGGTTTGATCAATTCAGCCCTTCTGCTCATGCTGACTCTCCTCCTCCTCCTCTCCCTCCTCCCCTTCTCCTCCTCCCCCTCTTCCCCCTTCTTCTTCTCCCCCTCCTCCTCCCCCTCCTTCTCCTTCTCTTTCTTCCCTTCCTCTTTTCACTCCTTCTCCTCCTTCTCCTCCTCCTCTCTCCCCTCCTCCTCTTCCCCCTCCTCCTCTTCCTTCATCTTCCCCTTCCCAATTTACTGTCATCAAGTTTGACTTCCCCATTAGAGAGCTTTACAGCCATAATAACACAGTCCATCTTCTGGAGCTTAAGGCACTTTTACATATTATCTCATTTGTCACATATTATCTCATTTGTCTTGGCAGCGTCTCTGGAAGGTGACGACTTGACACAAATAGTAAAATGGTGAGGGCAGGCTTGGGGGCAAGAGCTGTAAAGAGACTTATGTGGGATTCAGTGCCAAAGCAGGGAAGGACTGGGGGGTCATGGGACTGATGCTCCCAGAGGACCTACTGAGCCGGGACACAGAGCTCCATGACCCCTTCCAATGAGCCTAGGAATGGGCTGCTTTAAAAACAGAAAATGTGGCTAGGCGCGGTGGCTCACGCCTGTAATCCCAGCATTTTGGGAGGCCAAGGTGGGTGGATCACCTGAGATCAGGAGTTGGAGACCAGCCTGGCCAACATGGCAAAACCCCGTCTCTGCTAAAAATACAAAAATTAGCTGGGCATGGTGGTGCATGCCTGTAATCCCAGCTATTAGTGGGAGCTGAGACAGGAGGATGGCTTGAACCTGGAAGGGGGAGGTGTACACCAGCCTGGGCAACAGAGCGAGACTCCATCTAAAATAAAAGGAAAAAAAAAGAAAAAAACAGAAAACGTGCCAGGGAATCAGGGTGAAGGAGGGAATTAACTCTGCCTGCGGCATGCGCTCTGAAATGACAATGTGACATTTTTGCTCAGCCTCGAAAGATTAGTAGTATTTTTCCAGACAGACTCACGGAAGAACACGAATGCGCTCGACAGAGAGGCGCCAATGTGCCTACTTTTTTGGGCCCCTGGGGCTAGATCATCAGGTGCTCGATGGGGGCTGTGGCCAGTGAGAGGCGTGGCAGTCAGAAGACATGCTCGAATATCAGTCTGCAGGAGAGAGGAGCTGAGGGAAGATCTGAAAAGCAAAGAGGTGGGACCAGAGGTGTGCTTTCTGCTAAGTGATGTGCCAGGAGCCAGCGCTGTCCTGGCCCAGGGAAGACACAATGAGGGCCTGCATTAGGGCAGGCTCATGGGAATGAAGACGAGATTCTTCACAGCTCGATGCTGTGAACATACCGCAGGGTTTAGGAAATGGCCCTGCCTACAGGGAGCTCCTAACCTGGGGAAATGTGAGCTGTAAACAGGCAATCAACGTAGCGGGGGTAGCCCTGAGTCCACCTGAATTACAATTTCAGAGAAAGGAAAGATCAAGCATGGGTAAGATAAGTCTAAGAAGTCACATCAGGGAGAGAGGTGAGTGTTAACCAAGCGGGGAAGGAAAGCATTTCTTTCTTTATTTATTTTACTGAAGGATATCAAGTTGAAATGAAAGCATTTAGATAGACGAAAATGAGGAAGGGCTTTCAGGGGAATAGGGAAGGGGCTGGAGTGAAGGACCAGAGGTGGGATCAAGTGAGATCTCTTCTCTCAGCATCACATGTGTCCACGAACAGCCCCTTTTTCCTATCCGACTGCCCTCTATCACCCCATCTTAACCCACACACCTCCCTCTGTTGATATTTGGTAGAAAATAATGAAGGCCATTACGTGTGTATGTGTGCGCGTAATATATATATTTTAGAGATGGAGCCTTGCTCTGTCACCCAGGCTATAGTGTAGTGGCACTATCACAGCTCACTGCAGTCTTAACCTCCCAGGCTCAAGCAATGCTCCTGATTCAGCCTCCCAAGTAACGGAGACTACAGGCATTAGCCAACATGTCCAGCTAATTTTATTCTTTTTGTTTTTCCTTAGAAACAAAGTCTCACTTTGCCACCCAGGCTAGTCTTGAACTCCTGGCCTCAAGTGATCCTCCTACCTCCACCTCTGAAAGTGCTGGGATTACAGGTATAAGCCACTGTGCCTGGCCTGAAAGTCATTATACCACACATTTTTATTAAAAAGTCTACTGTGGTTCCTTTCTCGGTGAAGGAATATGTGACTCATTGAGCATAGAGGGGGCCCCGGTCCCTCAGGAGGAAGATGGAAATTTTGAAAGCCCCCAAACCCGAACTTCTACCTGCCTAGTTCTTTCTACCAGCAAATTTAAGCCCCAGCCTTATTTCTCATGCCTGGAACCACTTGAGAGACACCAGCTGACCCAGGGGACCTCAGAGAACTTGCAACATATTGGTCCTCAACAATTAGTTGTTGAGAGAATGAACGAATGAATGAATGAATGAATGAATGAATGAATGAATCAGAGCCCTTTCTCTCCCTTCCCCTGCCCATCACAGGCAACTCATAGTGGTTCTGCCTCCCAGCTGGAGGGTGGGGTAGGGTGGATAATATTTTTATAGATAACAAAATGGGCTGGGTGTGGTGGCTCATGCCTGTAATCCTAGCACAAGGTGGACAGATTCCTTGAGCTCAGGAGTTCAAGACCAGCCTGGACCACATGACAAAAAATCCATCTCTACAAAAACTTCAAACATTAGCCTTGTGTGGTGGTGCACACCTGTAGTCCCAGCTACTCAGGAGGCTAAGGTGGGAGGATCACTTGAGCCCTGGAGGCAGAGGTTGCAGTGAGCTGAGATTGCGCCACTGCACTCCAGCCTGAGTGACAGAGCAAGACCTACTCTCAAAAAAACAAAAACAAACCAAAAAACCTCCCACAAAGTGATGCTGGTAATAACCACCCTCATCTCAGGACTAAATGGAAATGACTCTATGTCCTGGGCTGCGGTTTCCTTATTGATAAAGTGGAGGTAATTATGTCTACATACTACTTGGGTTAACGTAAAAGTCAAATGTGAAAATAGATAAGAAAATGACTTATAAATTAAAGGGCACACCCCACATTAGAGGGATTTTCATCTTGGTATATGCCTGGTACAAGGCCCTATTCATTTGCAGAATTAAAAAGTATCTGTGAATGCAGTATAAATTATCCTTTGCTTCACGGAGCATGCTTCAGGTGATAGATACAGTTACAGTTACTGCACTGTCTCCAGAGACCTTGTCTTACTTCTGTGTCCCCAAGATTTTAAACAAGCAGTTAACGAATGCACCTGAATGAATGAAAATAATGAAAGCCATTCTATCTACTCAGCTCTGGCCAAATGCTCTTCTAGGTGCCTTACTTACATTATATCTCACTTCCTCAACAGCCCTGTGCATAGGGGTGTCCACATTTCAGGTCTGAGGAAATGGAAGTTCTGAGAGGTTGTTAATAATACTGACGTTAAGAATATTGTCAATAATAATATCAATGATTGCTAACTCTCACTGACCATTGATTATGTGCCAGGCACTGTCTGAAGGGTGTAGCACATCATCCCATTTAATCACAACAACGCTCTGAGGTCGTGCTAACAGAATTCCCGTTTTAAAGATGAGGAAACTAAGACACAGTCAAGTAATGCATTAAGTTCACATAGCAAGTAAGTGAATGAAGGAGAGAATGAATGGGCACTAAGAAAGCATGTGTAATCAGCAGAAATAGGAAGTCCTTTCAATCCCCATCTTGCATAGTCCAATCCCTGAAGCAGAGGTCTGTGGCCCTGAGTGGTCCTGGACCCCAGCCCCTTCTCCAACTCATGGAGGAAATCATTGCCATTGCTCATGCCTCATGTCCTCCCACCATGGGCACAACCCCCAATGCAGAGCTATAGCTCTTTAGATGACGAAGGGCTCTGGGAACAGCTCCAGGGGAGGAGAGTTAATTAGTTCACAGCAAACAGAGCAGGAGCCTGATTACTCCCACTGCAGGAAGTTGATGGCTTGTGATAAAGGCTGAGCAGGCCCCAGAAAATTCTGTCCTTCTGCATCTGCGCAGGTAGGAGGCGAGGGGCCTCTCATTCCCCCAGGGGCCAGAACCACCACCCAGACAGGGATTAAAGGAGCCTCCCTTGAAGTTGCTCCTGAACCACCCAACCCATTGTTAGCTGGATTACATGGTGACCATCAGCGATCTTCATATGGGTTCCCACCTCACCCTCAGGAGTGGGTAGAGGACAGAAGGCTGAGTTGGCCATCGAGGCACTGGGTTTCTTGTCCTCAATCCTTTTTTTTTTTTCTAAATAGAGACAGGGTCTCACTCTTTCACCCAGGCTGGAGTGCTGTGGCACGGTAACAGCTCACTGCAACCTCCAACTCCTGGGCTCACAGGACCCCCTGCCTCCGCCACCCTGCCTCAGCCTCCCAAGTAGCGAGGACTATAGGTATGCACTATCATGCCAGGTTATTTTTTGTTTGTTTGTTTTTAATTTTTGTAAAGACAGCGTCTCGCTATTTTGCCCAGGTTGGTCTCAAACTCCTGGCCTCAAGTGATCTTCCCACCTCAGCCTCCCAAAGCACTGGGATTATAGGTGTGAGCCACTGCACCCACTCTCCCTGATTCCTTGACCTGATACTATAAGAGACTTATTTGACCTTAGAGAAGGCACCAGGAAGGGCCCAGGTTTGGAGGAAGACAGTCTAGGCTCAAATCTTGGCTTTTCATTGACTAGCTGTGTGACGTTGGCTACATTTCTTAACCTCTGAGCAGATGTTAAATTTTCTTATTTAAGAAAAAAAAAAGGGGGCCAGGTGCAGTGGCTCACGCCTGTAATCCCAGCACTTTCGGAGGCCGAAGCAGGTGGATCACGAGGTCAGGAGATCGAGACCATCCTGGCCAACACAGTGAAACCTCATCTCTAATAAAAATACAAAAAATTAACTGTGTGTGGTGGCGCGTGCCTGTAATCCCGGTTACTCAGGAGGCTGAGGCATGAGAATCACTTGAACTCAGGAGGTGGAGGTTGCAGTGAGCCAGGACTACGCCACTGTACTCCAGCCTGTCGACAGAGCGAGATTCCGTCTCAAAAAAAAAAAAAAAAGAGTAAAACTAATGTTGAAAGAACTCAGTAAGACAGCATATATAAAACTATCCAACACAATATTACTCAAAAAAAATTTTCCCGTCTCTATCTATAAAATAGGATTGATCTTGCCTGCCTCTTCCTACCTCCCAGAGCCTGGGTGCTAGTGAACAGAGGTATGTATCCAGTATGAAAGTGCTCTGTGACCCATTATTTACAGGGAGCACAGCTTCCCCACCATGCTTCAGGAAAGTACAAGGTGGACCTCTCAGCACTGGCTGGCGTCTCATGTGTGTGAATGACAGAGGGCCCTGCAGGATAATTTCACCAGTCAGCTCCAAAGCAGGGAGGACAGTGAGGTCTCCAGACTTCTTCTCCAGAAGAAGATGGAGGATGGGGATGGATGGGTTGGAACGAGGCTGATCATGGAGTTCAGAGCAGGAACTAAAAAACCAGAGGGCTCAAGGCCAGAGCAGGACCAAGGTCAGAAAAGTGCCCGTGTCCTGCTCCTCTCTCTTTCTGACAAGCCGTTCTACAACCTTGGGCAAAGGCACTCACCCTTGCCTCTCAGCACCATTTCCTCATTACAGGGCCCGAGAAAATAGTAATTATCTGCTTCAGTTTCAGAAAGTCTTTAAATAATTAACATTTGTGGAACGGCTTTGAACTCCTCAGATATGAGCTGCTGTGAAAATATTATTATTGTTTAAAAAAATAATACGTCTCAAATCATGAGCTGTTGCTAAAGGCTCTGTTATCTTATCCTTGGGGGTAGCTGTTTGCAAGTTGATTAATTAGAACTCAATTTTTCAGACTTTTTAATTTAGATGTTAATAAATTCAATAATTTTATCCATTTATTGTACTAGATAAGATCCTTTGGGAATAACTTCTCATTTACAATAGTGACCTGGGCAAGAAGACTCAGAAACTGTTTTATAAATGCCTGAGATAGGAAATGATGGTGATTGCACTATGAATAAGCAATCTTGAGGCTTCCAAATTATCAGACCCACTACCCAGCCCAAATACCACCACTAAGTTGAATTAATATTCCTACAAGAAACGTAATGCTTGCATCGTCTGATTTTCTGTTTAATTTCTCAACCCAACCGTACTGAATTTTGCATTTCATTGGCTTTGCCTCAATCTTTATCCAAAGGAAGAAATGTATAGAAGCAGAGGGAAAATGATTTCAGTTGTGTCTGTCTCCCCTTCCCCTTTGTCTCTGTCTCCTGCTCCCAGGCTGAGAGGCAGGCCTTCTGGAAGGAGAGACACAGCCCCAGCCATCAGGGGCCTTGGGCACCAGCCCAGGAGGCAGGGAAGAGACCAGCCTACTGCCATGTGAAGGAGGGAACCCTTTCTCTGCATGGAGAAGTATGGAGATGGTGCCTGGGAGCTGGGGATGGTCAGAGATTTGGGGAAGGAGAGGGCGTCTGCCACATCCAGGAGGGTTAGCTCACAGCCCACTGTAAGCTCCAGCCCAGAAACTCTCTGGTGTTGACTCTGTCTTAGGACAAGCCAGCAACACAGATCTGCAGTGGGGATGTTCTCATGGGGTGTAATCTTTCTCAAAGAGCTCAACTCCAGGGCCATCTGGGTTGCTAGGACTATTTAGAGAGGACCCCAGCCCTCCTCTGAATGTGTCTGTCCAGCCTCAAAACCTCTGCATGGAGCTACAGGCTGGGGCTTCCATCCAGGGTTCCCCATCCCTCTCCTGTCCTCCAGCCCTCTCCTCCCTCCTGTCACCTGGCCTCTGCTTTCATTCCCCTCCACAGCCCCTTCTAATCTGCAGGCTCTCCTAAGCCAAGTTTGGTTTCTCTTTCCAAGTAGACCTTAACTCCCTAAGCAACAGTAAAGATATGCCCATCAGCTCTCAGTTACCTGTGCCGAGATGGGAGGCAGTAGTCAGGACTCACTTCAAAACCATAGGCTGTGCTATCCGGAATGTGTTGGCAATGGTTTTATAATCTCTACTCCCAGCTGCCTGTGTTAGGTCACTATTAAAATGAACTTCATTCTGCGAGCATGGCCCTGGTATGAGGTAGGTGTTTTGTGGAGATACATGGGGGCCACGTGGCACACCCCTCCCACTGAGTACCCTGTCACAGGTGGGTCATGGAGCCAGCTCTACCCAGCTATGTTCTTCCTCTGGTCTGGTTTTCCTGGGGAGGAACAAATAGCACCAACAGACCCAGGATCCAGTTGGATGCACAGATTTTCTCTTGAAAGTGAGCAGTAAAATCAGACCATCTGCTGAGAAGAGAGGTGAGAAAATAAATCCCCTTGGACTTAGACACAAGAAAGAGCAGCAAGCATGTTTGGAGCAGAAGACTCGGGATCTCAGTCACACAGCAGCTTCCCCCAGCTGGGTGTACAGAGCCTGCTAACTCATGTCATGGGATGAACCCAGTAGTACCTGCACCTGCACCCTGGGCCACTCCCTACTTCGGGCCCCCACCTGTCACATCTTGGTCTCCACCCCAGCCTCTCTGCTCCCTGTCTCACCTTCAATTCGGTCTCCGTTCCACTCTCACAGTGAACATTCCAAAAGGCAGACCCCACCTTTCCAGGGTACCTTTCTAAGGCTCCATTTTCTTCCAAATAAGATGTAAACTCTCCAGTCATCTAGTGCCAGGGCCCCTCAGGCATTTCCCTCCAGCCATTCTGAACAAAGTGCATCCCCCAAACACTCATCCCTGTCCACACTGTTCCTTCCCTGCCCCCTGCCTGGCTAATTCCTTCTCACCCTTCCAGATTCCCCAGGCAGCCTTCCTTCTCCCGTCCTGAGTCTAGGCTCACTTCCACCTCTCAGGACTCGCTGAAAGCCCTGCAAGGGCTTGAACTCAGAAGTTCGTGACCAGCCTGGGCAACATAGTGAGATCCCATCTCTACAAAAAATAAAAAAGTCAAGTGTGATGATGTGCACTGGTATCCCAGATACTCAGGTGGCTGAGACAGGAGGATTGTTTGAGCCCAGGAGGTTGAGGCTGCAGTGAGCCATGACTGCACCACTGCTCTCTAGCCTGGGAGAAGAGCAAGGCCCTGCCTCAAAAACCAACAACAGCAACAAACTATGACTCAATTGACTCCTTCTGAAGCTAACGAGACTTTCTGTCTCATACGCATTTTCATGGCTTTTCTGGAGACACCCTAAAGCTGGGGGTCTCATGCCATCAGAGCCAATCCCAGTGCAGCAAAAACTTGTGCTTCAAGGAGGCTCAGACCCTGGTCAAATGTGTCCCCCAAACTGCAGGGAAACCATATTGAACTTTCTGGATGATCTATTTCACAGTTTTCCATCTTGACTTGAGGAGAAGAAAGATGTACTTCCCATGCCTTATCATATAGGAAAATAGAACCCACTTGTTTTGTTTTGTTTAATTTTTAGACATAGAGTCTATCTCTGTCACCCAGGCTGGAGTGCAGTGGCACAATCGTGGCTCACTATAGCTTCGAACTCCTGGGCTTGCCTCAGCCTCCCTAGTAGCTGGGACTACAGGTACACACCCAGCTTATCCCTTTAATTTTAAAAGATGAAACAGTAGAACCTTCTCAGGTTGGCAATACTCCATGGATGTTGTCACGCATCAATACCAGAAGACTAATGCATCCTGACTTTGGGAAGAGAACAGAAGCTCTGCATTTGGAATGTTTCTGGATTCTTCTGTTGACCAGTTTTAATCTGTATCTTTTTCCTGTAATAAATCGTAACCGGGGGTCTAACAGCTTTCCATGAGTTCTGTGAGGCCTTCTAGAAAATAATTTCAGGATTTTTTGGAAACTCCTGAATTTGCGATTGGTGTCAGAGTGAGGGCAGTCAGGCAGGCTGTCCCCTCTAACTTTGCAGCTGGGAGTCAAAAAACTGCAGAAACTGCTGCTGATGTTTACAGCTGCCCAGCAACCCTAAGGCAAAAGAGTGACTGGGAAAAAAAATGCACTGGAAGAACTCATGTTGGCCGGAGTTAATACATCTGCCACCATGCTGGAAGAGGAAGAATGGCTCAGCCTCCACTCTGGCTTCCTAATATAGCTTCAAGGCACTTGTTGGCAGAATTAAACCATACTCAACACTCTGCAAACAAGGGAGTCCGGGAACAGGCTCCTGAACAGGAGAGAGGTGGAGGAGGTGAACCAATCCCCCATTGGGCTCACCAGGACTCTCTCTGAAAATCCACTTCCTTATTTTCAACTCCGAAGCCTTTGAGGTCCTCACTAAGGATGAGGGGTTTGAGATGTATGTGATGGGATTGTGGAGAGCTCCATGGTAAATTCTGCAAAAAACCTCCCTCTTCCTTTGAATGATGTATTATCCAGGAGTTTCAGCCACAAGCACCATTTTATCATCCCCTTACACCAATCACAGCTAAGGCTACAATAAACACTTGGAATACTAAGATGCAGACACAATTACATGCTTTACCCTTGTCCGGTCTTTGAGAAAAACAGACATGGTCACAGAGCCTGGCATTCAGGTGGGGCTTTCCTGAGGACCCTTATTTCCAAAATCTGAAATTACCAGAAGGGTAAATTAAAGAATGAATACTCATTTGGTAAAAAGGATACCTTGTTTACAAAATAATTTTACTTTAATGGTAGGGATTTCCAGATATTTACCACTTGTCAAACCAGAAGAAAGAAACTCCAAAGTGCTAGGAGCTATTGTTAGTTGAAGACCAATTAAGAATGTAGAAACCGCATCTCAGAAACATTTATGAAATTAATGGAGAATTATAACTTGTATCACACATTGTTTCTATGAATGCATCTCTTTTCTAAAATAAGACCCAGCTGTAAATTATGGGGACCGCGTGGATTGGTAAATGCTCTTTCAGATGCCTGATGGGTGCATTTCCTGTCTCCCCTGGTGTTAATCTCCTACTTGAAAAGACTCTGTTTTCTGTGTGTATCACCTAGGATGCTTTTGGCTGTGAGTACAGAATATTTCAACTGAAATGGCTTAAACAATAAGGACATTTATTATCTCACAGGTCTAGCTGTCTGGAAACAGGAAGTTCTAGGCTTGGTTAATTCTGTGTGATTAAGTCATCAGGCACCTGCTGCCTCCTCCCTTTGTACTCTGCCATCCTCAATGTCATCTGATCCCCTCAAGGTGGCCGGATGGCCGCTGACCACTGGTCCTCACACAAGCCCATCAGAAGGAAGGGAGCACAGCCTCTCTTTTACGTTTCTCTTGTTGTCAGAGAGATAATCCTCCCTAGCAGTTCTCTAGAAGGCTTCCCTTGCTGGTTCCTTAGTCAACGCTGGGTTCGACGTGCACTCCACGGCTTTGAGGAAGCCTGGAAAGTGAGATGGCATTTGCAGCTGCTTCTATCTTGAGAGTGACGCTCTCAGCCAGAAAGGAAGAAGGAGGTTGGGAAACACTGTTGGTTCAGAAACCAAGTATATCTGCCACAACACCCTGACTCTGCTCTCCACTAAAGCCTTAGGCGAAGGTTCTGGCACAGCAGGTGTTCAGCAAACACAAGCTAAGAAATAAAACATCCAAGAGCCAGTGAAAACCAGTGCTCACTCAATCAATCTCAATTTCCTAACGGGCATTTCCGCCTTTGATATAGAAGCCTCCTACACAGACACCAAGAACCGGTCCCCCTTTGCCCACCTCTTGTCCAGGAAGTGGCTGGTCAGGCCAACCCACACCACAAGTAAGGGAGCCTTTCCAGGTTTTGTTGTTATCTTGTTCTCAAGTCATGCCAGAGATGGACTTTCCTGGCAGTGGAAACCTGAAGACCCCCGAAGGAGAAGAGCCACTGCCAGGAGCAAAGCTGTCCCCGTAGAGATGAGAGCCTTTGGATCTGGAAATAGAAGGGTCTTGTTCATGTTCCCAAGGAAATTGAGGAGAACACTCGAGTTAAAACAGATGCTTCACACAGGGCCCTTTAGAGGAGCTAAAACCAGATGGCTTTCACGAGAAGAGAACAGTAGTTCAGAGACAAACTTTGTCAGACGCTTGGAGAGCCCCATCCCCAGCAGGGACCTGTGGGCCAGGACACTCCCTTTTTCCTCAAGATGGAGCTGGGGACTCACTGAAATGTCACAGCCTCTTCAACTTGCAGTTGCGATAAAAACTCACTGATCTCAGCGGCCCCGTGGCCTCTTACCAGCATTCTGTCTGTGCACTCAGCTTCTTCCAGGAAAGCAGAGAAAAGGTAATGGCTTCACTAGAGATCATATCAAGTGTGGAAATCAGAAAGGGGCTTTGCCACAGATAATTCTGAAGTGAATGCTGTGTGCCTCCCAGGAAGCCACAGGCCACTGGGGCCGGAAGAAATACAAAAGATACTCATTTAATACCTGAAGAAACTGAAGCCCCAGAGAGAGACACACAGTTACTCCGGCTCATTGGAGAAGCTAATGAGCCCACTCTCCACTCCTAATTAGTTGTATCATATTGGACAAGTTGATAACCACTTTGAATATTGGTTTCTTCGTCTGTAAAATGGAGTTAATAACGTTGGCTGCACAGGGCTGCTGTGAGCATCAGACAAGATGAGGCGTGCAGGGGTGGCGCATCCCGGACCGGGAAGTCTCTGACCAGCTTCCCTCCCCTGCCACCTCCCCACACTGCCTCAGGGCTCCTGGGGGCAGCAGGTGGCTGGGCATCCTCACTGTGTGGACACTATACTCTCTCTTCACCCAACTCAGAGGCTGTCAGCACAGGGAGACCAGGCAGGCAGGGGACCCAGTCCCAGGATTCCCCGCACGGGACTGTGGCCGCCCTGGCCAGTGGGGCTGAGCCCTCTGAGGATGCACAACTCCTCCCTCTCCTGCTTGCTCGGAGCCATCTGTCCTTTGTCCCCATAGAGAGGCCAAGTCCCAGAGCCACGGGGAAGATGGCAGCTGCTGCTGTAAGGGCTGGGGCTCATGCCTCCTGCCACTTCCTTCCAATCTCACCCTGGCCTGCCCTCATGGGGGCTCCTGGGCCTGTTCCCAGGCTCAACCACATGTCAGGAGCAAAGCTGGCCCTCATGGACCAGGGACAGCCTCTCCACCTCCCTCATGCCTACTCCTGGGAAGGGCTGGACAGGACCCATCCTTGTTCTGGGTTCTGGGTAGTCAGTGATTATCTAAATGAGAACAATAGCCACATGGACTATTCTGGAAGAATGTCTTCAGGAAAATCATTGTTCATAGCGACCAGCCGTTCTGCCCCACAGCTCTCCTGGACTCTGGGCACAGGTGGGAAGGGCCTTGGGGTGTCCTAAGCACTATGCCCTGACCAAACACCAGCTACCTGACTTCTAGGCCCTTCCATTCCCTGCTAATCCCTCATTTGAATTGGAAATGACTCCTGCAGAGAAAGCTTCCAGCACAAATAGAGACATCCAGAGCCTGTGGGCAATCCTGGGGTGGCAACCCAGATTCCTACTTGCAACTTCTGGTGGGACAAAAGCACGAAGCATTATGCCTCCAGATGCTCTAAAGCTTGATGTGGAGACATGGTCTGCCTCACAAGGGATTGGTAAGGAATAACTGAAGAGCAATTGTATTTTTAAAGCACTTTGCAAAGTGCCACATAAATAACTCCTTGTGTAAGCGATTGTCACATATATAAAATGCTATCGATGGCAGAAAAAATTATCTCTGGCAACAGAGACACACATATCTATGTCAGGAAAGCAGGTTTCCAATGGGGAGGCACCTGCGGTGTACTGAGAATTAAATGTCAGCAGAGACCTGTCCCGTTCTTGATCTCCCCATTGCCACCTGCAGACCACAGGAGATGTGTTTATGTGTTTTTTAAATTACCAGCAATGAAATTCACTTAAAATATTGCAACAGCCCTGATGTGGGGAACTGATGATGACATGGATCACACTGGTTCCTGCCTTTGATTCTTTGAAGAGTGTGAGAGACTAAAACAAAACTATTATTTTGCAATCTTATCTGTTTGCGAGTTTTCTTACTCACTCCACATCTACAGAGGCTTCTAAAGGGGAGTAATCCTTCCCCTAACAGCATGGCGTTTGTATTCATTAGACAATTTATTTAATACAAAGGCAGTTTTTAAAGGCCAAACAAGGCTGGGCACCATGGCTCAGACCTGTAATCCCAGCACTTTGGGAGGCCAAAGCAGGTGGATCGCTGGAGCTCAGGAGTTTGAGACCAGCCAGGGCAACATGGCAAAACCCCGTCTCTACAAAAAATACAAAAATTAGCCAGACATAGTGGCACGTGCCTGTGGTTCCAGCTACTCTGAGGGCTGAGGCGGGAGGATTGCTTGAGCTTGGGAGGTCGAGGCTGCAGTGAGCCCTAATTGTGCCACTACACTCCAGCCTGGGTGACAGAGTGACCAAAAAAAATGAATAAAATGTTAAAAAAAACAAATAAATAAAGGCCAAACAAAACCACCCAACACACACACACACACACACACACACACACACACACACACTTCCCTTCATTTCTGTAGGACGGTTGGGATAGCTTTATTCTTACGGTGAAGAAAATTTTCAGAAATAAAATATGACAGTGTAAAGCCCACAATCCTTTAGTGTAATAACTTTAGTGTTCTACCTCTGAGCTGAAAACAAGCAAATAAAATAGTCGAATGCAGAGCCCTGTGACAAGCCAAGCCTGTTCTAAAATAGGGACAAATAGGCCAAAGCTTTGAAACACTGATGATAAAATAGGGACAAGACCCTAAAAAAGTGATCAAAGAGAGAAAGCACAAATAAAATATAATGGAATTTAACAGGCTTTAACTACAAACACAGCAGAGTTGTAAGCATTGTAAGAAAATATAGGAACAACAGCCTTGCGGTGGCTCATGCCTGTAATCCCAGCACTTTGGGAAGCCGTGGCAGATGTATCACTTGAGGTCAGGAGTTCAAGACCAGCCTGGTCAACATGGTGAAACCCCATCTCTACCAAAAATACAAAAATTAGCGTGGTTGGTGGTATGCGCCTGTAATTCCAGCTACTTGGGAGGCTGCGGCATGAGAACGGCTTGAACCTAGGAGGCAGAAGTTGCAGTGAGCTGAGATTGTGCCACTGCACTCCAGCCTGGGCAACAGGGCAAGACTCCGTTTCTAAGAAAAAAAGAAAAAGAAAATATAGGAAAAATTTTGTCTCAATAAAGTTAAAAATGTAAGTGAACTGAAAAATTTCCTTAAAAACCTAACTCACTGATTTAGAAAGAAATAAAAGGCAGGTGTGGGAGCTGGGAGGAGGCTGGCTTTCCTCCACTTCTCTGACAACCTGCTTGACTCAGCAGAGGCAGCCTTAAACCTACTAGGTGAACAACTCTGGTGACCTGGGAATCTCACCCCCATCCCCACAAGACCAGCCCGAGGAGAGTCTGGCTTAGACACACCTAGCCCCGCCCCCACCTGATGGTCTTTCTCTACCCACCCTGGTAGCAGAAGACAAAGGGCATATAATCTTGGGAGTTCTCGGGCCCCACCCACCATACTACCACAGCCAATGTTCTCTGGAAAGCACCACCTCCCAGCAAGAGGCCAACCAGCACAAAAATAGAGCGTTAAACCACCAAAGCTAAGAATCCTCAT